>NC_048600.1:13987403-14330528 GCF_003668045.3 Cricetulus griseus
CTTGTGGGAGTCTGCTGTCTTCATTCACCATTCCAGTTTCAGAGACCCAGTTTAGGCCGCCAGGCTTGGTGGCATGTGCCCCTACCTACCCAGCCATAGTTCTGGCTTCCTTTCTGTTTTTATATAAATCTTTGTACATATTCTGTACTTTGCTTCTTTCACAGACCAGGTAACCTTATGGATTTTTCATATCCGCATACAAAAACTTTCTTGGTTTTTGTTTGTTTTTGTAGTTGAGTAGTGCCCCATTGTGTGAGCACACCATGAATTATTAAATACATTCCTTAAGCATGGAAGTCTTCTGTTTCAAATAATGCTACAAATAAAAAACCCTATAATATAGGGGCTGGAGAGATGGCTCAGTGGTTAAGAGCACTGGGGGCTCTTCCAAAGTACCGGGGTTCAATTCCCAGCACCCACATGGCAGCTCATGACTGACTGTAACTCCAGTTTCAGGGTATCTGACAACTTCACACAGACATACATACAAGCAACACACAAACATACATGAAATAAATTATTTTTAAAAACTATAATATACACATAATTTCAACTGTATTAAGCAGAATATCCAGGAGTGTGCCTTAATCTCACCACTTGAACAGTAGAGGCAGGAGAGTTAAAAGTTCAAGGCCATCCTCCGATACACAGAGTTTGAGACCAGCCTAGGCTACATAAGACCCTGTCTTAAAAAAAAAAAAAAAAAAAGAATGAGAAGAATTGAAGTCAACTGTATTAAGATCTATCTATAGAACAAAATCCTAGGAGAACTATGAGGTACATATAGTGACTGACGATGTCAAATTGTCTTCACAGAAGGTGACATCTATTACACTCCCACCAGGTTTTGAGTGTGTCAGCACATGGGGCATCAGTTGTGTGCTAGAAGACAAGCACTACTGCTAACCTGACAGGCAGAAAGGAGCTGTGCAGGTCTCTCTTGTGCTGCTGCCCTTCTTACAAGGAAAGCCAATCGAGTGTGAAAAGTTGCCTGTCCTTGTCCACGTGTGGTGATGCACACTTGCCATCTCAGACTTAAGATGATGAAAGAGTTTGAGGGCCACCTGAGCTATATAGTGAGCCTGTCCCACTCTTTCCTTGAACTGTGGGTCTTTTTTTTTTCTAATTGTCTTTATATAGTAAGTAAACTAGTCCTTGACTGTGATACTGATTGAAACTACCCTTCCTCCAATGTTATGTGTGCTTTAAGGTCTTCCTGCCTCCTCTCACCATGTTCTGAGATTATAGCCTGTATCACCTGAACTGTTCATGTAATGCTATGGCTCAAACCCATGGCTTCATGCATGCTAGGCAAGTACCTTCCAATTAAACTAGATCCCCCAGCCCTTGGACACTCTCTTTCCGAAGGCTGTCAGGAAGCTCACCCTGGTGCTAACAACACTAAAAAACATTTTTAAATTAAAATCTTGCAACCTTTAATGCAACTCTCCAGAGTAGTTGCTCTTTGAAGCTCATGCTGACATTATTTACAATGTAATATTCGCAGTGTTACAAAGGAGCCCTGCTTCATAGGAGGGAGTGATGGATCAAACATGTAGAGTGTGATGCATTCAAATTTCACAGTGGTTAAAGCCTGGTTTTGAAGAAAGCCCAGGAAAAGGGCTCTTGGGTCGAAATATAGAGCAACATTCCATCCCTCCCTCAGGTACTCTGCCCTTTGAAAACAGAAAAAAAAAATAATAACTAAGCCAATGCTATTAGCCATGCCCAACATAGATACCCCAACTCTGCCCAGACCCAGAGCTAGTGCTCACTCTACCATATTCCCCAAATAGCTACAAGAGCAGAAGACATGGTGGAG
Organism: Cricetulus griseus; assembly: GCF_003668045.3. Lineage (NCBI taxonomy): Eukaryota > Metazoa > Chordata > Mammalia > Rodentia > Cricetidae > Cricetulus > Cricetulus griseus. The sequence continues at coordinate 13,989,226 of NC_048600.1, forward strand.
GGATGTGCCTTGTCAGAACACAGGGCACGTGTCATAGACAGGACCCCATGGGGCAGCAAAACCTCTGGAGAAACCAACACTCTCTCCCCAGCTGTACCCTGTCCTACCTGGATAGAGGACAAACGATGGGATCGGTATCGAAGGAAGAAGTTCACCAGCTTGTACAGGTCATCCTCACTTTCAATTCCCAGGGCCTGAGAAGAAAACAAGATTCGCCGCTCAAATGCCTTACCCAACAGGCCATGAACATGGGGTTCTCCCAGACTCTCAGCTCCTCTGAACCAGCATCCTTGGAACCCAAATAAAGGGACCAGGGCAAGACCAAAAAGATGCAGTGAACTGGAGTCGTCAGAACACTGGAACAAAAGCCCAGGGTCAGGAGGGAACTTCGCACATCATGACACCAAAGGGAGGGGGCTCCACACAGATCATGACACCAAAGCCAAAGTTGAAGGAAAACAGTGATAGGGAGCCCAGAAAGGCCTGGGAGACGGCACTGGTGCAGTCTCAGGCTGAGGTAATACTGAGAGAACAGGGTTTCCCTCCCTCCCGCCCAGTGGGACTCACAGAGAAGATGGCGTCCAACCTCAGCAGATAGCATTCGTTCTTCTCCAGGGGGAGGAGCAGGCTCAGCAGTTTGCTCTCTATGAGGAAACCCTGAGGAGAAAAAGAAGATGATGTCCCCAGTCAGAGGCAGGTTCCAGGAACAAGGCATAGGGTCTGCAGTCACCCACAGTGTGGCTCTCCAGGGACAATGCCACAGGGCAAAACCCATAACAGTGAGCCTTTGGGCAGTGGGGTCCTCAGGGAAGGCCAGTCTCAGCATGCAAGGATAAAGTAGGTTTCCATCTTGGGTTTAGACTGCCCTCCACCTCACCCACAAGCCACTGGGCAAACACCTGCATCTCCATGGCACGTGAAACAAAACTACTCACTCCTCCGTGCCTGCCTCACCCATTTTCCTCCAAACCTACAGAACCCAGAAGCAAGCACTGCAAAGAGGAAAACAGGGTATGGAGGAGGAGCGCGCCAGATGGGAACACACTGAGTGACACAGATGGGGGCGGGGTAAGGAGAAACCAAGTACCACACTGATTGAAGAGGTCATGCTATTCAGCTGCATATGACAGAGGGGACCTGCCAGCTGACTCCTTCCGCAGGAATGGCTTCAATGGCACTAAAGAAAACTACCCTGATTACCCCGGGACCACTGAGGTTGAGCTCCCATCTAGCTCCGGCTGAGCCAACCCCAACATGTCCTTACTCCAAGTCCAATCCTTAATTATTTTAGACCTGATACAGCTAGAGAAAGGCCACAGTTGGTGCCGCCAGGGGAGTGGCTGACCTGGCAGGTGGACTAGTGGAAGGGAAAACACTATTGTCAACCAGCAGGGCTCTTGTTGGCCCGCTGTGGGAACAGCCATTGCCAGCTAGACTCGCACCCCAGGCCCCTCTCTGGGCTCCGAGGCCTTACCGATTCATCACACAGGAGCATCAAGATCTTTTTGGTAGTTTTTGCTGAGACTTGCTTGGGCAGGTCCATGTAAGACTCATCTTCAGAAGTCTCTTCTGTCTCATCTTCTTCTACAAGTGGATCAGAGAAAGGAGGGCAGGGGGAGGATGACTTCTTGGCTTGTGGACTTTGAGAAGCAGTTGGGTGGCTTTCCCTGAGCAATGGGGCACAGTCTCTTACTGTTTCTCTGTGGTCAAACACATCTGAGTGTTGAAAACAATCCTATAATGTGGGGACTGGACTAAGGGATAGATCATGATTTCAAAAGCCACAGAGGAACTGTCAGCAAGAGCTGACAGCTAACAGCAGGAGACAAAACTTCTCTTAAAATTAGAAGAAAAGGGCTGGAGAGATGGTCCAGAGGTTAAGAGTACTTACTGCTCTTGTACAGGACCTGAGTTCAGTTCCCAGGCACCCACATTGTTAGTCTACAACCACCTGTAACTCCAGCTCGAAGAGATCCAATACCACCTTCTGGCTTCCTAAGGCATATACATATAGCATTCACTCACACATAATTTTTTGTAATTAAAGGAGGAGAAAACATTAAAAATTAAAAAATTAAAAAAGAGGGCATTGGTGGTGCATACCTTTAATCCCAGCTCTTCGGAGGCAGAGGCAGACAGATCTCTGTGAGTTCAAGGCCAGGCTGGTCTACAGAGTGAGTGCCACAACAGTGTCCAAAGCAATACAGAGAAACCCTGTCTCAAAAAACCTCAAATAAATAAATAAATAGGGAACTACAATTTAAGAAATCCTTTACCCTATTAATTCTTAATCAAAAAATGGGAGATAAAGATCATGGTATAATGGCTGGTAAGACGGCTCAGTGAGTAAAGGTGTGGTGTGTGCCGTCAAGCTTGAGGACCTAAGCTTGATGCCTAGAATCCACATGGTGGACGGAGAGAACCAATTCCTCCAAGTTGTCCTCTCACCCACATATGCGCTGTGCATCAAACACACTCTCACACACACACACACACACACACACACACACACTCACACACACACTCACACACACACACACACACACACACACTCACACACACACACACACACACACACACACACACACACACACACACACACACACACACATTTTTTTCAAAGTAAGGTATCTGACTGTCCTGGAACTTACTTTGTAGACCAGGCTGGCCTTGAATTCACAGAGATCTGCCTGCCTCTGCTGGGATTAAATATGTGTGCCACCACACCTGGCTATAAATAAATATTTTTTTGAAAATCATGTATCATCCAGGACTTACTGGTTATTCAAAGAGTAAGATAATATCTATGACCTGGCACATGCTGTAATCCTAGAACTTGAAAAGAAGAGGCAGGAGCATCAGGAGTTCAATGCCAGCTTTGGCTACATAGAGTTTGGGGCCAGCTTGGGCCACGGGAGATCCTCTCAAAAAGAAAAAACAGATGCATGACTCTGAGTGTCAGATAGCATACAATGTTGAGAATATGGAAATGACAACATCTCTGTGTAGTGATTTCCAACAAGACAACAAAGCCATTTGCCTGTTAACCCAGCAAACGTACTTGTAGGAATCTGTCACGAAAAGAAAAATGAACAGGGCTATTCATTCAGCAACACCTGCAATCCCCTAAGCAATCAGGCCCGTGATGATCAGAGGGCTGTTTGAGGGAATTCAGGCACAGAGTCAATATGGTACCATGTGGAGAGAGGAGTTTTTACTACAACCAGATAATCTCCAATGGTATTGTAAATAAAGTGAGGGCTGTAGCTATATGTGTTTTATTTATTGCATATGGGGGCACACATGTGTGAAGGTCAGAGGTCAACTTGCAGGAGTCAGTTCTCTCCTTTCATGTGGGTTCTAGGGTTTGAACTCATGGTGGCAAGCTCCTTCACCCACTGATCCCTCTCATTAGCTCACTGCTAAGCATCTCTCTTGCTTTTCCTGACTAAGATGGGTGCCCCTCAGTCTCAGTGACTGTTTCTAGTCACCTGTCTGTAGCAGCAGTTCTTCTAGTATTTGTGTGGCTGATTTCTGCTGCTGCATGGAAATTGGCCCCACATTCTTCAGGAACCAGAAATCAGGCATCTTCCAGGGCAGCCCCAGGTGCTGGGAACTGATGACCTTGTCCACGTCAAAAGCTCTTTGCACTAGCACCTTTGCCTCTTCTTCATTCATCAGCCAAATTTCCCGGAACTTCTCCGCATCGATAATGGCAAAGTGTCTGTGAAGGAAAAGCTGCTCAGCTCACGCAGCCAGCTCCCTGCCTGTCTCCCCACCTCCCCACCAATTGTCAATAGGATCAGAACACGAGGAAGCATTCCAAATCCCCAACACCAGGACCCTGCATAGCACAAACACAACTGTTCCAACGAGAAACAAAGACAGACACGTGACACCTGAGTCAAGGGACACAGGAAAGTATAGTGTGAGGGAGTCTTCCAGAAGAGCTGGTGATGTCAAGTCTAATGACATTGCTGCTGCTGTTGCTTCACCCCTGCCAACTCCCCTCCTGCCATCACCCCCAACTCTAGGACAGGTTCCCCTCGAGACCTCATAGCTTTCTGTAGCTCCTTGAACTGCCCCACGAGGCGTTTGAAGTCAGAGGTCAGGGTCTGGTTCTCCTCTTGAAACTGTTTTATCTGCTTGGCGTATTTAGTTCTCAGGTTGTTAAGGATGTCGTGCAAACTGATTGAGAGAAGGCAAGGGCGCAAAGTGGGGCAGCTAAGCAGGTGGCACAAAGGCCACCCTCCCCCTCCCCTGCCAGGCTTTCTAAAAGTACTTACCCATCCATCCCTGGGGACAGCACATAAGCCACGCCCCGCCCCACCCCACCCCCAAAGCAAGCTGTTCTGGCTGGCTCACCGGTTGAGCTTCCTCTTCTGCTGGGATTTGATTACGGTGCTCTCTTCATCTCTCTTCTTCAGCACTTGGAAGTTATACTCTAGCTTCTCTTGGTTTAGCTGGTAAGTTGCTTTCATCTGCTGAAGCTGCTGCTCAAGAATCTGGTGCCAAGTTTAACAGTGAATATGCGCATACATACATGCATACCTAGCTGGCCCTGGGGTGACCTACCATCCCCAAGGACCTTGTTCAAGCCATGCTCTAGAGGGATCTCGGGACATGGGCCTCAACCTAAACTAGAAGTTCTATCTGTCAACACAGGGCTGGGCTGAAGATGGCTCAGCGGTTAAGAGCACTTGTTGCCATTACTGAGGACTGGAGTTTGGTTTCCAGAACATATGTTGGGAAAAGGATCCAGTGCACTCTTCTGACCTTGGCAGGCACCTGTACACACATGTGCATACACACAGAGACATATAAACACAAAAAATAAAAACAAAATAAATCTAGAAAAAAAAAGAGAAAAGGTCAATAGAGGCAAAATAAAGGACAACTGGATAAAATACAAATGGGTTGTCTGGCAGCTAACCCAGCATACTCAAAGAGGAAAGAGTGCAGTGAGGATTTCCCAGGGCAACTAACCCTGGTGCTTTGCTCAGACCCTTCAATGGATGAAAAGCTGACTTTAAAAACACCAGAAAAGAATTACCACAAAAGCTTGAAATTTCAGCTGGGCGGTGGTTGCACATGCCTTTAATCCCAGCACTTGGGAGGCAGAGAAAGGCAGGTCTCAGTGAGTTTGAGGCCAGCCTATTCACCATTGAACAGTCATAGTCCCCATCTAGGTCTAAGACAGTAAGCATACACCCATGTTAAGAAATTCATGCTAGGGGCTGGAGAGATGGTTCAGTGATTAAGAGTACTGACTGCTCTTCCAGAGGTCCTGAGTTCAATTCCCAGCACCCACATAGTGGCTCATAGCCATCTATAACAAGATCTGATGCCATCTTCTGTCATAAAGGCATACATACAGATAGAGTACTGATATACATAAAATAAATAAATCTTGAAAGAAAGAAAGAAAGAAAGAAAGAAAGAAAGAAAGAAAGAAAGAAAGGAAGGAAGGAATTCAAGCCATGTGGTGGCAGCCGCACTTGTGAGGCAAAGACAGGTAGATCTCTGTGAGTTCAAGGTAAGTCTGGTCTACAAAGTAAGTTCCAGGACAGCCAAAGCAGTTACACAGAGAGACCCTGTCTCAAAAAAAAAAAAAAATGTTCAAAGTATGAAGAGGGTGCTATGGGTACACAGAGAGAAACACTTTCCTTCTTCAATCAGAAGCCCTTGAGGGACCAGGAAACAGTCTTGAGGAGATGGCATCGTGATGGAGATGGCACCCTCATGTCTGCTGAGACCTGGATGAGTAGGACTTAGTGATATGACACTGAGAACCGCAGGTTCTGGGGAGAGGAAATGGCACACAAGACATAGAAGCAAGGGCAGGAGGTGTCGGGAGAAACTGCAAGCACTTTAGGATGCAAGGCACGAGGCAGCAGACAGTTAGAGATGAGGCAGGCTATGCAGCTGAGCCATGCCAAGCTGAGGAGTTAAAGCATCATGCCTACGTCAAGGAGGAGTCACTAAGGGTGGTAAGCAGGGGCGTCCAGACCCTGATGAAGGTTACTCTGTCAACTTGAAGAAACACGACTAGAGGTTTACACCCTGCCCTCTGTCCGGCGGCGGATGCCCTAGCCTCAGAGCCCTCATCCAGTGGCTGATGGAAGCAGAGGCAGATACCCACAGATATACACTGAACTGAACTGAACTCTGGAACTTAGTTGCAGAGAGGGAGGAATGAAGATTGAAGGGGTCGGTACCAGGTTGGAGAAACCCACAGAAACAGCTGGCCTGAACAAGGGGGAGCACATCGACCCCAGACGCTGTCTGGGAGGCCAGTACAGGACTGATCCAGACCCCTGAACATGGATGTCAATTAGGTGGCCTATACACTCTAGGAGGCCACTGGTAGTGGATCAGTATTTTTCCCTGGTGTAAGAAGGGACTTTGAGAGCCCATCCCATGGGAAGGGATGCACTCTTGGCCTGGACACATGGGGAAGGGCCCAGGCGCAGCCCAGGATGATGTGGTGGACTTTGCGGAGCCCCTGTTGAGGGCCCTACCCTGCCTGGGGAGTGGAGGGTGGATGGGGTGGGGGGTAGGTCAGGGTGAGGTAGGAGGGGTGTGGGTGTGGGGAGGGAGAGGGAGAGGGAGAAGGGATTGACATGTGAAACAAGCTTGTTCCTAATTTGAACTAATAAAAAAGAAAGAAAAGAAACATGACTAGAGAGGCTGGACACAACAGGGCATGCCTTTAAACAGAGCCACCCAGAGGCCAAGGCAGAGGGACTGTGAATTCTGGGCCAGCCTGGTCTACATGCTGAATCTTCAATTTATTAGTTAATTTGTCTGCAAGTATGTGGTATATATGTGTGCTCACATGTGTGTGCAGGGCTACATGCATATGGGTGTCATGTGTGGAGGACAGAAGTTGACATCAGGCTTTTCCTCAATCACTCTCCACCTTACTTTTTTAAGACACTGAACTTGGAGCTCACTAACCCTTTGGTTTTTGAAGACAGGGTTTCTCTGTATAACAGCCCTGGCTGTCCTGGAACTCACTCTGTAGACCAAGCTGGCCTCATAAAGATCTGCCTGCCTCTGCCTCCTGAGCGCTGGAATTAAAGTTGTGCGCCACCACGCCTAGAGGATCCACCTGTCTCCAACAGTGGAATTACAGGGACTCACTGCCATGTCCAGCTTTTTATGTGTGTGTAAGGTATCTGAATTCAGGCCTTATGCCAGTGTAGCAATCACTTTCCTGACCGAGCCATCTCCAAAGCCCAGCTAAGTATTTGAAGATTAGAGAGAGAGGCTAAAGAGATGGCAAACACAGATGGCAGCAGGCTCTTCCTCTTCTGGGAAGGGGGTGATTTCACACATGATCTCCCCAAAGCCTTCTTCTGTATCTCTCCCCTAGGCTGCAGATCTCTTTCAAGGAATTTAGAGGAAGTGATTATGTCTCCACTGGTGGAGAGTTCAAGTCCCCACCCCACCTTGCCCTGTCAGCACTGAGTACCTTGCAGGCCGGCCTCACAGAAGACGCCAGAATGATGGGCAGAGAGCTGCCAGGAGCTACATGTCCTCTTCCAGACCACATCTAGCATTTAATGTTGAAATTTCTGATATGAACAAGAGCCAAAGGGACTGATGAGAGATGCTTAGAGCAGAATCAATGGCCTTAACTCTGCTTCCTAGGGATGGTCCGATGTGGTTCCAGAGGATGATTCTTCCTCCTTGATGGAAACCACCCATGCTGCTCCAAACATGACCTGTTCCGGCCATAACCCAAGCCATATGTGCTCAGGGGCTGTCCAGGGTCCAGTGAGGTGGCTCAATACAGAAGTCATGGACAAAAGTTCCATGCTGGATGTGGTAACATGAAAAGGCATGAACACACCGAGTGTAAGAACTCCAGAGGCATTTAGAATTAGAGACAGCAAGAGGCTCTTCCAGTCCTATCTGGGATGCAGAGCATCTGCAGTGCTGGTTTCCAGGTACCCACCCCCAACACATGCTTCCCACGGGACATCACTCCCTAAACCTATCCAGACACAGCAGTGTTTTTATATTCATACTATAATGAGCATGTGAGCTTTCAATGCAAACTATCACATAACTCAATGCAAATGTCATTCTCTCTCTCTCCTCTCTCTCTCTCTCTCTCTCTCTCTCTCTCTCTCTCTTTCTCTCTCTCTCTCTCTCTCTCTCTCTCTGTGTGTGTGTGTGTGTGTGTGTGTGTGTGTGTGTTTGTGTGTGTCTGTATATTTGCACTTGCACACACACACTGGTGTTTTGCATGCATGTATATCTGTGTGAGGGTGTCAGATCTTGGAGTTACAGACAGTTGTGAGCTGCCCTGTGGGTGGGTGCTGGGAATTGAGCCTGGATCCTCTGGAAGAGCAGCCAGTGCTCTTAACTGCTAGGCCATCTCTCCGTGCCCAAAAATGTCATTCTTAAAGGAAGATTATATCAGAAAAACACATTTTTTCCTGCATACATTTAAAAGTATTTTTGCCTTTCTTAAAAAAAAAAAATGGTACTGGGGAATCAAATCCAGGGCCTTCGACACTAGATGATCATTCTAACACTAAGTATACATTAAAATATATTTAAGGGTGGGGGGATAGTATAAGAGAAAAATAACTTCTGGAAGTCATTTCTGATCCTGAAAGTCCTCTGACCTCTGTGTCTATACCATGGCATATGCACACACACACACACACACACACACACACACACACACACACACACACACACACACAGAGGAACATCTCCAGTAGGATCTTGTTTTATCTGTATGTGTGAGCACCTGCATGGATGTATGTGTACTACATGCAGAAGGCCAGAACCTGAGTTCCAGGCAATTGTGAGTCACCATGTGGCAGCTGGAAACCAAGCCCAGTCCTTTGCAAGAGCAGGAAGTGCTTTTAACCACTGAGCCATCTCTGCTGCCCCTTTGGAACTACTTCCAGTGTCTCATGTCACTGAATATAGCAAAGAAACCTTGGAGCTGAAGGACTTCAGTCAGTTTTTCCCTTTGCAATCTAGAAGAAGCTAACCATGCTGATTTTATAAGCAAAACCCCAAAGCAACCAAACCCAGGCAACTCAGCCACAGCAACCATCATCTGATTGTTTTGATTTGCATCTCTGCTTGCACATGTATTTGACTATTTGTTGGCCATTTTTGCTTCCCCTGTGGCAAACATTTGCTCCTCGTTCTGATTGAGAGTAATTCCAGAACCAACACCTTGGGCACTGCCCAGCACCAGCCCCGAGCCCTTTGGGCTCCACCAGCTCTCCAATGCAAAGCAGCTCCCACTGGAGTCCCAAAGACAATGACACACAAGGGTTGTTGGCAGTGTAGCCAAGGATCCCACACCACCCACAGATGCCTGTGTCTCCCACAGTCCATGTCTGCAGGGCACAGTGACATGATTCATGCAGCTGGTCACTAGTTTTCTCTTTGTGCTTCATGTAATTTCCATACCAAATGCCCCCCACTGTTGGTCATCTCAGGGTTTAGTCTCAACACAGCCATCCTTGATCAATACATATTAAGCACAGTTTATTGTTGCTTGTTTGCTGGTTTGTTTTAAAAGGGTCTCATGTAGCCTGAGCTGGCTTCCAACTCACTCTGCAGCCAAAAATGGCCCGTTGATCCTTTTGCTTTCACCTCATCAATTCTGTGATTACAGGCATGCACCATCACACCCCTGGCTCTGTATCCAGCCCAGCACTAACTGCCACAGTGCCTGGTGTATACTCAATGGTTTATGGTTAAAATCCTTGTAAACAAACAAACAAACAAACAAAAAACAGCAGTTCTTAGAGCTGAGCTTACAATTTTAAATAAGCATGGACCAGTTGGACCTGGTGGCATAGGCCTCCAGCCTCAGCCAAAGGCTGAGGCAGGTGTGACACAATCTCAAAGTCACCCTGGGCTACAGGATGACTTCATGGCTCCAAAGCTACAGAGAAACCCTGTCTCAAAAAACATAAATAAATTAATAGAGTTAAACTAGGGGGCTGAAAAAAGATGGCTCACTGTCTGCTCTTGCAGGGGACCTGTGTGTCCTATTCCTAACCCTCACCAGTGGCTCACAACCATCTAACACTTAGAAGATGAAAGTAGGAAGATGAGGAGCTCAACGTCATCCTTGCCTTACACAGAGTTCAAGACCAGCCGAGGCTACATACCCTCCCTATCCACCCTCCACCAAAAAAAGAAAAAAAAAAAAGAAAAAATACAATGAGTGACTGCCTCTGAGACACTCTGAGAAGTAGCTAATATTGACACTCTGGCGTTTGTCACCTACTGCAGGCCACCTGGTCCTGAGGTGGGGAGCCATCTCGCACCTGTATGTCCCGCTCTAGCTTGATCTTGATTGTGTTGTACTCTTCACAGTCCCAGACCCGCTGCTTGTTGAGTTGCTTCTCGTAGTCCTCCACCTTCTTCATGCGGTTGATGAGGTACTCCAGCTAAAAGCAGGTAGACAGTCAGACTCGGGAGCCTCCCTCCCAGCTCAACCCTCCAGAGAGCCCCACAAGCAGGGCACAGTGCAGGGCCTGGGAGTCTGGGCAGGTAGGTCTGCTGGCATTCAAAGGCCCAAGCTCCAAGGCTTGGAGTTCCCGGAGTCCTGGCTAGGCTCTTATTGTAGAAACTACAGAGTGGCGGGGGCTGGAGTGATGGCTCAGCTGTTAGGAGAGAGTAATGTTCCTGCATAGTACCCAAGTTCAGTTCTCAGCACCCACCTACTCCAATTTTAGGAGATCTAATGACCTCTTCTGGCTCTGAGGGCTCCTACACACATTCACATATGCTCACATACCTACTTATCAAAAAAAAAAAAAAAAAAAAAAAAAAAAAAAAAAAACAAAAAAAACCATCTTTTTTTAAAAATATTTTTGCAAGAGAATTTAAACACACCCTATAACCTAGCCTTTACAGTGCAAAATAATAGCGATAGTAATGTGCCTAGTCATGTCGTCATGTCACTTCTTTGTTCTTTGTACCTATGAAATAAAGTGACACAATATTCCTACGCTATGTTTTTTCTTTTTCTTTTTTTTTTTTTTTTTTTTTTTTTTGGTTTTTGAAACAGGGTTTCTCTGTGTGGCTTTGGAGCCTATCCTGACACTCGCTCTGTAGAATAGGCTGGCCTCGAACTCACAGAGATCCACCTGCCTCTGCCTCCCTAGTGCTGGGATTAAAGGCATGTGCCACCAACGCCCAGCTCCTACGCTATTTTTTAAATGTGTCTTAAAATTGGATTGTACACACCTGCAATCCCAACAATCAAGAGGTAGAAACATGTTCAAAAGTTCAAGGCCAGCCTGTTCTACATAAAGAGTTCTACACATTCACAAGTTCAAAGTCAGCCTGTTCTACATATGGAGTTTCGGGCAGGCCAGGACTACCATAGTGAGATTGTCTCAAACAATTAATAACAGTAATTAAGTAAAGTGCATCCTAACCATTTACTGAGCTGAGGAGGTAGCTCAGTTGAAAGAGGGCTTGCTTAGCATGCACACAGGAAGCCCTGGGTTGGACCCCAGTACTTCATAGACTGGACGTAACATGGTATAGTTATGATCCCAGCACTCAAGGGATGAAGGCAGAGGACCAAGGTCATCCGTGGCCATATAGAAAGTTTGTGGCCATCCTGAGCTACAAGAAACCCTCTCTTTCTCTCAAAAAAAAAAAAAAAGGAAAAAGAAAAGTACTTTCTTGGGCCACAAATACTACCATTGGAGTAGATTCTTAAAGAGACAATGACAAGATGGTGGAGACCCATCAAACACACTCAGCCTTCAAAGCCACACAGACTAACGATAAAGCACAGAAAGGAGTGTGAGCTACACACATCCTGCCCAAGGTATTTGAGGTTCAAGGCCCAGTCATACCCAATACTGCCCACGGGCCCACGGGTCACCCTGGAGACCCCCACCCGCTTATCCACCCCTTTACCTCCTTGGCATTGTGACCCTGCAGCGCTCGCTCCCATTTCTTCATATTATTGGACAGTAGCTCTTGTCGCTCTGACTCAAAGGCTTTCTACAACCAAGATGGAGAAAGGTCCTGGTGTCTGCTTCCATTGTGGGGGCAGGGGTGTGGCACCAGTACCAAAGAATTGTAGGTAACCACACAAGTGCCTAGTCGTATAGATGAAGTTACATACAAATATGGACTTGCTAATTCCATGTGGCCAAATGGCTGCTCAAAGAGTTTGAATGGAAGTTAGCAAATGCATACTTTTCATAAATGCTGAGAGGAAGCTTGCCCAAAGTCCCATAGGTTAGTCTATCAGAGGCCTGGTACTAGGAGCAAAAGAAGTGCTCTGGGTGACAACCTTGACAGGTACCACAAACTTGACTAGCATTGTCATGGCTACAAAGACAACATGTGGATTGTGAAGGCCTGCCATCACTAAGAGACAAGCCCTCTTGTCTCTCTTCCATTTTTGGAAGAACTAAAACCCAATCTCAATCTTGAACATGTCATTCAGATTCAAGGTAATGATCTCTGTTTTGTACTTGTCACTTCCTGCCCCGTCCCCCCCACATCACCGCCATACACCGGCAGATAAACGGTCCGTTTGACTATGGTTCTGGAGCACTAACGTCTCACACTTACTCTTGGTGGTTCATCTCTATTGTCAACTTGAACAGAGAGGCTCCTGGGAGACTGCTTCGAGCATAACTCTTGGACAGTCTGAGACTAACTAAGGAAAAGAGCCGTCTGAATATGGGTGGCACCTTGGGTTAGAACCCTGAATAGACTAGGCTGGGGGGGGGGGTCCAGGTGGGGTAAAGGGAAATGAGGACATTCTTTAGCCCAGGCATATTCCTCTCTGATTCCCACCTTCACATGAACTGCTGGCTGCCACGCCCCCTCCATCATGACCACCTGAATCCTCCTAACCACCAGCCAAACCGAGACCTTTCCCCTCAAGTTGTTTTGTTCAGGTACTTGTCACGGTGACAGAAAACTGACGGCACATCCTCCACGCTGTCTGCTGTTTCACAACATTTATTAGCACCAGCCAAATTATGTGGCTAGGAATTTACGTGTTTAGTTCTAGCTGTCTCCCGAGAGAATACAGGCTCCAGGGAGTTCTATTTTGTGCATGGCTGTCTCGCCTGCCCCTGGAGCAGTGCCCACCATATGCTAAATGCTTGACTATTACTTGTTGAATAAATGAATGAATGAGCAAACAAACCCTAAAATCAGAGACAGAAATCAGAGGTCGGAGTCATTGGAGCCCCACCTTAGGCTGTCAGGACAGGTGCAGCCTCCTCCTAGCATCCCCTCAGCCCTCACCTCGATTTGCATGAGCTCCTGCCGGAAGTTCTTCATCACACTCTTCACTTGCTCCTCCATCCTCTCTAGAAGCAGACTGATGTCGTCTGACTGTTTCTTCAAGTCCTTCACGAACTGGTCATCCTTTATTTTTAACTCCTGGAGAAGGACACAGGCAGAAGTTGGTCAGAAATGGAGGCAGAAGCAAGAGTTTCCAAGCATCCCGCCCACCACCTCCCATCCACATCTGTAAACACTAGGAACTAAAGCAGGCTTTGCCGGGCCTTGGTGGCGCACGCCTTTAATCCCAGCACTCGAGAGGCAGGTGGATCTCTGTGAGCTCGAGGCCAGCCTGGTCTCCAGAGCCAGTGCCAGGATAGGCTCCAAAGCTACACAGAGAAACCCTGTCTCGAAAAAGAAAAGAAAAGAAAAAAAAAAAAAAAAAGGCAAGGACTGGAGACGGGAGGACTGTGAGTGTGAATCTGCACCTTGGTTACAGAATTCAAGGCCACTCTAGGTTTCATAGTGTGCTCAAGGCTGGCCTGGCCTAAATAGCAAGACTTGGAAAGAAAAAAAGAAAAAAACAGGTGTAGTGGTGTGTTGTAAAATATTATTTTTATTAGGCAAAGATGTGTTACATTTGTTCATGCTGCAGAATATTACTTTAACTGTTTAAAGGTGTGTTACTTGTGGTTTATGCTGCACTTGTTTAACAATCTAAGGATGTGTGTCTAACTATGTAAAAATGTGTTGCATCTGTTTCATCTTGCCTGCCTAAGACACCTGATCGATCTAATAAAGAGCTGAATGGCCAATAGCAAGGCAGACAGAATAAGTAGGAGGAGACATCTAGGTGAGAGGGAGAAAGGGGAGAGAGGGAGAGGGAGAGAGGGGAGAGAGAGAGAGGGAGGAAAGGATAGAAAGAGAAGGATGAGGAGAGAACAAGGGAGATGCCAGGGGCCAGAAGCCAGAAAGCCACCAGCCAGCAGACACAAGAAGCAGTGAAAGTAAGATATACAGAAGGAAGGGCTAGAGAGAGAGCTCAGTGGTTAAGAGTACTTGTTGCTCTTCCAGAGGACCTGGGTTCAATTCCCAGTACCTACATGGTGACTCACAACTGTCTATAACCGTAGTACCATGGGATCCAATGCAGTCTTCTGGTGTGTAGACATAGAAGCAGACAAATCACCCATACACATAAAATGAATAAAAAAAAATTTAAAAAGATATACAGAAGGAAAGAAAAGTAACTCCCCCTTCCTGAGGCAAAGATAGATAAGGAGAAAGGTTAAAAGAGCTAGCTAGAAATGAGTCTGAGCTAGGCCAAGTATTCAAAACTAATGATAAGTCTCTGTGTCATGATTTGGGGTCTGTGTAATGGCCCAAAGAAAAGTGGGGTGCATCTTTAAATCCCAACCCTTAGAAGGCAGAGGTGGGCAGTGCAGGGCATAGCCTTGTGCTAGGCAAGCGCTCTACCACTGAGTTACAGCTCAGCCTCCACTAGAGAGCTTCCACTATGTCCACACGATGGCAAAAGTCCTCTCAGTGTTATTGGAGCCAGAGATGTAGCTCAGTTGGTAGTGTTCACTTTGCAGTGAACAGTCAGCCCTAGCTTGGGCCACAGCACCACACAAGCCCAGTAAACTGCCATATGCCTGTACCTCAGTACTTAGGAGGCAGAGGCAGGAGGATTACAAGTTCAGAGTCATTCTCAATTACAGACTGATTTCAAAGCCAACCTGGACTATAAGACTGTGCCCAGAAACTCACTATGTTAAAAATTTTTTAAATTTTGTGTGGTGGCACACACCTTTTGTCCCACACTTGGGAGGCAGAGGCAGGCAGATCTCTGTGAGTTCGAGGCCAGCCTGGTCTACAAAGTGAGTTCCAAAAGAGCCAGGACTGTTACACAGAGAAACCCTGTTGGGGGGGGGATCTTTTGAAGGTGGGGGGGAGAAGCACTATTGAAATAGCCAGGCAGTTCACATGTAAAATATGAAATAGTGCTCTTGTCTTATGTCATGAAAAATTAACTCAGATGAACTAAAAAAAAAAAAAAAAACGTAAAAACAAAGCCTAAAACAGCAAGTATCTGGGAGGAAATGGGAAAAGCCTTGGGTATGTGGTGGGAACAAAATCAAAAATAGACAAATGGGAGTGTGCCAGACTCAAAACCTTCTGAGAGTTTAAAGAAACCATCAGAGTAAAGCGGACCACACAAGATGAGTCAACTGAACTGGGAGAGCTGGCTTACATAACACCCAACGAGCTTCAACTTAGCATAAAAATGCAATCAAGTGGATTTCTTTCTTCTTTTTCCAACATTATCTCATTGCTGTAGCCCATATGGCCTTGGACTTGCTAAACTCCATCAGCCTCCCAAGTGCTGAGATTACAGGTGTATATCACCATTACTGGCTTGAATTATGTCATAGGCTAGATGATAAAGTAAGGCAGGAAAAAAACCAAGGACCAGCAGGCCATGCCCCCTTGGCCAGGATGGAAGCCCACCCCTCGCCTACTGCAGCCCCTTGCCTGCTGCAGCTCGCTGATCAGCTTGTTCTTGTCTTCGATGAGGCCAGCACAATGCAACTGCTGGGTGTTGAGCATCTCCCACAGCTCCTGGGGAATCCGCTTCTGTCTGCCCTCCTCCCACTTGGCTGTGATTTCATCAAATTTGTCCTGGCTGGTCTTAACTTCATTCTCCAGCTTCTCGAGTCTGCAAATAGAAGCATGCTGGGTGCTCTAGGTGCCCCCTCCCAAAGAAGCCGGCGGCAGCTTCTCCTGAGAGCATGACACAGGCTCCATGTTCCAGGCTCTTCCCTCAGATGCTCACCCAGAGCCAAACCAAACTCCAGGGAAACAACTTCCAGCTTAATTTTGTATTGCACTTTATTTAGTGTGTTTGTATATATGTATGTGTACATGGACATATGTGTGTGGGCAGACATGTGCCACAGCCTGTGTGTAGAGAACAGAGGACAACTTGAAGAAGTCAGTTCTCGGCTTCCACCATGTGGACCCCAGAAATGAACTCAGTTTCTTGGGGCAAGCACCTTTGCCCACTGAGCCATCTTTTAGTTTAATGCTTCACCCCAAGTAACTTACATCAAGCACCTGCCAAGACAGACAGACCAACAGCAAGTTAGCTTCTTGACAACCCATACACTAACCCTTCCATGTCTCTCCCCGCTCTCATGTCCATGCCCCAACCTACAATGAAATCTGTGGTGGTTAATATTGCTTGTCAGCCTGATGGGGTTTAGGATCACCACAGAAACAAACCTCTGGGCATGTCTGTGAAGGCATGTTGATTAAGCCAACTGAGGTGGGCAGCACCAACGCATAGGGTAGAGGGTTGAAGTCCAGGCTAAATCCAAAGTAGAAGCTGAATTTAGCACCAGCAGTCATCTCTCTCTACATTTTGGCTTCAACTGTAGTGTGACCAGCTGCCTTGAGCTCTTGCTGACATGAGATCCCTGCCACGATGGACTCTAACTCCAAGGTGAGCCAAAATAAGCCGTCCTTCTCTAACCTGATCTTGTCAGGTATTTTGTCCAAGCATCAAGACAAGTGACACAGACAAAACCTCTTCTTGATAAACACCAATGCCAATTTAAAAACAAGCCAACGCTAGTGCATGCTCAAGCATTTGAATCACCACCTGGGCTGGGTGTGATGGTGACACACTTACAATTACTACAAACACTTAGATTCAAACCCTGACCTTTGGGGAAAAAAAAAAAAAAGGCTGGGCATTGGTGGCGCATGCCTTTAATCCCAGCACTCGGGAGACAGAGGCAGGCGGATCTCTGTGAGTTCGAGGCCAGCCTGGTCTCCAGAGCGAGCGCCAGGATAGGCTCCAAAGCTACACAGAGAAACCCTGTCTCGAAAAACAAAAATAAAAACAAAAAAACCAAAAACCAAAAAACAAACAAACAAACAAAAAACCCTGACCTTACTGTGAGTGGACTCAAGCCATGTGACCTCTACAAGCCTCATGCATCTCCCTCTTCCCTCTGGGCAATGCAGACAATGAAACAGGTGCCTTGTTGACCTTTTGTGTACCTGTTGCTGGGATTAATAAAATGACACACTATTTGGGGGCTCAGTACCTGGCAAATATATCGCAAGTGGTACCCAAATTCTTTTTGTTGAGCATCTCGGCTATAGTCCAGGCTGGCCTGGAACTCAATAGGTGCCCCTGAATGGCTTCAAAATTGAGGTTACACTCATGCCTCAGCTTCCCAGGTGCTGAGATGAACACAGGCATGACACCAAACCCGACTTAAATCCTTATATATGCTTTCATGAACAGCACAGCCTTGGGTGGCTGATCATTCCCCGTCCATCACCAGTAACAAGACCAGGAGTGCCTTTCAGGAATTCCAAAGAGGCCCTGTGAAGGGGTACACTGAGGATGCAGTAGGCAAGCTGGCATCAGAGCTCAGGTGGGAGCTATCCTGAAAATGGTGGACCACACCATGCTTATAACTCTCTCTGTCACCAAAAAGAGCACAAACTTCTTTAACGACATGAGCCACACACAAATAATCACATCACATACCTCCACTGTCCAAGTTAGGTCACAGTACCTATTACATTCTTTTCTTTTCTAAAATGTGTTGCTGCGTATGTACACAACACTGAGCTACCTGTAGGTCTGGTCATTCAATTGATTGAAATACAGAGCTTCTTGGTTCTTTTTTTTTTTTTTTTTTTTTTTTTTTTTTTGCCTCCCCCTCTCTGCTCCATATCTTCACCATCATGTTGCCTTGAAACAGCGCCTCTAAATGCCAGCCGCAGTAACGTCATCCTTCAGCATGACTTAGGTAACGGTCCTGTGTGCCACGCTGTTTCCCGGGGTGTTTACTACCATCAGAGAAGCCGGGAAGAGGGAGAAAACCCAGTGCACAAGGACACTTGGTCTCCTTGTGCCGTTTTATATGTGCCTCCTCTGAACCCTAGTCGCCTCTGCAGATAGAACACTAGAGGGCACTCGAGGCCCAGGTTTCCATCAATTCTGTGGCAGCTTTAGAGCCATAGACAGAAAAGTTTGCTGGCAGAGGCGGGTACTGACTTGAGGTGAATGTAGGCCCCTGTAGTCATCACCTGCTTTGTCAGCAACTCCTACTCAACAAGCTGCACCTGCAAGAGTCATTCCCGAGGCTGCTCCCGCCATCTGAACCACAACTGCCACTCCCAAGTACATTCTGAGGTTGCATGCCTAAATGCCTCTGCCTAAAATGCCTACTCAACAGCTGAAACCCTACTTGGCCTTTCCAGCCCAACCTAAAAGCCTGCTGAGTTTCCCCTGACCTCTTCAGAGAAACCTTAAAGCTTCCTTGTGTGTCTTCCTGTGGTTCTTTACATTCACCTCAATTACGGCTGAGGATTCCGTGTTGATCAGAGGCAAGGGACGGTGTGCTCCTTTCATGCCCACACAGCTTGGGACACTTGAGGGAGGGAGGGAGGAAGGGAGGGGGGAGGGAGGGAGGGAGGGGGGAGGAGGGAGGAGGGGGAGGAGGGAGGGAGTGGGGAAAGAAGGAAGGTGGATTCATAAGGAGCAGACAGGAGAATTCATGAGACTAAGTCGGACAGATTTTCATTCTAAAGGCTCGAAACCTAAGAGCCCGCGCATGTCGGCAGTGCGCAAGCGCAGTCGATGCCTCACCGCTGGCGCTTAACCTCCTCTTCTTCGACTCTCCTGTGAATCTCTCTGATGTCTGTAGCCACCTGGATATTTGTCACCAACTCAGTACCACAGAGCAGGAGCTTAGTCAATTTCTGAAAAACAAGGAGACTCTGTTAAGCTAGAACACTGTGTAAAGGATTTCCCAGGGCCGATGACACCGCTCACTGGGTGAAGGTTCTCACTGCCTAAAGCAGATCACTTGAGTTCAACCCCCAAAACCTACACTGTAGAACAGACTCCCACAAATTGTCCTCAGACTGACACATGCACCGTGGCACATAAACCCCGGGCACATGAATAAATAAAATGTAATTATGCATTTAAAAAAATTAAGACGGGGTGTGGTAGTGCATGCCTTTAATCCTGGAGCTCCGGAGGCTGAGGCAGGTGGATCTTATTTTAAGGCCAAGCTGGTCTACACTGCAAATTCCAGGCCAGCTTGCTTTGGGATCCCTGGTTTCTACTGCCCTGCCCACTCAGCATTTACATGGGTCCTGGGGATCAGAACTCCAGCCCTTGTGCTTTGGACACAAGCACTTGAAACACAGAGCCAT
This sequence comes from Cricetulus griseus, assembly GCF_003668045.3. Lineage (NCBI taxonomy): Eukaryota > Metazoa > Chordata > Mammalia > Rodentia > Cricetidae > Cricetulus > Cricetulus griseus. The sequence goes on from NC_048600.1 coordinate 14,008,738, forward strand.
CCCGTTTCTTGTTTGTTTATTTGTTTTTCAGACAGGCTCATACTGTATCCTAGGCCTGTCTTAAACACACAGCAATCCTCCTGCTCCAGTCTCCTGGATGCTGCCACTGCAGATACGTACCACATTTCCTGACAAGAGCCCACAATCTGAGAGCTCACTCCCAGGGAATCCCAAATAGACAGACTACAGATCAGCCCATCCAAAGAGAGAGGTGCAGTTCCTTCCTTCCTGCCTGCCTGTGAAGAGCAAGCTAAGGTCTCGGCTGTCACCGGCTCATACCAGTCTGCTCTCCTCTTTCTGTTTGTAGCTCTTGCTTTGCTCTTCCTCGCTCTCCTTCTTCCCATCCAGATACTCTCCCAGGGCCTCCCTGTGGCAGAGAGAAATCAAAGCAGGGCGCTGCTGTCATCTCGAGGGCTGTGCTCTGTCTTTAAATGCTTCATCTACCCAAAACAAGCTCGCTTGGATTTTTTGTTGTTGTTGGACACAGGGTCTCACTATGTACCCCTAGCTGGCCCAGGCTGGCCTTTAACTTGAAGAGATCTACCTATCTCTGATCCCAAGTGCTGGGACTGAAGACATGAGTCATCATATCAGACTTAATAAACTTTTAAATAATAAAACTCTAAGAACTAGAGACTTAGCTCAGTGGTAAAAGCTTGCCTAACATGAGCCAAGCCGTGGGTTCCATCCCCAGAACCACAGAAAAAAAAATCACCATATACACAATGATAATAAAAACTGGAAGTATTTACACAGTGAGTTCTGGGACAGCCAGGGCTATGTAGAAATCCTGCCCCCCCCCAAAAAAAAGCTGTGGTTGCACCTGCCTTTAATTCTAAATTTAATCTAAATTCAAGGCCAGCCTGGTCTACACAGTGGAGACCCTGTCTCAAAAAACAGAAAGCAACAACAACAACAAAAACCCACACTAGAAGCAAATTGAATTGAACAGCCCATCTTTGAATAAACCCAGTCAGATGAAAAAGACTTGAGTGCTTTCAATCGCCCTGATGGTTGGAGCTATATCAGCCTCCAGAACCTGGAATCGCCTGGAAGACGGGTATCTGGACCATATATGGAGTCTGTCTTGACATAGCTGAGATGGGAGAATCACCACCCACCACCCCTGGCTGGGATCCTTCCCTCCTGAGAACTATAAGGAAAAGTCACCAAGATGGCTCCTGGTAGCTGGCATCTCCTCTGTGTGCCATTTGTCTACATGATGACTGGCAGGTGTGAATGCCAGCTGATGCCATCTTTCACCTTTCCGACCTTCCTTTTCTCTGAATCATTCCCTTAGGCTTCACCTTGGGGGGGGGGGAGCAGGTCAGCATAATACAGTCTTGGCTGAGAACTAAAACCAGGCATTTACTCTCCAGTGTGGCCACGTTAAGAGTAAAGTCCTTTCCTGCCTTTACCATCACTCCTGACAGGTGACCTTTCCGGTGCGTAGCCGGTCCTTTGGGACCTCTCACCTAAAACCCTAGGCATCCAGTTACACCAAATACATTTTTTAAAAAATCAAATTACCAGGTGGTGGTGGCACATGCCTTTAATCCCAGCACTTCGAAGACAGAGGCAAGTGAATCTCTGTGAGTTCAAGGCCAGCCTGGTCTGCAGAGTGAGTCTCAGAATAGCCAGAGCTACACAGAGAAACCCTGTCTCAAAAAAAATAAAACAAAAACGCAAATTACTTTTCATTCACTGACAGGGAGACTTGCTACAGTGTGCATGTGAAGTCGCAACTTGCAGGAGTCAGTTCTCTCCTCCAGCACGCAGGTCCTGGGGACTGAACTCAGATGGTCCAGCCTGGTCCAAAGTGCCTTTACCCACTGAGCCATCTCACCAGCCCTAGGACCTTTTGAAAAGTCAATCCAACTCATAGTAGCTCATCTTGTCACTCTGTTCTGCTGCTTGTTTTACCTGAGTAGGGCTTCCTAAAAGAAGACTCTTGGTACTAGGCTGACTCTGAGCCAGAGTGGGCTGACCCACATTCCTGCCACTGCAGACAACATGACAAATGGAAGAAAGCAATGAAGTAAGAAAATGACTTCTCCTCCTTCTTCTCCTTCTCCTTCTCCTTCTTCTTTTCTCCTCCCCCTTCTCCTTCCTCTTCTTCCTCTTCCTCTTCTTTTTTACCTAGTTACTGCATAAAGTTTACAAATGCATAAAACAGACATTTATGGCCTGGAGAGATGGCTCAGCTCTTAAGAGGAGTACTGCGGATTATTGTCCACTTTTATACCTGTTCCAGACCTTCAAAAGGCCCTGAAACCTGTAGTGATCTGGAGGGAGGGAAGAAGGGAGGGAGGAGAGAGAAGGGCGTGGAATTCTCCAAGAAGGCAGCAGGCAAATAGCTTGCCACCCCCACTGCTTACTGCTAAGAGGCCTCCCTTACTCCCAGGGCACAAGCCGTTATAAGGGCCCTTGAGTAGATTTAGGAAGGAAGCTGTCTGGATTCCAGCATTCATTAGGAAACAAGGAGAACCCTTCACTGGCTTCAGCTCCACCCATTCTGTTCAAAGTCCACTGCTGCCCATTTTTGAGATAAGAGAGCTTAGAGTTTCCACTGGCCTCTGAATCTTACCCAAATCCTTCTCAACAGAATCCTTCTACTCTGTTTCCTTATCTGAACTCACCCTTCACTTTCTGCAAAGAACACTAATCTTTCCTTCAGCAGGACATTGCCAGAATAATTTACCTGCATCCCCAGGCCCACCTCAAGCATCCTACATTGGCTATTAGCCAATTAATTAATAACCAACTCTGTCTAAATACTCCCAGCTAATTCCTGGAACAAAGATCAGCAGTTCAGAAAGAAAAGTGACTGCTATAAATGCTCACCAAGTTTCTATTTCACCCCCTTTGCTGCTTTAAATCATCCATTTTGACCTCCTGGGCACTATGCTGGCCAATATGGTGGCCACTGACCACATGTGACTAATCAGCCCTTGAAATGAGGTGAAACAAACTAAAATGTGCTATGAGTTTAAAACATACAGTACAGGACTGGAGAAATGTCTCTGTGGCTAAGAACACTTGTACTTGTAGGGCCCAGCCATAAAGGCAATACCTGATTCCAGGAAAGACTACAAACCGAAACCACCCAGGCACCACTCAGGAACAGACCTAATGGGAAAATACCTAACGTTCCAACCATAGTAGAAAGGATAATCAGGTCCCTTAGCCCAGAACACACCCATCCCCTTTCACCAAGACACCCCTAGACAAATGTCAGCCAATCAGGGGTCCTGAACCTTAGCAATCCCTCACCCCAACCTTTGCTATGATTAAAAACCCCATCCCAATTGAGCTCAAGGCTCTCTGACCATGCCAATGCATTGGACACACAGAGGATCCAAATTTAAACTTGAATAAAGGTTCTTTGCTTTTACATATGGGATTTGGTCTCCTTGTTTGTTTTGGGGGGACTTCGAGATCTGGGCATAAAAGCTGTCACAGAGGACCTGGGTTCAGATCTCAGCACCCACCTGCCTTGAAATCAGCCACAACCCTAGTTCCAGGGATTGGATGCCCTCTGCTGATCTCCCCAGGCACAAGACATGTACATGGTACACATGCATTCATGCAGGCAAAACCATCATATAACAAAGTAAAATGAATAAATCTAAACCTAAAACCACCCACCAGGAGGTAGGAAAACAGAAACATTGAGGACCTGAGTTCCAACCTCCAACCTCCAGCACCCACAGGAAGCTGGGTGTGGTCATACTCTGCTCTCTTTGTTGTTTGTTGGTTTCTTTGTGACAAGTTCTCCTTATGTAGCTCAGGATGCCTGGGAACTCTCCATCCATCTGCTTCAGCTTCCTAAGTATTGGAGTTACCGGCATGTACCTCACCCCCAGGCTTGTCTGCACTCTGGAGGCTTGCAGGCACTTCTCTATTTTGGATGGGCCCTTGCTCCCTCCCTTCCTCCTTTTCTCCTTTTCTTTTCCTTCCCCTGCTCTCCCTCCATTCCCTTTCTTTCCTTTGTGCTGGGAATTGGCATGCGATTGGTCACTGAACTACACCCTCTCGTTACCTGGAGTAGGCCTATTTCCTCCATTGTGCTGAACAGTTTCTTTGTTATTTTACGTTAAAGGGTGTTTTGCTTGCAGGTATGTCTGCTGCCTGGTACCCACAGAAGCCAGAAGAGGGCGGTGGATCCCCTGGAACTGGTGTTAGAGACAGTTGTGACCTGCCATGGGGTGTTAATCAAACCTAGGTCCTCTGAAAGAAGAGCCACTGCTCTTAACTGCTGAGCTACTTCTCCAGGCCTCTTTAGTGTTTTGTTTTGTCTTGTTTTGACACAGGGTCTCACTATGTAGCCATGGCTGGCCTGGAACTCCCTATTTTGACAAAGCTGGCCCTAAATTCAGAGATACTCTCCTGCCTCTACTGGGATTGTAGGCATGTGCCACCATATCTGATGACTACTATGTCTTTTATTTTTTTTGTTTTTTTTCTGTTTTTCGGCACAGGGCTTCTCTGTGTAGCCCTAACTGTCCTGGAACTTTGTCTGTAGACCAGGCTAACCTCAAACTCACAGAAACCCACCTGCCTCTGCCTCCCAATGCTGGGATTGAAGGCATGCACCACCACTGCCTGGCTGACAACTACCTTTTTTTTTTTAAAAAAAAGATTTTATTTATTTATTTATACAACATTCTGCTTCTATGTATATCTGAAAACCAGAAGAGGGCACCAGATCTCATAAGGGATGGTTGTGAGCCACCATGTGGTTGCTGGGAATTGAACTCAGGACCGCTGGAAGAGCAGTCGGTGCTCTTAACCTCTGAGCCATATCTCCAGCCCAACAGCTACCTTTTTAAAAAATATTATTTATCTATTTGTGTGTGTGTATATGTGTGCTCACGCACATGTACTTAAGCCATGGCACACATGTGGGGGTGAGAGAACAACTTTCAGAAGCTGGATCTTGCCTTCTACCTTGTTGAGGCAAGGGGGAATAAAGCTAGACTCTCAGAAGGGAAAAAAGAACGGTTAGGTTTTAGTTATGCATACAAGTATGTGATTATTCAAATCCTCCCAATTCAGAGACAATAAAGACCATTTGGATTTCCCTCTAAATACCCAATCACTTAGAAACTTGAAATACCAAGCAGAAAAAAATGAATTTTAATATTATGACCAATGTGCTGGATGAGGTAGCACCCAGTGTCCCCAGTACTTGGAATGCTGAGACAGGAGAATTTCAGACAGTTCACTCAAGATCACCCCAGTCTATGCCAGGTGGTGGTGGTGCACACCTTTAATCCCAGCACCTGGAAGTCAGGGGCAGGCAGATCTCTGAGTCTACAGCCTGGTCTACAGAGTGAGTTCCAGGACAGCCAAGGCTACACAGGGAAACCCCTATCTCAAAAACGGGGGGTGGGGATCACCCTGGTCTATATATTTACAGGCCAGCTCCTTTCTCAACTCCTGTACCTGAAAGGTATTACAAGTGCATTATGTTTACATTATATATTCATTAACAAAGAGAGCTGACGGCACTGGGGCAAGGACAGGATGTGACTTCGAACCTCTGCATAATGATCTACATGGGCTGCTTCTATGGGCTAATTCTTTGGCTACTAAAGATTACTAAAAGGCAATTCTCTCCTCAGTCTGAGACACATTTCCAAATACCTAAAGGATGTCTCAATTTAAATATCTTACAGTGTCCAACTTTGCTTCACATGTTCAAAACCCAGTTGTTAATGTCCTGCCTCGCTGTCTTACCACCATCACCCTAGTCCCAGACGTCGCCACCTGCTGTCCTCCATTCTTCACCGTCTTCTGCTCAAACAGCCCATCAGGAGTACCCAACGGTTCCAACTGCTTCTCTCTAAACCACTACCACAGAGTCTAGGCTGATCCCATACCCCCCAGAACCAGAGTACCTGTCTCCTTCCTACTGTCTCCTCAGTTATACCGCTGGCCCCTTCACACTGTCCCCCAAATAGCAGGCAGAGCAATTTGAAGGTGAAAGTGCCGCCCTTCCCACTGAGAAAGTAACCTTTATTTTGTTGAGACATTATCATATACCCTTATCACATCCAATGAATGTCCCAGCTGGTGCTTTCTCTGGCTTCAGGCCACCCTTTCTGGCTGTCTGTTGTTAGGTCCCATGTCCACTGTCTTCCCTTCCTCCTTACTGTCCTTGTCACAGCTCATGAGGTGCTAGTTACTCTCTTGATCCACTGTAATTTGTCCTCTCTCCCTCATTAGAGTATAAACTTCCTGAGGGATCTTTTGTCTTGTACGTCACCAAATCCCCAGTATCACTGTTAAGGCTAGAGCAACAGCCAAGCGCATGATCCCCAGACAGCTTTGGAGATGGCTAATTTGGCATGATTTGGAGCCAAATAGAAGGGCAGACAAGAGTCCAGTTCATCTGTCCACCAAGGAAAGCAGCAACAGACACACCAAGGATGCCCATGCCTGGCCCAGTTCCTGAACCAATACCAGTCCTCACAACAGAACTAAAACAAGATCTAAATTACCACTGATACCTAGAGATGCAAACCATCACCATGGCCTCACCCAACTAGGATGAAGGCACAGGTGCAGACATTCTATGCTTCAGCTGGATCTATACACTCAACCAATGGTCGTTTTTCTGCTCACCAAAACTAAAACTGGGATGAACTACTTAGAAGTTGAAGAGCTGGTACATTAAGTCTGAGTAAGAACTCTTAGAGTGTGGCAGTCAAACGGATGTCCCTTCGGCTGTGCCTAAGCTAATAAAGGTTTGGTGGCCCCCATCACACGTCCTAACTCACCGATCTGGCATTCGCAATCCTGGATGGATTCTAGAAAATGATTATTAATTCCTGCAAGCACAAACAAGTAGCTGTCCTGACCTTTGGCCACAGTAGATTAGCATGACCAGGGTTCCAGTGAGTGTGCCCACTAATTGAAATGAAAGCGTTTATTTTAATATTTTATTTTATTTTGAGGAGACAGGGCCTTTCTATGTAAACCAAGCTATACTTGACCTCAAAGAGATCTATCTGCCTGCCTCTGCCTCTCCAGTACTGGGGGATTAAAGACATGAGCCAACACGCCTAGCTGTCCCAAAACTCACAGCTTGAATGTTCTGGAAGAAAAAGTTTCCTGCTCACACTTAGAGCACACCCACTCCTCACCGCAGGACTCTCACCCAGCCAGCCCCAGGTCCCTCCCTGTGGTCAGGGATCCCCACCGCCCCACCCCTTCACCCCTGCTCACCGCCTCCGGGCTTCCTGCCGAGCAGCGATGCGCAGGCGTCGGGCCTGGATGCGTTCCTGCGGGTTATCCGAATACACCGAGGGCCCGTGAATCGTGGCGGCTAGGTGTTCTTCGTCATTCTGATCGAAAAATCCTAAGTTTGCTAACAGATTCATGGCAGCAGCCTCCCGCCCACCGGCAGCTCCGCCTGGACCCGCAGCCCGGTTGCTAGGAACAAACCGTTGCCAGGGGAAGGCAGTCACCTGACCCACAGCGGGAGTAGTTGTGCGTGCGCTGCTGTGCGCGCAGCTCTTCAGTCGCGCACCAAGATTTGTGTGTTTGTATCCCAACTGTAGACTTTATTCCCCTTGCCTGAAGTTAGTTTGCAAAGGCTGGCCTGTCCCCACTAAGGCAGCTGGGACAAGTGGCACCGCATCACTTTCTGACTTGAATGACCAATTCATCATCCATTGGCTCATTTATGTCTAAAATGCACCCCCACCCCCATGTAACCGGGTACCTGCTACATGAAAAGCATTGTGCTTTAACTAGGGATAGGGGCTTCCTTTCCTCAAGAAGAGTGTAAAGTGAGTGTATAGCCCACTGCGTGTTTTTTTTTTTTTTTTTTTTTTTTTTTGGTTTTTGCTTTTGTTTTTTGAAGTATGAACCCAAGAACGAACATCAGCATCATCTCCTGCATCCATGAGCAGGAGAATGGTTTGTGGAAGGATACCACCACTCTCTTCAAAGCAAGTCTGAAGAAAAACATTATTCCTTAGTCACAGCGCGTCCACCCTTGTCAACAAAAATAACGTTCCGGGCGGGGGTGGGGAGTGTCGGAGAGCTGGTTTAGCAGATGATGTCTCTTGCCGAGGAGAATGACCACCTGAGTTCAATCCTGTGGATCCACACTATGGGAAAAGAACCAGTTCTGACAAGTTGTCTCTAACCTCCACATACCGCAGTGGCACTCGAGCACACGTAAATATACATACATACATACATACATTTTTTCAAATATTCTCATTAAGATTTAAACCATCACAAGGCAGTGGTGGTGCACCTCTGTAATCCCAGTACTCAGGAGGCAGACGCAAGCAGATCTCTGAGTTTGAGGATTCTGGTCTATAAAGTGAGTTCTAGGATAGCCAGGACTGTGACACAGAGAAACCCTGTCTCACCGCCCACCCACCCCCTCAAAAAAAGAGAAGCATTAAACCCATGAGTGTGAGCCAGGCGTTGGTGGCTCACGCCTTTAATCCCAGCACTCGGAAGGCAGAGGCAGGCAGATCTCTGTGAGTTCAAGGCCAACCTGGTCTCGAGCCAGTGCCAGGATAGGCTCCAAAGCTACACAGAGAAACCCTGTCTTGAAAAACCAAAACCAAACAAACAAACAAACAAAAACTATGAGTGTGGGCTTGTGATACAGCCCAGTAGTAAAGGGGGCTTACCCATCCCTGCAAATGGGTGGGTGGGTGGGAGCCCCGGGGGCAGGACACACAAGACAAACAAAACGCCACTCCTGTACTCACAGCACTCAGACTACATAGTGAGTTCCAGGTCATCCTGGGTTACAGAATGAGGCCCGGTCTCTAAATTAATTAATTAAAAAAACTGCAGAGGAGGAGGAAAGAAGAAAGGATTAAAAGTCCTTTTACTCAGACATGGTAGTTCACATTCAGGCCTCTGGGAGGCTGATGCAGGGAGATTGTAAAAAGTTCCAGGTCGGCCTGGGGCTACATTGGAAGACACTATCCCAAAAGTAAACCACCCAAAGGTATTTTATTTTTATAGCTTTAGAGATTGAAGCTCCCAGTTCACACATGCTAGATGAGAGCCTGCCACTGAATTGAGATTCCCTGAATTGAAACACATGGGAGACAGGGACAATCAGAAGTTCAATGTCACTGGTAGCAACGTATGAGTAGGGGTCCAGCCTGGGCTACATGAGACCCTGTCTCCAAAAAAAAAAAAAAAAAAAAAAAAAAGAGCCTGTGTATAACTGTAATCCCAGCAGAAGCAGGGGATCTCAGTAAATTCAAGGCCAGCCTGGCCAACATAGCAAGCTTCAGGGCCAGCAACAGCTACATAGTGGGGCCCAACAAGGAAAAAAATCCATGACACGTAATCAGGTAAGCATTATGAACAGGCAAGGTTATGAACAGCCCCCAGCCCCCACACTGTACAGATATTGTCTAGCTTCTTGTGTGGGAAGGCACTGACTCCATTTTTCTGTTGTTTGATGCTGGTTGCTCTCAGATCTCACTCCTTTCTTCTCCACATCTGGGACAGCTGTTGGAGAAGAGAAGTTGGAGGTAGTTTAGTGATACTGTACTTGCCTAGTATGTGTGAGGCTCTGGACTACCCCCAGCATCTCAAACAAGCAAAAAGCAGGATGCAGCAGGAGAGATGGCTCAGCTATGGCAAGCACTTGTTTTTCTTCCAGAGGACCAAGACCCACACCAAGTGGCTCCCAACTACACACACACACACACACACACACACACACACACACACACACACACACACACACACACACACCTTCAAAACAAAACAAGCAAATGCCTAAGTGTTCTTTGCTGGCAGGTGATTCCCAGCATGCCAGGGACTCCCATCTAGAACAAGCCATAACCACGGGGCTCGTCTTTCCTGGCTCAGTCCACTCTCTGACCAGCTGTTCTTAGCCAATCTCAATTATGTAATAAGCATTTTTGTTTGCTTTGGGTGGTTTTGTTGTTGCCTTAAGGCAGCATCTCACTTTGCAGCCCAGGCTGGCCTGGAGCTCACTATGTGGCAACCTCCCAAGTGCTAGGATTACAGATTTAAGCCACAATGTCTGGGCTGCAATACGTTTTTTCATTGGTGTGGGAAACAAATGCATGAATGACACTAGGAAGGCCCCTTGCAGAACAGTCTGCCAGAGTTTATCAACATCTCAAGCTAACATACATAGTGCCAAGACCATTCTACTCAAAACACTTATCCTAGGGAATAAGGGGTCCTTGGAGGTAGATTGATCAGTTTTATTTAGCACTGTACACTATAGCATCTACCATGATACCTGCTACATGGCAAGTGTGCAACATATAAATACATACATGTTGACTGAAAAATACAGATGTATCTGTATGCTTACTCTGGTTACTCATAATTTAAAAGCTGGTATGACACAAGATTAAAAAAAAAAAAAAACCCTGCCAAAGCTGGGACTGGAGAGATGGCTCAGTGGTTGAGAGCTCTGGCTGCCCTTCTAGAAGACCTGGACTCAATTACCAGCACCCACATGGTAGCTAAAACTGTCTGTAACTCCAGTTCCAGGGAATCTCACACCAATGCACATAAAATAGAATTAAACAAATTAAAGAAAACTGCCAAAGCATTTGTGGGATGATGCAGAATTTAAGAATTTATATGACTTTAGAACGAGTCAAGATCTATTAAAGGAAAAAAAAAAGATGCAGGCAAGTCTCCCAGAAGTCCACCACACCCATGCTTTCAGGTGTCTTACTTTTCTGAGTGCTTTACTTTTTCTTTCAACCTCTAAGCTTAAATGTGTGTGTGTGTGTGTGTATATATATATATATATATATATATATATATATATATATATATAATTAAACTTCAACTCTACTTCACACAAAGAGGAAGATACAGTTCATGGAAAGCATCACCCAATTTTACTTAAAATATAGATAGAATACACAAGAAAATTGGGGAAAAGTTCACAAAGTGAACATCCCCTGGACCCCGGCACATTCTTCAAGGACATCAGTGGACATCTTGCCACCTTATCGTGGTGCAGAGGCCCAAGAACCTGCATGTGGGCCCAATGCCTTAACCTAGGTGGGACAGCTGGCTGTGCAGTGGGCAGTAGAGTAGCAGAAGAATCTGAATCCTCAAGTCCACAGCTGCAGACCCCAGCACACAAAAAGTTTTGTAGTTTTGTCTGTTGATACAGGCAGGGTCTTAGTGTAGCTCTGGCTAGCCTGGCACTCACTCACATTGTATGACGGTGACTTTGAACTTAAGGCAATTTTCCTGTCTCAGTCCCCTAGCTCTGGGATTCCATGTATGCATCACCACAACCAGCTGCTTAATTTTCTGGGACATACACACACCACATTGATCTTACTTCAGAAGTGAAGTCACAATTTTACATCTGTATGTTCATACTATAAATTACTTTACCTGGAGTGTGGGGATGTCAGAAAAGCCCGTCACACCCTTTAGAAACTTCTTGGTTTATTTGTATATCCAATTTGTGTAAATCTTACCAATTTGATCCCAGGATGAAATCTTTATCCAATTTTAATATATTTTTAAAACATTTTTAGTATTGTCTTTAAAATGAGGGAAGGGGCCAGGAAGATGGCTGGGGAGGGGTAAAGTGCTTGCTTGCCACCATGCCTGACCACTTGAGTTCCACCCATGGGACTCCCATAGTGAAGAGAAACAAATCCTTGACCTTCACATGTGGGCAGTGGCATACCTCCACCATCAATATGTACATCTTTAAAATTTTAAGTATGAAGAAAGGAAGAGAGGCAGCAGAGAAGCCAGGAGCTGTATGAGCTTGGACAATAGCCGGAAGGTTTTTTGGTGTTTTTTTTTTTTTTTTTTTTTTGTTTTTGTTTTGTTTTGAGACAGGGTTTCTCTGTAGTTTTTGGAGACTGTCCTGGAACTCTCTTTGAAGACCAGGCTGGCCTCGAACCCAGAGATCCGCCTGCCTCTGCCTTCCGAGTGCTGGGACTAAAGGCAGGTGCCACCAATGCCTGGCTAGCCGAAAGGTTTTTAAAACATAACTCAGAGGGTAGGAATGCAGATCAATTGGTGGATTGATGTATACAATACAATCATGTATGCCTAGCATACATGAAATCCTGGGTTCAATCCCCAGTGCAGAATTAAACTGGTTATGGTGGCATATGCCTGAAACCTCAGCACTCAGGAGGTAAGGCAAGAAGATCAAAAGTTCAAAGTCATCTTTAGCTATACAGTATTTGAGGCCAGCCTGGGCTACATGAGACCCTATCTCTAAATAGTTAATAAAGATCATGGTTAGAAAAAGCAAGTTTGTGTTTGTACTTCCACACTGTCCTGGGCGAATCAAGTAGAGCTGCTTGCTGTTGTTGCTGTCTTGTAGGGAAGCAAGTCAGACCCAGGATGGTCTTTGAAAGCAAGCTGGTCTGTTTATATCCAAAACAAGCAATAACCAAAAGGACAGCAACAACCCCCTTTTCAATGTAGTTCAGCTGGAAACCCAGTACAACAGGCCCAAGGCACGCATGCCTGCAATATGCAATGCACACAAGCCTCCTATCCCAGTAACTGCAAGAGGAACAAGACAGAAATCCAAGGTCATCTTTTGTACATCCTTGACTACATATCAAGCTTGGGCCAATGAAGGCTAAGCAAGACTCACTTATTTACTATTGTGTTTTACATTTGACCAATGGCTCTGGATCAAGCAGCTGGGACTGCTTCCCATTACAGAGCCTTTCCTTTTGCACCTACCAAGGAAGGAACAACAACAACAACAAAAAAGACAACTTGAAAACAATTAAAAGGATTTAAAAATTATTTATTTTTATTACAATAAATATCAATAAAAGAATTAAACAATTGAAAACTAAAACCTACTGCTTTACTTTTGGAGTTCACAGCAGCAGACATGAACATAAATCCAGTTAAAAGGTCAAGGCTTCTAGAATCCGGTGACAAGAAACAGGTCTTGATTATCTGGACTAGCAGCAGGGAACAGTAACACCAATAATGCAAAAATCACATTCAAATGCCTTGGAGTACTCTACTATACATCAAACCACAAGACTTAGAACATTCCAGTAAAGTTAAACAAGCTGCAGAGCTCTGCTTTGGCAAAGCAAGTATCTCCCTGATGGAGTCCATAGGCACACTGCTCCCAAAGCTGCCTCTTAGCCAAAAAGGGCCCAGCAGACCCAGAAACCTCAACCCTGAAGATAGCAGCCAGCACTCTTGAAACCAGTCTTTCTGGCCCACAAGTTCCCTGGTGAAAAGATGTGGAAAGTGATATACTTAGGGGGCTTTCTGAAGGTCTGAGATGACCGGGGTGTGGGGATTTGTAGCTCCAGGTGAGCAATCTGCTTTAGATGTGCACCACGGACACACCAAGTCCACACAAAGCAACAGTCTAATGAGGATTAGTTACCACCTGGCTGATAATCAAGAGTAAACTCCATGTAGATACCGTATCGTATATACACACAGAATAGGTGTACAGACACAGGCCACTTCCATAACCTACTTAGTTACCTCAAGTACAAAATAAATAAGCTCCAGGTCACGAGTTTTCCTCTCTAGATATTAAAAAAAATGCTTACCAAGAAAATCACAATCAAGAATTCATCAAGGATTACTTTATGAAAAACCCAAATTCAATGCTTGTTTTGATTGGTACCCAAAGAAACTGCTTAAAAGATTTTGTAGCCAACATGATAGCAAACACCCCCCAAGTATTCAGTCACTCCCTGGATAGTCAATGCAATCTTTAATTTCCATTTCAGAGCTGCTGAAGTGGACACTGGCTTCTCTTTCTATTTTTAGACTCTCAATGGCCATGATCCAACTGTCATAAAAACAGCCCAACTGACTTGGTCCAGCTTTCTAAGAAGGACTCTCTGAAAGGGAAGACAACAAAACAGCCTAAAAGCCTAGAACAACCTTTCTGCTCCCCCTAAAGGTGGTTTCCTAGAGACAAGCCCTTGTCAAATACTCTAAAATCAGTCTGAGTGGCATTTTCAATCCTGGGAACCCAGCCTTCCTCACTGAATGAACAAAACCTTGTTCAGGCTGCCCTTGGGAGAGCTCCCTGATGGCAAAACTGCTACCCTAAATGTGAGTTTGTCAACTGTCTATAAAAAGAACATATCCCTGCTTAAAAGCCAGAGCTGACAGCCAGCTGGTATGCTGTCTCTTAAAGAGAAAAGCACACTTCTAGCATGCCGGTTGGAGAGTAAGTGACATTTAGTTTGTACTGTAACAACACTGGAAATGAACAAGCCAGCAAACGCAATTCCCATGGCTCTATTCAAGAAAGAAATAAACACTTTCTCTGGAAAAGTTAGACCATCATGATTCACCATGTACCCCAAAGCGACTGCCTGTTGTGATGTCAGTCATTTATACCACCGTTGCAGATTAAAAAACAGACACAACAAAAAACCCCAAATATACAAATCACATGGGTTACATAATCAATCAAAGAAAAGCAGAAATTTATGCTAGCTTTGAAAAATTCCCAGAGCCTCACACATTCAAGTTTCACAGTGATTAATTTAATACCATTTTACTGTTAGGAATGTCACTTTAAATGTACATCCAAGTGCTTCAATGCAGCATACTAGGTAACACTCCTTCCCAAAGGCTGGAGTAGGGATAGCTAACTATAATAAGATACTCACCCACAGGATGTTCAAGATAGGGCATGCTGCCTTAAAAGGACATTTCACAGGACAAAGAAAATTCTGGTCTGACGCCACGGATTTCCAATAGTCAAGCACAGGACTGAGTCAACATAAGGCCACCCTGAACACAGGAATCATCACAACCAATACAATTTCTCTATCTGTTTTTGGCTTATTGGGAGACCCAAACTCAAAAGTTAAGGTCCACAAGGTTTTATTTTCTCTCTGGGGTTGTTCCCAGTCCTTCAGCAGCCAGGGCTCAGTGAGCTGTTTCTGTCCTATGAGGTGGCTACAAGTAGGTTTCAAGCTATAATACAAAAGAAGAGAGTACACTGGGTGGTGGTGACACATACTTTAATCCCAGTACTCAGGAGGCAGAGGCAGGTGGATCTCTGTGAGTTCGAGGACAGCCTGGTCTACAAAGGGAGTTCCATGACAGCCAGGGCTGTTACACAGAGAAACCTTGTCTAGAGAAAAACCAAACAAACAAACAAACAAAAAAAAATAAAGTAAAAAAAAAATCTTTTTATTCTTCATAGGTCATGGAGTTGAAGTCTACTTCGGGAAGCAAGGTGCCGTCCATACACCTTCTGACTACAGCATATTCCCTTAACATTCGATACAAGTCACAAGGGAAACTCTTGGCAAGTACTTAGCCTGTGCTAGCCCCAGACATACACCTCCCTCCCCAGTGCCTCAGGAGAGAACAAATGGCAGTATTGGCAATGGTACTATAATATCCTAAACTATGTTCAACGTTTTCTTTTCAAAATTGGAACTAAAAGTATGTCAACCATAACATTGAAATGCCAAGGAAGAATGGTTATATTTTTACTTCGAAGTCTCTCTAGTGCTCTAAAACCTGTGAACTATTACTATTTTTCTAGACAGTGATTGTGGCAATTTCAAACAGTGTGCTGAAATAAGACCATCAATATCATCGAGACAGCAGAGGCGGCAGCATCTATCTGAGTATTGTTATGTTTTTCTGTGCCACATCCTCTCAGACACAGGGAGATCATCTTCTGACAAGCCTGACAGGGTTTTTTCACACCATAACCTTCTAAAGGTAACACGGGGAGTCCAGCAGAGTAACAATGCAAATCCCTAAGGCACTCTATTCCACAAGTACAGACAACATGAATGCATGCTCCTGACATCGATGCCGCTCCCCAAAAGCTATGGGGTAAACTCACCCAAATAGAGTACATAAGCTTTCCGTACCGTTTACACTGGGGAGGTGTAGAGGAAGGGGGGAGGGTGACAGAGATGCACAGAGCTCCTGAGAACCAGTACCACTTGGTTCTGTACTGCTACAACGAATGGGTCTTTTAAGATGCACCATCAAGAGACAGGACATGAGCCAGCTAGGATGGACTCACTGAGTCCACAGGATTCTGAAACACTGGCTTCCCGGGTTTGCAGCTCCGTTAGAAGCCTCCTTCCTCTTCCACTCAACAGTGTCAACAAAACTATTTAGAATGAAGTTCTTTACCATCACATAGACATGTCAAACACAAAACAAAAGGCACAAAACATTTTTCAAATTCACTTGATGCAACAGAAAAGAGAATAAAACATTTGGAAAAAAAAAAGACCCCAAATTACAGGACATGATGCTTCAGTATACTGTACAAGGTGAAGCAAGCTTGTGGTCCAAATTCATTATCTTATAAATATTTATGTTATTTTCTTTTATACAAATGAATGCTTTCATGTACAAGGTCAAGAAAACAGTAAAATGATTAGCCAAAAACCTTATAACTAAGCTCTTTCCTGACTTTGGTTACCCAATTCAGTCCTACAGAGCTCGAGTACACAGGACAGTTGTCTTCATGTAAATGGCTTGTTTTCTCTCCTCCATGATGGAGATTTATTAATGAACACAAGAATTACTACCCACTTTCTACATCAATTTCTCATTGATTTTTGCTTTCAGTTTTAGTCTCAGAGAAAAGTCCCCAAACACACATAGCCTTACAAACAATTAAAACTGAGCACAGGACTGTGGGTTAGCTCCTGGACTCATTTTCAACAGCCTGGATGACAATGATTAGAATTTAAAAACATTCAGGTGGAGTATAACTCAGTCACTTTTTACAAAGCAGCAGACAGAAATCCAACAAAAGAATGAGCTACAATATTTAAGGATGGTCATATTCATAGGTAAATTAACAGTTATGAATTTAATTACATATCAACATAGTGGTGCCTATCTTATCCAAGTGCAACCTGCCCAAAAATAAAAAAAGGGGTTTAAGACACACTCTTCATTTAAGCACAAACCTCATTCAGTGGAAAATAAAATCAGCAAGTAAATTTCACCACCACCAAACTAAAGGCAAAGTCCAAAGAAAGAAAACATCCACATTCATAAAAAAGTGAGATTTATGAGATAACCACAATACAGCGAAAGGGAGTTTTGTGTTGTCAGTAAACCTCAAAACTTACTGAGTCATATTAAGGGAGTAAATACTCAGTAAGGCATACATATCAAAAGTTTTATTTAAATGGGGAGGTGGGAGAGTCAGGGGAGAAAGACTGTCTGTCTGTCTACCTCATCCCTCATGAGATTAAAAGCCATGGCACCTCACCCAGAGGAAGAGAGAGAAAGCAAACAAGCAAAGACAGGTGGACCGGCAGTGCCAGGGTGCTAACCTCACCGTGATCATCATGAAGTTCTGAGGTTCCTAACTCCAGCTTAAACTTCCTCTTACAAGGTACTTCATCCACATCCTCACAAGTAAGTATCCCAAGAATGGGACTGCCAAACACAGCCTCCAGAATCACAGCTCACAGGCACCCGCTCCTGACAGGAGGATTCCTCAATCGATTAAACCATGAACCGTGCCACAACAATGAGGTGTAATTATACTAAGTAACAACAGAACACTTCTCTCTAACAGAAAATTAAACCATTTATCGGAATTTAGCCACAGTAAGAGCCAGGATACCAGACAACCTCTCGAAGTTCACAGGAGAGCAACCAGGATTTGGCAAACTGCACACTGTTCTGCAGTCACTGGTATCTCTGGCCAGAGAGAATTTTTTTTGACGATTCTCTACATTAGATTTGGGCTGTCAACCATTTCCACAGCTGAAGACCTTTTATAAAAAGTACCAAATATTAAGACATTCTGTGGAGTTCCTGAATCGTTCTGGGGACTTTAAACACAGAAGTAAAGCATCTTTATGAGTCAAAACAGTATGGACTCATGAAGCTAGGAACATTTAGCTGGTTTAATGGACACTGTGTTTAACCAAATGTCTCATGGTCTCATAAAAAAATAAAGTTGGTAGTTAGAAAGTCCAAAGTTCCACAAGCTGAGATCACGTTCATTCCTGCCATCCACGAGCCACACACTGTGATCGATCCCATATCTGTCAAGCAGACCAGTTTAGTTCAATGGTGATGGATGAGATATTTACAAGCATCTATTTACAGTACTTCCTGAAGATTACAGGCCGACATTCTTCTCTTCCATTCCTAGTCAATCTGAGTTTGGTTTCCTCAATGAAAATGGGTAAATCTGAAAATGGCTGCTCAGCTGCTTCACCTACAGAAAACCAGAACACAAGACAGTGACAAACACGCACCTGATTCTTCTTCGAATATACTCAGAACTCAGAATCTGCAGACAGTAATTTACTGAGAGTAAAACTGGCAGAAACAAGAAAAGTTCTGCTAAACCAAATTCTAGTCTTTCCTCGAGCTTTCTGAGAAACTACAGAATTATCTGGCCTACCACAGCTCATAAAGAAAACAATTACCACGATAAATTGGTACTTAGCTTCTTACAAAAAACTGCTAGGTAATGTTTCCTAACCTGGATAAAATGGAAAAAAAATCAGATCTGAGAATCTGATGGCCTTGTTGGCTAGGATATCCCCGGCAGGAGACAATTCTTTGATAGTTTACATATATATGTAAGTCAAGATTTTGTGTGGTTTCTGGTTAGAAGTAATAAAGAAAAGGGCTGCGGTGACACACACCTTTAATCCCAGCACTCAGGAGGCAGAGGCAAGTGGATCTCTGTGAGTTCAAGGCCAGCCTGGTCTACAGAGCTTGTTCCAGGACAGCCTCCAAAGCCACAGAGCAACCCTGTCTCAAAAAACAAAACAAAGAGCACAAAAATGGACAAGAAGGACGTTCTTTCTGTTAGCATGTTTATTTTCCAGATTTCTTAAAATTATAATTTATTTTTAAGTTTAATTATTTGTGTCTATGGGTATTGCTTGCATGTATGTCTGTTCATCGTGTGTATTCAGTGCATCTGGTCCCCTGGAACTGGAGTTATAGATGGCTGTGAGCCTTCATGTGGGTGCTGGGAATAGAACCCAGGTCATTTGGTACTCTTAATCCCTGAGCCATCTTTCCTGCTCCCCATTTTCTTTTTAGATTTATTTGGGGAGAGGGGCACACAAGTGCCACAGCATGCATTGGAGATCAGACGACAACTCTGTGGAGTCAGTTCTCTCCTTCCACGGAACTTTGTGTGGGTTTCAGGGATCAAATTCATGTTGTCAGGCTTGCAGGGCAATAGCCTTCACTTGCTAAGTCGTCTCATAGGCCCCATTGTGCAGATTTTAACAATGAATTTGTACTACTTTTATACTGTAAAAAAACTGTGAGGGAGGCAGTGGGGCTCAGCAAGTAAAGTGCTTACACAGCATGTGTAAAACATTTGGTTCAATCCTCAGCTACTGGGGCTGGAGAGACGGCACAGTGGTTAAAAGTGTATAG
This sequence comes from Cricetulus griseus, assembly GCF_003668045.3. Lineage (NCBI taxonomy): Eukaryota > Metazoa > Chordata > Mammalia > Rodentia > Cricetidae > Cricetulus > Cricetulus griseus. The sequence continues at coordinate 14,028,136 of NC_048600.1, forward strand.
AAGACCGCAGTTCAGTTCCCAGACCCACACAGGGCAGGCAGCTCCTAACTACTGGTAACTCAGCCCCACAGATCCAGAGGATCCGATTCCCTTCTCTGGCTTCCACAGGCACCACCTGCACATCACAAGTCCACACACACAAAAGGGATGAGTTCTGGTGGATACACAGTTTCTAAAGAGATGTGGTACAGTTTTGAGCCAGGTATGGTGACTCACCTTTACTCCCAGCTCTTAGGAGGTAGAGGCAGGTGAGACAGCTATGTGAGTTCCAGGCCAGTCTGGTCTCCAGTCAGTTCCAGACCAACCAAGACCACACTACATAGTGAGAACTTGTTTTGAAACTACAAGACACTGGCAGCAGCATTCTATGTCACTCTAATGATCAATGAAAAGCAAGATAATGCCCAAGAATACTGGCAGAAAGCATATGATAAATCTTTACAAATAAAGACATAAGCAATTCTCTGACATCACTGTTCATCATGTTTCTTACAACAATAATTCAGAAGAAAAAATGGTTTGTTCATCAAACCGACTCTTAGCAGGTCTCCTTCCAAAACAAAGGCAGGGAGCAGACACTAGGGCTGCAGTGTGGACACCCAGTACACCAGCCCACCCCTGAAGTTATCCTCTCAATATGACACAAATCAAAGAGTGTTTCAATTTGTTCATATCAACATTGTAAAAATTAAATCACTAGGTAATAAAATAAACTGACTAGGACTAGTAGACTGATTAACTACTGGTGACCTCCATGGTGGGATACTATGCAGCAACCACTAAAATATGTAAAATAACTAGAAAACTAGTTAGAGTGGGAGGGAGACAAGGCCACATGGTTCTGGCATTATTGTATTTGTCCATTCATCCTGAAATGACTTTCTTATTTTGGAAGAGAGCATTGGGTGTACCAAGTACTTGTTTAATGTCTGTGGTTTCTTGAGACAGGATTTTGCCATGCAGCCTGAGTTAGCCTCAAGCTATCTTCTTGCTTCTTTAGTGATAAAATGACAGCAATGCTCTTCCACACCTGAAAAAATACTAACCATCTTCCGCTGCATTTTTTATTATTTGACGATAAAGGTAAAGGCTCGTGAGATAAAGACTGAAATAACGCAAATGACTTCCTCTAGTCCCTCTAGTCCTCTAGTCATCTGCCTGTGCTGACCAGTTGTTTCATTTGTTTTTTCAACTTGACACAAGTTAGAGTTATCTGGGAAGACGAACCTCAATTGAGAAACTGCCTCCATCAGACTGGCCTGTGGACAAGCCTGTGGTTCATTTTCTTGATTAATGACTGATGTGGGAGGGTCCAGCCTATAGTGGGTGGTGCCACCCATGGACAGATAGGCAGTCAGTGGTGCTATACGAAAGCAGATTGAGCAAGCCACCGGGGAAGCAAACCGGTAAACAGTGTTCCTCCAGGTCCTCTGCTTCAGCTCCTGCTCCAGGTTCCTGCCCTGACTTCCCCTTTGATGATGGACTGTGACGTGAAACTATAGGCTGAAAAAAAAACCTTTCTTTCCTGAGTTGCTTTGGTTATAGTGTTTATCACAGCAATCGAAACCCTAAGATACTGACTGCCCTTCTCCGTTTCTCACAGGGTTAGGAATAGACGTGGGCATACTAGAAAGCAATGTTACTTATTTTCTCCAAATTAAATTAGAAGGCAATAAACATGCCCTAGGACTAAAGAGGCAAGAAACAGAAACTATGGGATTATCTGGCCTCACATAATGAAAAGCACTGACAGTGTTTTCTCAATGAGAAAATCACTTATATAACAATTTAAAGTAAGAACTAATCACACATAATCACTTAAAAATTCATTTGTAGGTGCCATAACATCATCATTAGGAAAAAAGTATCTCAAAGGACACCCTTACATATCACCTAAAATTGAGGCATTTCCTTCACATGTCTAGTTGTTACACTAGGCAGCCCTTTTATGCAGTTTCCCTCTGTGTCTTCTAGATTCCTAAGCAGCAGATGGAAGCCACTCAGATCCACTCTAGATTACTCACCACTTGTACTCCGTAATGGATGTGAGCCAGAGTGAAGGCTGCTGTAAGAGCGTAGAGGAGAAGACTCTCGAGGTGTGAGGCTGCTGCACCTATGGTCACTGCTGCCACAACCAGGAAGAGAGGAAGCAGCAACCAGTTCAAAGTCGGGCACCGTGTGCTGCTCATTTGGCAAACAATTAGCTGACACTTGGGAGAAGCAACAAGAGGGAGGAAAAGAGGGGCATTAATTAGCAAAACGCTTTCAAAACCAGCCACATTTAAAGACTTCCAAGAATGCAGCTGTTGTCAACAGTTCTCAGTTGCTCAGGTCCCCAACCAGCCACTGATCCCACCCTTGCATCTCGGGACTGGATCAGAAGAGGCTAAGACAATGGAGAAAGGGTGTAGTCCTGGTGCTGATTAATCTCCATGTGTCTGTAGAGGTGTTTCCAGAGGGCTAAATGAGGAAGGAAGAACCACTCTGTATGTGGGCAGCGTTACCCATGCGCCGAGGCCTGGACTGAACACAAAGTGAACCGAGTGGTGCCCTCGAGGCCTCCTCTCCGCAGTGACCAACACTGTGACCAACACTGTGACCAACACTGTGACCTGACACCACAACTCCCGTGCCAGGAGGCCGCTTCCCTTCTTAAAGCACAAGCCAGGACAAACTGCTCCTTTAATTGCCTGTCAGGTACTCTGCCCTAAGATGAGAAAAGAACTAGCACAGATGCTACAGAAGGTATTCTCTCAGTGTAGTACCAGCTGAGGTAAAAGAAGTAGCTCCCAGGGCTGGAGAGATGGCTCAGCAGTTAAGAGCACTGACTTCTGCCAGAGGTCCTGAGTTCAATTCCCAGCAACCACATGGTGGCTCACAACCATCCCCTATGAGATCTGGTGTCCTCTGCTGGCATGCATGCAGAAGACTGTATACATAATAAATAAATAAAATCTTTAAAAAAAAAAAAGAAGTAGTTCCCAATTTTAAAACTTTATGCTACGTGAACAACTCCAAAGCAGACTCCTAAACCTCAACACAACTAAACTTCTTCATGGTAATGAAGAGGAAGCTCGGACCTCCGACCTCCAACCAGCAATGAACACCTTTCAAAGCTGCTTTGATTCTTTTTTGTTTTGTTATTTTGGTTTTGTGAGACATGGTTTCATATGGCCTAGGCTGGCCTTGAATTATAGGCATGAGCTACCACATCTGGCTTATATAAATTTTTTAAAAAATAAAAAGTCTTACTGTGATATTGGCAAAAGCTGTTCCAACCATGAAGTAGAATATTCTAGGGTGTATTTCTAAAATATCTGAAGGAGACCGGAGGATCCACACTGTAGACAGAGTGAAGAGCAAACACGGAGAGAAGAAGGGGACCATAGCTTCATAAATAGAATTGTGTTTCAGGGTGTTGCTTTTATAACTTCTGAAAAATTAATACAGAACATCATTACATACAGGACACGTGCCTAACACTCACCATCTCCAAACTCCTTTCACATGTATTCTTAATGTGTATTTACAATCCTAAGGCACAGAGAACCAACATAATTAACCCTACTTTAAAGGCAGGCTAAATTAATAATTGCTACCAAGGCCAGGATTACAACTGAGGTTCTGACAGAGATCACTCCTCCCCCTTCCCTCATTTCTCTATTTTTAGACAGAGTCTCACTGTGTAAGTGAGACTGGCTGGTCTGGAACTCACTATGCAGGTCCAGCTCCTCTGTTTCCAGAGTGCTGGCATTAAAGTAATGTACTATCATGCTTGGCCCTTTTCTTACTTTTTTTTTTTTAAGATTTTATTTATTTATTATGTATACAACATTCTGCTTCCATGTTTATCTGCACACCAGAAAAGGGCATCAGATCTCATAATGGATGGTTGTGAGCTACCATGTGGTTGCTGGGAATTGAACTCGGGACCTCTGGCAGAAGTCAGTGCTCTTAACTGCTGAGGCATCTCTCTAGCCCCTTTTCTTACTTTTAAACCAAATGGTCAACAGCTATGTCAGGAATGGAAAGACAGGGCTGGAGAGATGGCTTAGAATAGCGATTCTCAACCTGTTGGTTGTGACCCCTTTGGGGGTGGGGGGTGTTAAGCAACCTTTCACAGAGGTCACATATCAGATATTTACATTATGATTCCTAAAAGTAGCAAAATTACAATTATGAAGTAGCAACAAAATAATTTTATGATTGGGGGTCACCACATGAGGAACAGCATTAAAGTGTTGCAAAATCAGGAAGGTTGAAAACTACTGGCTTAGAGGTTAAAAATCCCAACTGTTTTTCCAGGGAACCCAGATTTGGTTCCCAGGACTTCATGGAGGCTCATCTATAACTCCAGTTCCAGAGGATCCAATACTCTCTTCTGGTCTCCCTGGGCAACAGGAATGCATGTGGTACAAACATATACATGCAAACAAAATACTCACACACATAAAAATAAAAAGTTTAAAGTGATACAGATTTGGAACAGATATATTTCACACAAAAGACCCTAAAGAGAGACAGCCAGCACATTTTGGTGTCTCTAAATACACTGGGAGTAACAAAGCATGTCGGCTCATCTGAACAGGGCTCCAAATTCTAGTCTTGGTTTTCTTATTGATCACACTACCTTGGACAATGTGTGGCCCAATTAAAGCCTCATCTATAAGAGGAAGAAATGACTCAAATGATCAGTATGGCTTGCAAATCTTAAATGCTATTACTTTTACTTTCTTTTTTTTTTTTTAAAGACAGGGTCTTACTATGTTGGCAGACTTGGTACTCATTATGGAGCCCAGGCTGACTGACCTCAGCTTCTGAAGTGCTAGGATTATGAGTGTGCCCCACATCTGACTAAAAATTGATTACTTCTATAAATGACCACCATCACAACAGAAGCTATATAGAGTTTGTCGTGACATGAGGAAGAGCCTACAAGACAGATCTGAGTACTAAAATAGGAAGAACAAGGTAACATAACAGAGGAGACAGGCAGACCAAAATTACTGAGATGTGAAAGGACAAAATATATCTGGACAACACAAGGCAAGCCAGCGCAGCCAGCCAAGATGGGGTGTGCACAAATCGGAATTCAAAGTCCACCTCCAAGCTACCTCAGAAACTATTCCCCAAAGGCAGGAAAGTACACAACCTCTTATGTGAGAATGGCAACACAGTTAGGTCCTAACCCACACACATTCAGAATTGTTATGATCTCATTAACCTCACTATAATCCTTCATAAAAAGAATGTGAACAAATCAATATTTAGCAAGAAAATACCCACTCCTTATGATTCACAAAAGTGACAAACTTGAAGCCTACTGAGCTCAAAATCTTAACAAAGTAACTGACCATTTTATAGTATAATTATGTTGTCTACACTAGCCAACAGAAATAACCTCAACCATCAAGTTCCTACTCTAGATCTGAAACAGATTTTTTTTGGTTTTTCGAGACAGGGTTTCTCTGTGGCTTTGGAGGCTGTCCTGGAACTAGCTCTTGTAGACCAGCCTGGTCTCGAACTCACAGAGATCCACCTGCCTCTGCCTCTGCCTCCCGAGTGCTGGGATTAAAGGCGTGCGCCACCACCGCCCAGCCTGAAACAGATTTTTAAACCCTTTCAAAATGTCTAGATTATAAAAGCAAACTGTTAGCCAGGCCTGGTGCACTCAGGAGGCAGAGGCAGGCAGATCTCTGTGAGTTCCAGAACAGCCAGGGCTACACAGAGAAACTCTGTCTCAAAAAAACAAAAAAACCAAAACAAAAATATATACACAGTTCCTTAAATTCTAATAATACAACTGTTAAAGGTTGCCTTTTCTTTCTTTCCCCACAACTTAAAAAAAAAAAAAACAAAAAAAAAAAACTTACCTAAAAAAGTTTAATAAACTCATCGGAAGAGTCACACATAATGCACAACCTAAAAAGAAGAATATTTAAATTATTATGAATTTCAAGAGTGATTATTTTTACAGTAACTGCATCCATGAAAAACTTCTAATATTTTAGGGTCAGTAGTCTTCAGGTTCAAGTTTATTACTACAGCAAAACTACTCTACTACACAGCAGCTGTTAGGTGAAGACACTGGCAGATCAGTTTGTAAAGCAAGCACAGTCTGAGGTCACCAGCCTGGACTTTACAGAACCACAACACTCTGAGCAACCCAATCTTTCAGTCAGTGTCTCATTTTCTTTAATTTTGAAGCAGAAAAATAGTACCAACTGCACAAAGCTTGAAAATGGCATGGATCATTACATGCAAAGACACCAAAACAGCGCTCAAGCCGAGCAAACTGGAAAATTGATGTAACTACTACAAAGTGGGGTGGGGATGGGGCAGACAACACTGTTGCTCCCTGTTTATTTGTAATCTTCCTTGAATCTTCAGTTTCTCTCCTCCCCACCCTATCCATGCAATGTTTATTTGCCCTTAAACCTGAAAACAATGCCTGGCCATTCTGAGAAAGCCCACCAATTTTGGGGCCCTATGGCACAGATTACCCTGTTACACTCCATGGTTTACTAAGTTCTAGAGCTTTCAGTTCTTAATACTCATCTGGCCCGAAGAACTAAACTCTTGAAATCTAAGTGCAGGAAGCATATAGACAGTCTGTGTCCTATGTAAGTTACCAAAGGAAACCTTTATTTCTTTATTACCTTTATTTCTTCTCTATGTGAAATTTATTCTATGGTCTGTAAAGAATACTTAACTGTTAAAGACTTATCTCTTAAACTCAAAATTTCAAGTATACAATGGAGATGGAACCCATATATGCACACCTGCTTTTCATATTGCCATAACTTAAGGCCAGACTTTAAAATACAGAAAATGGAATCGCTACAGAAAAAAAAAAAAATCAGACAACTCATTAAAAAAAAAAAATACTCTCAGAGTATTATGACCACAGAAAGTATCTTTCTTATTCTTCACATTTCTAACTTATCATAGGAACTTGAAAAAAAATTAAAAACAAAAACAAAACAAGATGGGGGACTGGAGAGAGATGGCTCAGCTGTTTGGAGCACTGTCTACTCTTCCAGAGGACTCAGGTTCAATCCACAGCACCTACATGATAGCTAATAAACCATCTGTAACTCTTGTTGCAGGCGTTCCAATACAATCTTCTGGCTTCTGTGGTGCACAGACATATGTGCAAGCAAAACACTCATACACATAGAATTAAAAAAATACAAAACTAAGTCATTAACATGGGGGGTGAAAGATACTGCAACAACAGTTAAGAGAATTGTTCCCTACTCTTGCAGGGAATCCAGGTTCAAGTCCCAGCACCCATGTGGTAGCTCACAACCATCTGTAACCCCAGATTCAGAGGAGCCAATGCCCTCTTCTGGTATCCATAGGCACAAGGCATTCACAGGATACACAGACATACATGTAAACAAAACATCCATACACATAAACCTAAAAACAAACACAACAAAAAATTGCACCAAGTTAAAAAGTATCTTAGAGAAGACAACAAGTAAGAGAACTGTAATTAATCAATCAAAAAGATTTATGAACACAAAACAAGGGCCTAAAGGAAGTATTCAACAATTCTATTGGGGAAAATGGGCTAGAGTCTAAAAATTCACAGAAAGACAAATATAAATGGTTATTAAGGTTAGCCAAGTTCATTCATGAGAAATGCTAATTGCAACTATACCAGTGTATCATTTCTTACCCATAGGTTAACAAACATGGCAATATACTACAACGGTGAAACTATCAATAAACAAGCATTTTCACAACAGCTCATAGGCATGTAAAATTACTACAACAATGTGTGCAACAGCAAAAGCCTGGAGACAATCCAAATGCTGGCTGAAGCACTCTCGTACAATCTACACAATAAAATATCAGGAAGCTGGAAGAAGAGATGAGGAAAACCCTATACACTATCATGGATATACTAGCAAGTGGGGTGTGGGGGGCTACAAACAAGGTGATAAAATGATGCATACATTTTTAAACCATAAATAAAGCTAGCATAAGGCTGGAGAGATGGCTTAGTGGGTAAAGACACTTGTTGCCAAGCCTGACAACTAGAGTTCTACCATGGTAAAGGAGAGTTGTCCTCTGACGTCTACACACACACACACACACACACACACACACACACACACACACACACACACTCTGAATAAATGACAAAATCTAAGAATGGTTGAGGGAAAAGGAGAATAGGTAGAATAAAAGCTATACTTCTTTGAGTATATTGCTTTATAGATTTCACTTCATAATCATGAATGTTTTCTACAACTATAAAGAATAAATTTCCAAAGAAAAGCCAATGCTTATAAGTTGAATTTTTTTTTTTGGGGGGGGGGTTCGAGACAGGGTTTCTCTGTGTAGCTTTGTAGATCAGGCTGGCCTCGAACTCACAGATATTCACCTGCCTCTGCCTCCCTAGTGCTGGGATTAAAAGTGTGTGCCACCACCACCTGGCCATAAAATTTAAATGTATACATCCAAAAGTGGAGTCACAACACAAAGTGGTACCTTTACTATCAGATTCCATTTGGAATCAACATTTTAATTCATGTGGTATTTTTATCATAAACTGACTTTAGTCCCCTACCTGCCTGCTGAATGAATGACTAAACAAAGACCCTCAAAGTTTGTGAGTACTTTTTGGTGAAGAACATGCACTAAGTTGGAACTGACATACAATACCTGAACCCTCTCATCACTATAACAGGCAATTAGACATTGTGTGCTCCCTACTATGTGCTCATATTAACTTTTGAGTTAACCAAAGGAGGTATCTGTAGGCAGCTGACTGTGTGAGGGACAGCACTAATGGTTTTGAAAGCAGTAAAAGGCAAAGACTCTAGGCTCTACTTTAGGGGTCCTAGAAAAAATTCTAAAGATCTAAGAATAACATGCATACATGCAGGCCATGGATCTGCTGCTCTATCTAAACACAACCCTATTTCTGCTGGTGAACCCTGGTAAAGGCTAGAAACTAGATAAGGCTCAGAAACTGCTGACTGCTATATAGGCACAGACCTTCCTGTGGTCTGGGCCACATTTAGGAACCACTCTATTTTACCAGCAGATATTTATCTGGATAAAGTGGTTCTGCTTTATTTATGTATTTATTCTTAAGCTTTGAAAACGTTATTTCTCCTCTCATACCATTTAGTGAATCTCAATCAAGCAGCTTGTCCGATGGAGGTTTACCACATTTTATATTTAAATGTAAAATTTAAAGACTATAGAAACATCTACTGTGTGAGGTATCTTTAAACATTAACCATGTGCTTTCAAGGACACTTAAGCCAAGCATGGTGACACACATCTCTAATCCCAGCACTTGGGAGGTGGAGGCAATAGGATCAGAATTCAAGGGCAGCCTTGGTTACATAAAATCCTGACTCAAAGAAACAGAAAGCAGGGGTGTGGGTGGGGTGGGGCTGGGGATCAAGTAATGGGTGGACAAGAGCCCCTGTAAAAGGGGGGATGGTATAGGTTGGAGTAGGTTTGATGGCTTCTGTTAACTGTGAAGGTTACCTTCTTAGGGAGCAACAGGCAGGGCACAAACATGACAACCACAACCAAAACCTCCAGTGCTCAGTGACACAGGAGGGAGGTTATCTAAGAGGAAGAGGGGTTTAGTTTTTTTCAGCAGAGTATGAAAGTCTCCATATTTCACCTACTCTTTCAAATTAACAATTTTCAACTTGAAACAGGTATGAAGTATCCACTAAATGTAGGTCCTCCAATACAGTCTAGACTAAACCAGATAACAACTCTACAATGCTTATGTGCTGATCTACTTTGGTATTTCTGTCCGAATAGGAAAAGCTTGGTGCTCAACAACAACAAAACAAAACAAAAAAACCCTTGTTTCCTTTAACATTCTGGTAGAACTCCTATAGAGCCGTAGGGTTATTCTGCTTGCTGGAGAACAAGGAAAGAGTGTTATCACTTGCTACGGTCAAACACTGGCTTTTGATAACAAAGAGAGGGTTAAAAACAGGCTTCGACATGGAGCTCCTTACCAATAATCATTGCAGTGAATAGGTCTCTATATAAGAAATTAAACAGGAAAGGTTCATACCAGGCCTCAACTCCCACCAATGCAGTCACTATGTAGACAAAAGAAATAGTCTAGAAGGAAAACAGACAAAGAGGCATCAACAGCTGAACAATCCAGAAAGCCAACAGTGCTTTATGCATCATTAAGTCTAATCAGAGTGATTACTTAAAAAGGGCTTAAATTTGCTATGACCAATCTCCTCACCTATAACAGACTGCCCCCTCCAATACTACCATCGAATAGTTGCCATGTAGGCAATGCAGGCAAGTGGTCACCATCTGGAACCCTTCAAAGGCAGTTAAGTCACAGGATGATGACTCCACGTGCCCACCTAATCAACCTCCATCAGCAAGCACACCCCAGCTTCCCGTGTCTCTGTTGGCTTCTTATGGCAAATGGAGAAACGGCAACACAAGAAGCTGAGACTCTAGGGCAGAGAACACAGGTCTATCCACAAGACAAAGCTCTCTACTCACTGAAGTTGGCAAGGAGACAAAAGGCCAACAATTCAGTCATATGTGCATACCCTTCTCCAAAAATAACATAAAATAAAAATTAACATGTCAAACTAAGTTAAATTAGATGGCATTCTAATTATGTTTTTAAAACTAATTATAACTATTTAAAAACTTTTAACATTTAGAAATATTTGTAAAAATACTTAACCACATTTCCTGTAAAAGAATGAGGAAAACACAGACAGCATACCATAAACTAGAGGCCATGTGTTGATAACTGCTAAAGCTAAGTACTAAGTATGTTCAAGATTCACTGTCATGTTTTACTTTTGTATATGCTTGAAATCAATGATGTGCTGGGGGTGGTGGCACACACCTTTAATCCCAGCACTCAGGAGGCAAAGGTAGATGGATCTCTGAGATGGAGGCCAGCCTGGTGTACAGAGTGAGTTCCAGGACAGTCAGAGCTACACACAGAAACCCTGTCTGGAATTGTGTCGTCTCCCCCCCTCCAGATGATGTGGTAAACACAGAATCGATGGACTTTCACATGTTAGGTAAGTACTCTAGCACTTTATTATATTTCCACCCGAAGTCATCCTCTCAGGAAAAGAAAATGTTAAAGCATCAATTCCATTTTAAAAAATTTTTATTAAAAATTTTTTTTTTTTTAAATTTTATGTGTGATTTGCCTGCATGTATGTCTGTGCATCACAACTGCCTGGTGCCCGGAGACCAAAAGAGGACATCAGGTTCCCTAGAACTGGGGTTACACACTGTTGTACATTGTAACGTGGGTGCTGGGAACTGAACCTGGGACCTCAGAAAAAGAGAGCCACCTCTCCAGCCCCACACATCAGTTCTAACTTGCTAATGTCTGACAGCATTGAAGAAGGGTAGTAAAAACTTTAAAACATGCAGACCACTTAGGGCATAATGTATACTTACCACTTGGCTAATGTCATAGCCCCAGGGTAGGAAAAGAATGCCTGTGTTATACTTTTCCCAGTGAGACAGGATGAAAGAAAACAAAACTACCCATAGCAGGAGATAAAGAACAAAAACACTGACACCAGTCGGTCCTCGTCCAAAGATGGAGTACACAGTCACAACAAAGTAAACACATGACCAGCTATCCAAGCCATGGTCAAACAGCTCCCCTAAAGGGGTGCTGGAATTGGTTCTACGTGCTTGTTTTCCATCTACTCCATCTGCAACAAAACACATATCACAGAAAAGGGTCAACATCTGGCCAGCATGAAGAAAGTCACCTTCAGGAGACTAGAACGAAGCAAAACAAGTCCTATGAATGCTAACTGCTGCTCCCAGCCAATACTTTCAAGTCTAATCTTTAATTCCTGCACTACAATGCAAACATTTCAGAAATATATAATTTATTTTCTTAAAGATTCATTTATTTAGTCATTCATTCATTTAATGTATGTATGTGTCTGTGTGTGTTTGTGTATGCAAAGGCGATGAAGGCCAGAGGAGGGCATTGCATCCCCAGGAGCTGGGATTACAGGCAGCTGTGAGCCACCTGCTATGGTTGCTGGGACCAGGACTCCAGTTCTCTAGAAGATCAACAGCACTCTTAACCACTGAGCCATCTCTCCTCCAGTCCTACAATTGCTTAAGGTGGAATCTAAAAACTCACATGATTACATTGAATGGTGTCATTTTAGATCTAAGATGGAAGCATTCTAGCTGGACTCAAAACTCCTCCAAACAGGGCACAAATTCTCAAGTTCCCACAGCATTCTCATCATAATTATCTAGTTGCTAATCATGATTATCTGATAGGGGAAGTGCTTCCGTGTATGTGTTTGTCTTACTGGATGATAAATAAAGTACTGTTTGGCCAATGAAACAGCAAGTTAGGCGGGACTAGGAGTCAAGGAGCATTCTGGGAAATGTAGTAAAGAAGTAGTGATGCAGGGAGGAAGTGACATCGCAGGGAGACTCATATATAAGCAAGGGCAAGAAGGAAGTTGTCCCTTCTCTCTCCCTCCTGGTCTCTGCTCTAGAGTCACCATGTGATCCGCCAGCAAGAGAGGGTGCCAGTGGAAGGTGTCCTCTAAAAGATAAGTCTTATAAAATATATAGATTTATGATAATTAAGACTGAGCTAGCAGTCATTGGCCAAGCAGCATTTGTACCTAATATAAGTCTCTATGTGTTACTTGGGACCTTAATATGGCAGCAGGCGGAACTTGGGCAGCCTGGCAGAAAGCACCCATGTGGCGGCAGGGCTTGGGTGGCTTGGCGATATCGTTACAATTATCTAGCTGAGTACTTCTTGCTCCAGGAGCCCAAAGTATGTTAGTCATCACACTCATTTCCTCCTCTGAGACTAGGGACTTTCTTCACAGCTCTGCTCTTTCCCTCCTTTTAAGTGCTTTCAGAATATGCATACAGTAAGGTGATCAATAAATATTATGACTGAATCTGTTGAATTTGTACAATATACTCACTATCCTTGGTGCTATAAAAATGACAACAAGGGGCAAGAGAGACCGCTTAGCAGTTAGGAACACTGGTTGCTCTTCCAGAGGACTCGGGTTTGATTCCCAGCACCAATGTGGTGACTCACAACTGTCTGTAATTTTAGTTCTAGGGGATCTGACAGCCTCTTCTGGTCTCTGCAGGCACCAGGCATACACATGGTATACAGACATATACACAGGCAAAACATCCCAAATATGTAAAATTAAAATAAATAAATAAATAAATAAATAATACAAGAACCTTACAATTGAGTTTGCCCTTAGAGTGTTTATAACTGAGAAAGGGACAGAACACAATCATTAAAGGCACAGTGTGTCACAAACCAGGAAAGGGGCCAAAAAAAGGCAAGGGTTCCCTTCAGATGATCTAGGCTGGCCTTTAGAACAGGATGAAATGTGAGTGGGGACACAAAGACTGAGTTGGATTTCAGCAGGTAAGAGATACAGGAATATGCCATTTCAAGAAGAGAAAAGTGGCCGGGCGTTGGTGGTGCATGCCTTTAATCCCAGCACTCGGGAGGCAGAGGCAGGTGGATCTCTGTGAGTTCGAGGCCAGCCTGGTCTCCAGAGTGAGTGCCAGGATAGGCTCCAAAGCTACACAGAGAAACCCTGTGTCGAAAAAACAAACAAAAAAGAGAGAGAGAGAGAGAGAGAGAGAGAGAGAGAGAGAGAGAGAGAGAGAGGAGAAAAGTGCTACCAGCAACATATGCTGATGGAAAACCACAGTGCACATTCAGAAGCCCAAGGTGTCAAAGACCACAGTTCACGCTCAGAAAATGCAAGCAGTATCATCTGATGTACGGGAAAGCAGTAAAGAAGGGCTGGAGAAATGGTTTAGCATTTGCCACTCTTGCAGAGGACCCAGATTCGGTCTCTAGCATTCACACAGAAGTTCATGACCATCCTTAACTCTGTTCTAGATTTGATGCCTTCATCTGGTCTCCTCGGACACTTGATATGCACATGGTGCACATATATACATGCAGGTAAAACATTCATACATTAAAAAACAAACAAAACAAGCCGGGTGGTGGTGGTGCACACCTTTAGATGCAGCACTTGGGAGGCAGAGGCAGGAAGATCTCTGTGAGTTCGAGACCAGCCTGGTTTACAAGAGGTAGTTCCAGGACAGCCTCCAAAGCTACACAAGAGAAATCCTGTCTTGAAAAACCAAAAACAAACAAAACAAAAATGTCTAACAAGAGATTTGAGTCACTTCAAACATTTTAGGGACTAGCTATTAAGAGATGTATGAAAGAATAAGAAACCATGAAACAAGAGGAAAAACCATGTGTGCTGAAACAGTGTGATTGACAGGCTGCAGACAGACCTTCTCCAGTTAGCCTAGACAGAGATGGAGCATGGGCAATGAAAAGCTGCTGAAACAGTAACAAAGACAGGCCGGCACTGGGAATGCCAGTGCAGACTCCCACTCAGGCAACAGAGGAAGGAGGGTCAGGGTGAAGACCAGGCTGAGCCACAAGTGAAACTCAAAGAAAACCAAGCAAGTAAAAGTGAGAGAATATGTAGAGATGACGTGCAAGACCAAGAAGACAGCCACACAAGTTCCCAGCCTGGGTACCAGGAAGGCAGCGGTGTACTACAAAGAGGAAAGTAGGAGACCAAGCAGGGCAGGAGTGTGGGGTACACCCGGTTGGGATTCTTTTCTGTTTCTATGTAACTGAAATATCTAAAACAAACAAACAAAAAACCCATTCTCTTATTCATTGGCTTAGCAATTTTCTAATTTCTGTGCAAATCATATGGTTAAAGCATCAGATACACAAATACATACTAAGATTCTGTGCATTTTTTCAGTTTCACTCAAACTCCCTACATTGGATCTGAGTATGTTTCAGAATGTAATTTCTTCCTCAGAATGGTAATGATTTATAGGATATTCCATTATTATAAAAGACATGCTCAGGATGGAGAGATGGCTCAGAGGTTAAGAGCACTGACTGCTCTTCCAGAGGTCCTGAATTCAATTCCCAGCAACCACATGGTGGCTCACAACCATCTATAATAAGATCTGGTGCCCTCTCCTGGTTTGCAGATATACATGGAAGCAGAATGTTGTATACATAATAAATAAATAAAATCTTAAAAAAAAAAGAAAGACATGCTCAACCCTAACAAAACCAAGCCAAATAATTTCTGTAACACTCCCACAGTCACACTTAATAAAGATTATAAACTGCCTCATGTTATTTCACAACTAGTTCTGCAACAAATTGCTTGTGTCAAGTCAGGATCTTTGCAGAAACTGTGGACCCAAAACAGATGGAACATGGAGCCTTATAAGGCTTGTATGAAATTCTGTGGATAGCAAGACCTCACTGGTCGCCTCATCTTTCCCTAGTCCTCAAGGCAGCCCTTGGCAACAAACTCCACTAGCAACATTTTAAAACCTGCTCCCCTCCTCTAACAAGTGTATAAAGCCTCTATCCAAATATGTAACCTTTAGCCAAGCTTTCCCTGGCTCTTAGAGACCTCACTGGTCTCTTTACTCTGACAGCTCTTGCCACCCACTATGTCAGCACTAACGTACCACATTACACTAGTTCTGTGAGAACAATTTTTATTTGAAAAGACTTAAAACAACTTGAACTTCAGGTCTGCTATTTTACATATATTTGAAAACCAAATGTTGACCTGTGTGCTAGGCCATGTTCTAGAAACTTAGGATGCAATAGTAAACAAGAATACTCAGTCTTAATATCTATGTCAGGATTTCTTGCCAAACTTAAAGCAAAACTGTCTTACTTCAAGAGCTGGCAAACCTTGTGACAGTAAAGGCCAAATAATGGATACTTGATGCTTCGTGGAGCATACCCTTTGTGAGACTTTGCTGTAGCTTCTCAATGGATCTTTATTGCAGGAAGGCAACCACAGACATCACGTAAAGAAATATGCACCACTGTGCTCCAGCAAAGCTATGCCAAGGGAGAATCCGTTTCTTCAGAGGTGTGGTAGGCTGCTCATGCCAATGGACGGCTCTAACCACACCCACGCACACAAAGCAGCTCTAAGTGGACTCAGTAGGTTAAAAAAGAAAAGAGGACATAAAGTTGGGAAGAGATGTGGAAGGGGCTCCAAAAAAGTTGAGGGGGTGATACAATCTAATTATATAATATAAATGTAGGAAATTACTAAAGAACTCCTAAAAAGTTCTTAAACAACAAAAATAAAACACACAACAACAAAAAAAAAGCAATAAAAACCTTACTTCAAAAAACAGACAGTTCTCCAGGTTTGACTTGCAAGCAGTCACCTGCCAATTCCTACTTTATTCTGGATCCCTAGCATTAAGTGACATTGCTAGTCATAGATTCAAAAATATAAATGATCAATTTGAACAAGACACTACCAGGCCTTAGTGAAAATGAGTTAAGCATAGAAGAAAATGTTAATGTAATGAGTGCCTAGTCTTGCTGGTACACCTGCCAGCCAGTGACTAAATGAGCATTGCCAATCTCTTACCTAGAGTGTAGGCGACAAAGTTGAGGATGCCCACGACAATCCAAACCCAGTCAGGTACATGCTTGTGACCTGGTGCTGTAAAGGAAGCAACCAAGATTTTTACAGTCTATTACAGCTCTCACCACCCCACTTGCTGCCAGTGAGAAATGTTGCTGCTTGTTAATGAGAAGTTACTTCACAATGTATTCTGAATGCAGAACTAAAATATTAAAAGTTAGTAGGTCCCAACTCACAGTTTTAATAAGCTATGCTCAAGACCAGTGTCAAAAATATTTTTAGAAGCCGGGTGGTGGCAGCGCACGCCTTTTATCCCAGCATTTGGGAGGCAGAGGAAGGCGTCTCTGTGAATTTGAGGCCAGCCTGATCTACAAAGTGAAGTGAGTTCCAGGACAGCCAGTATTTTTACACAGAGAAACTGTCTTGATAAACCAAAGAAAAAAATAATTTTAGAAAAGGCCAGCTGTAAGACTCAGGCCTGTAGTTACAGCTATTCAAGAGGCGAAGGTAGAAGGATTGAAAGTTGGAAGCCAGCTCAGGCAATTTAATAAGATGCTACCTCAAATAAAATCTGAAAAAAAAAAATCAGCTGGGCTTATAACTTAGTGCCTAGCATGTGTAAGGCCCTGAGTTTAATCCCTACCACAAAAAAAAAAAAAAAAAAAAAAAAAAAAAAAAAACACAACAAAAGCCTAGTAAGGGCCATTTTTCACAACCCTAAACTTCTGCCTACATGTAAATCTTTTTTTTTTTTTTTAAATGTTTGTGAACTTATGCTACCTGATAAGGCTGGCCCCAAAATCCTGACTCTCTTGCCCCACATATGCAAAATGCTGGTACTACAAGCATGCATCATAACACCCACTTTTAATTATTCACTATTTGCCAAAGCCTTGCTGCTTTTTAGAAGGTATATCTAAATTTAATAGGCAAGTTATTATTATATTATTTTTCTTTAAATTATTTGTTGTTTTTTGTTTTTTGAGACAGGGTTTCTATATATATGTATCCCTGGCTGTTCTGAAACTCACTATGTAGACCAGGCTGGCCTCAAATTCAGAGATCACCTGCCTCTGCCTTCCAAGTACTAGGATTAAAGGTGTGCGCCACCACTGCCCAGGACTATTATATTTCTAAAACTTAATGGAAATGTAGATAATATTTTAAAAACATAACTTCATTTTATATACAATCCCCACATCTTATATAACATTCTAATACCCAAAACTTTCAGAGACATAAGCATCTTAGATTCAGAAATTAACTAACCACCTTATATTTTGCTACTCAAGACATTTAAAATTATGTATTAAGATAATAAAATTCTTACCTGAAGCATAAAAGTCAGGATCGAAGTATGTCAGAAGTAGGAAATTGAATACAACCAGCAGAAATCCAGAAAAAGTTATAAGATTGGGAGCCAGCCAAGTAGGAAATACCTGTGGGTTTTTTTTTTTTTTTCAAAATAGTTGTAAATAAGTAAAGAAAGCTCTGTTCAATAACTATCACAACATACAAAATTAGGTCATAAAAGTTACCAGTCTGAAAGATCATATGCAGTTGTTCTGTATATTAAACTACAAACAATAACTCCAGTTGGTAGATGGGCATTTCTTTCTTCTTCCTGTCCCTTAAGTTTAAATGATTCTTTAATACACAAACTTTTATAATGATAGCATTCAGTTAACTTTAGAAGGTTTCAAAGGCCTTTATAAAAATGATCAATCACAGTGTATATATTTAGATTCTAACAGGGAGAGTTCACTGGGAAGGGGTGAGAGCGAGGCACCTCTACTACAGTTTACTAAGAACACTGCTGGCTGGGCCTGTAAACACAGCCTGTAATCTCAGCTAATCAGGACAGTGAGGCAGGAGGATTCCAAGTCCAAAGCAACTCAGTGAGTCCCCATTTTAAAAATAAAAACTGCTGGAGAGTGGCTTAGTGGTTAAGAGCACTTACTCTTCCAGAGGACCTGAGTTCAATTCCCAGCGCCCCCGTGGTGGCTCACAACCATCACTAACTCCAGTTCCAGGGCATCTGATGCCCTTCTTCTTACCTCCAAGCACACTAGGCATGTACATGTAGGCAAAGCACCCACACACATAAAATAATAAATAAATCTAAAAACAAATTTTTCAAGAAGTAAAAATCTGAGGATACAGTTCTGTGTGGACCACTGTGACAGCATGTTTGAGGCCTTAGGTTCAATAACTAGAACTTCAAAGAATAATCTAAGAGTTGCAGCAATAAGACTCTAAGATGAGTTAAAATACTCAAAACTTGTTTAAACAAAAATGAATGCCATTAATAATCTTACCTTCACTATAGTGTTCCAAAATGGATGCATGATATACAGAGAGAGCGGGTTGGTATCCAAAGCACTGTACTGTTAAGAAATGAAACATATCAGAGTTAACCCTTAGTTACTAAAAACTATAGTAACAACAGTGCAAAATAACCCTGGAGAGCACATCTATTTGTATGAAATCCCCCTCTGGATAACAAAACTAGAGTAGCAATATAAACAGGGCAAAACTGTTAAGCAGTCAGGTATTACTTTATGGCAAGAGGGAAGGGTCACAGAGGAAGTAAACAGATCAGCCTAAAGCATGGCATTAACCCTGAAGTGGTTCTGTCACTCACAAACACCAAGTCCAAATGGCCAGAATCATCACTAACTCATCTGTCCCCCCTCAGTCAACTTTATAATGTTGTGGTGTTTCAATAAAGACATTCACACCGTGGACCAGGGATAGAGCTGAGGGGTAGAGCACTGAGTTTGGGCACCAGCACTGAGGGAACAAGAAAAGGGTATGTATACACACTTTCAGTTGTTACAGTATTACACAGGCTTCGAAATATGTATACTGTGCGCATTAAACAGACCAGGAATGTTCTCAAGCTCCTTCAGCCCTCTTAACCTACAAGTGTCTAGTTGTTCTCTCTCTCACACACACAACTGAGTGACCTTTCTGTCTTACTCACCTGTGAACTGAATGTGATAGCCCTTATCTCAGAGGGCTGTCACAAGGATTTGGTAAGTTAATAATACATGCAAGACATCTAGAATAGTACATAGTATATGCAATGTAAGAATTAGCTATTATTATTATTATTATTATTATTATTATTATTATTATTATTATTATAGGAGCTGAGCACCAAAGGAACGACAACCCTCCCAGTAAAAAAGCAGACTATGTAAATGACTGGAGCAAACACAAACATTAGGGCTGTGTGGTAATTGAGTTATATTACACCCTAATTACCAACTGAAACATTTAGTAAGAATGGGGGGTGAGGGAGACTTGCAAAGAAATTTTAGCAGATAAATTTTATGTAAACATGTACAAGTTATACTAATAACTCCTCTCTCTCTCTCTCTCTCTCTCTCTCTCTCTCTCTCTCTCTCTCTCTCTCTCTCTCTCATCCTCTACTAAGTAGAGGGAAGAAGAGAGAGATATGAATTCAAAAAGAACCAGACAGAGGGATGCCAACTTGAATCCCATTACTGATGCTGAAGTAGGTCCGCCTGGGCTGCACCGTGAGACCCTGCCTCAAAAGAACGCCAAACACCAACAAGGCAGCTCAGCAGGCAAGAACATTTGCAGTTTGTCCACAGGGCCACATGCTGGAAGGAGAGAACCAGTTCATAGAAACTGTCCTCCACCTCCACACGGGCCATGTCAAGCACATGCACACGTGCCTCAAACTCATGGAGATTCTCCTGCCTCTGCCTCTTGAGTGCTGGGATTAAAGGTGTGCGCCATTACAACCTGGTCAGCCACTATTTTCAATGCCTCAAGTACTAAATATGAACAAAACAGAAACTGAAAATGATTAACTATGGTTAGTACAGATTCAATCAGTAACTCAAATATCTACTCGACGTTCTTCCACTTCTCTAGCCCATTATAACCAAAATGGAATAAAATACCTGACATGAAGCCAGGTAGAGGCAGAGGCAGGCAGATCTCTGTGAGTTCAAGACCAGCCTGGTCTACAAGAGCTAGTTTCAGGACAGCCTCCAAAGCCACAGAGAAAGCCTGACCTAGTAAGAAGAAAAAGATGATGGAGATATGGCTTGCTTGTATTAGCCAGAGTCATATGCTGGTGTGATCTCCAGACTCTCACAGGCCTACTGAAGTAGTCCTACTGTGACTTTTAGCAAACTACGCTGTATGAGGCTTTTACCACATGGGAAGCTCCACAGAAAGAAGACACCTGCATCTACAGCTCACTTGAAGCCTCCAGATCTGGAACATTATTATAGCACAGATGACTCACTCAATGGGAGTGTCCTGGCCTCCACTTAACAAAGTGTACCCAGACCATGTGATGGAGGCAGGAGGCCAGAAAAACTGGAAAAGCACCCATTTCAGGCCCATCTGCTGGAAGAAGTTCAAGTGAGAAGGAACAGTTTAAGGCACAATGAGTATCTGATGGGTGGAATGTCCAAAACTCCATTTATTCAAAGAGCCTCCTTCATTAACTCTCCATAATTTTGAATTAGATCCAAAAGAAAGGTTTTTGGTTTTGTTTTTTTTGAAACAGGGTTTCTCTGTGTAGCCCTGGTTGTCCTGGGTCTCACTCTGTAGACCATACTGGCCTCAAACACAGAGATCCACCTGACCCTGCCTCCTGAGTGCTGGGGTTAAGGCATGTGCCACCACTGCCGGCCCAAAAGAAAATCTTTAATGGATGATATTTCAGTGTGAAAAACCTCTTTTTATGGACTGACAATTTAACCCTCTACTCCAGAATAGGTTAAGAATAATATAAAATAAATACAAAAGGGCCATTTTACCCTCTAGGATTCTAATTTGACATTCAATAGTAGTCAGTGAGCACAATAGCAAGATCAGTGTATGATTCCAAGCAGCAAATAACAGCCCTAAACAACACTTGGTGCTCTCCACCTACACCCATGCTTCTTAAGGCCACATACCATTTAAACAAACTGTAACAGTGCCATGAGTCAAGAGGAGGAGGAATGACAATACTTCACCATGAGGGGAAAACCAATACAGACTATTAAAGGTGGTAACTAAACTGGACATAGGTGTTTGTTCATGTTTCTTAAATACACTTTGACTTTGCACTGGGATGTTTTGGTACACCCCAGAGAATGTGAAACTAGCAATCCATCCAGGTGACGCTAGTATGGCTTACTCTGGCTGCACAGTCTACAGGGCATGTCTGTAGCTGAGCAGTCTCAAGTACCTGGCTCTTAAAGTGCTTCTGGTTACCAAGGACAAACCACCTTCTGGAAAAATTCACCCCTTCCGGAAAGAAGACAGCTTTTCCATACACTACTGAATCCTCAACCCCAGTATCTCAATCCTGTGTTTCAATTTGTTCTACAAAGTTAAGCAGAGGAGAGCCTAGATAAGAGGCCTTTAAGTAGCTGGCAATACCTTTCCCTGTCACAGCAACTTAACCCTTTGTCTGTTCCCACACATGAATCTTGTGTGGCCCTTCTTTGAACATCTTCAGTCTTGTTTGCTTCCTAAGTGTAGTTCACTAGACCAAGAGTTAGAGGGCTTTAGTTAAAGGTCTATTAAGTAATAAACACTTTAGACTTTGGAGAATAATGGTCTCTGCAACAAATATGCAATACTGCCAAAGAGAAAAGCCGTAACTCAAAATACATAAGCAAAAAAGCATGGCCTTGTTCTAATAAAGCTTTAGTCACAAAAGTAGGTGCTAGGAGACTTAGGACCCCACTATAGATAGTCCAATTTGCTGTTAATCCAACACAGTATCCAAAAGGATACTAAAGTGGCACTGAAAGGGAAGGAAATATGACTAGAGGCCTCCGGTCCTCAACAGGGAGTTCCTAAGACAGTTTATGTCCTCTGGCAACAATCTCACACTACAGGCTTCAGATACCTTCAGTCACCTGGTCCCCAGAACTGTCCCATATGCACCACTGGGTCACCTGCTCTATACTACTATAAGGCTAGCTGTCAGAAGAGAAGCATAAGACTACACTGGCCATTTTAACACTTTATCTTGCTAAAGTCAACTCATTTTCTACACTTCCCAGATAGCTTTATTTTTAAAATCCATATTCAGTTGCCCTGGAAAGTTAAGTGTCTCCAAAACTCTCAGTGTGTAAATTGAGTCATGCTAATAGCACCATCCTTAGGTCTCATAAAAAAAAAAAAAAAAAAAAAAAAAAAAAACCTGCCAAGTAAGGTAGAACTTCTAGGCCACGCCCGCTGGATGGCTACTGCATTATATCTCATCATTTTTATTTGGATACAAAACCCTGAAATGTCATCTAAAGCAATTATGTCTACTTTACAGTAATAGACTTTCATAGTCTAGGTGAAATCCACAATTATTTGACCAATGTTTGGTCAAATAGCCTAAATCAAAAGCTTTTTCAAATTTTCAATTTGAGTCAGGAAACAAAGCAGAATTCACTCTTCCCTTATCCGTAGGCTACAATATATATGAATACCTGTGCTTCCTGACAGAGGCTGTGCTACATCGCTGGTGGGGAAATAGTGAAACCAGTGTTCCTTGTGGTCTCCAGTCTTGTATCTAATGTGAGATAGGCCCTAGAAAGAACAAGTACACACCAAGAGACAAGATAAGACAAACTATGAATGACATCCACTGTGCTGTGTGAGAGAGCAGGCAGGCAGCAGGAGGAAAGGAGGCAGGCACTACAGGGACAAGAGCCAAGCCTGGAAATGCTGCCACACACCAAGAAATACCAAGAGCCACCAGCAGCTGAGGCAAAGGGATCTTCCCTAGCATTTTTAGAGACAATGTGGCCCTGCCAGGACCTTGGTTTTCCAGCCTCTAGAAAATAAATTATGTTGTTTAAGGCCACCTACTACTGCATAACAATTCCTATGAGACCTCTAAGAAATCAATGAAGATGTGATCTGCCCCCACTACGTAGTCAGAATGGTCAGACCAATGGCGTCCTAAAAGTTAAGAAGGTCGTCAGTCAATGTACACAACACTGTATCAAGTAAAAGAAGCCAGACCTGAAAGAGAACATGTTTCTACAATGTATGAAGCTCAAAAGAAAAGCCATGGGCTACAGAGATGACTCAGTGGTGAACAGCATGTACTGCTCTTGAAGAGGATAAGAGTTTGGGTCCCAAACCCACTTAGGTACAGGTGCTTCAGTGTGTGTATGTACACACGGTGCAGGTGCTTCAGTGTGTGTATGTACACATGGTGCAGGTGCTTCAGTGTGTGTATGTACACGTGGTGCAGGTGCTTCAGTGTGTGTATGTACACATGGTGCAGGTGCTTCAGTGTGTGTATGTACACGTGGTGCAGGTGCTTCAGTGTGTGTATGTACACATGGTGCAGGTGCTTCAGTGTGTGTATGTACACGTGGTGCAGGTGCTTCAGTGTGTGTATGTACACACGGTGCAGGTGCTTCAGTGTGTGTATGTACACACGGTGCAGGTGCTTCAGTGTGTGTATGTACACACGGTGCAGGTGCTTCAGTGTGTGTATGTACACACGGTGCAGGTGCTTCAGTGTGTGTATGTACACGTGGTGCAGGTGCTTCAGTGTGTGTATGTACACGTGGTGCAGGTGCTTCAGTGTGTGTATGTACACGTGGTGCAGGTGCTTCAGTGTGTGTATGTACACATGGTGCAGGTGCTTCAGTGTGTGTATGTACACGTGGTGCAGGTGCTTCAGTGTGTGTATGTACACACGGTGCAGGCGCTTCAGTGTGTGTATGTACACATGGTGCAGGTGCTTCAGTGTGTGTATGTACACACGGTGCAGGCGCTTCAGTGTGTGTATGTACACATGGTGCAGGTGCTTCAGTGTGTGTATGTACACACGGTGCAGGTGCTTCAGTGTGTGTATGTACACGTGGTGCAGGTGCTTCAGAGTGTGTATGTACACACGGTGCAGGTGCTTCAGTGTGTGTATGTACACGTGGTGCAGGTGCTTCAGTGTGTGTATGTACACGTGGTGCAGGTGCTTCAGTGTGTGTATGTACACGTGGTGCAGGCGCTTCAGTGTGTGTATGTACACACGGTGCAGGCGCTTCAGTGTGTGTATGTACACACGGTGCAGGTGCTTCAGAGTGTGTATGTACACACGGTGCAGGTGCTTCAGTGTGTGTATGTACACACGGTGCAGGTGCTTCAGTGTGTGTATGTACACACGGTGCAGGTGCTTCAGTGTGTGTATGTACACACGGTGCAGGTGCTTCACTGTGTGTATGTACACACGGTGCAGGTGCTTCAGTGTGTGTATGTACACGTGGTGCAGGTGCTTCAGTGTGTGTATGTACACATGGTGCAGGTGCTTCAGTGTGTGTATGTACACGTGGTGCAGGTGCTTCAGTGTGTGTATGTACACACGGTGCAGGCGCTTCAGTGTGTGTATGTCACCACATGGTGCAGGTGGCAGCTGAGGCAGAAGAGGGCGTTGGGTCCCTTAGAATTGGAGTTATATGTGGTTATATGAGCCAACCAAGTGGGTGCTGGGAACTAAACAGGGTCTGCCCTTATCCACTGAGCCATCTTTCCAGCCCCTCCACAGCAACGATTTAATATCAGAATGGGAAGCTGCCCCTACTGATCCCTATTAACACTACCATATTGTATTGTTTTGTGTCCAAAGGACAATTTTACTGATCACCTCACTTAATATTATAAAGCTATTTGACAGTGTTAATTGCCACATGACAGACTCTAGAATCTCCTGGAAGAGGAGCCTCTGAGCATGTGGGGGAGGATGTTAACTAAGGTGAGGAAAGGCATCGTAATTGTGGGCCATTCCATGGGTAGGGAACCCAGACTGTAGAGTGGACAGTGCCAGCAGATCATCAGCAGCAGCAGCAGCAGCAGCAGCCGCCGCCGCCGCCGCCATCCCTCTTCTCCTGGTGGTGAACCTGATGTGAGCAGCTGCTTCCAATCCCTGCCATTGACTGTGAGGTAAAATAAATCCTTTGTCCTTTAAGTTGCTTTTGTCAAGTGTATTTTACCCTAGCAACGGGAAAGAAAACTAGGGTGAGGACTATCTGTCTCCATCTTACAGATAAGGAGGCTATAAAATCAGATTAGCACAGCTGATAAATGAAAAGGTCTAAGTTATATACACCCTGAGTCCAGTAAGATAAGCCATTTTAGAACACTCCAGTGAAACTGACTGCTGTGCTGTGTGAGCCAGACTATGCTGTCTTGACACAACCATAAACTAAATCAGTACTTCTTAACCTGTGAGTTACAATCTCTTTCATGGGGGTCACCTATCAGACACCCTGCATATCAGATACTTACATTATAATTCATACAGTTATGAAGTAGCAATGAAATAATGTTATGGTTGGGGGGGTCACCACATGAGGAACTGTATTAAAGGGTTGCAGCCTTAGGGAGGTTGAGAACCACTATCCTAGATTCAATGCACTAAAATTACAAGCTCTCCCAATATAGATTTTTCTCTCTCAATGTGTGGTATGCACATCTCAAGGTGATTCCCAGTGAGTCACACCCTTGATGGGTCATTCTGCTTCCCTGAGGGTAGAACCTGTGCCTTGCTTCAACAGAACACAGCAAGGATAATGGATGTCACTGTCTTTTCTGAAATGTGTTATAAGCAGAAGTGTGAAGGCCAGAGGTCACCCTCGGGTACTATACCTCAGAAGCCATCCACTTTTTGTTTTGAGACAGCCTCTTAGAGGAACCTGGTTCATTGCTTAGACTAAGATGGCTGGCTAGTGAGCCCCAGGGACCCATCTATCTGTCTCCACCTCTTCAACACTGGGTATAAAGCATGGACCACCATGCCTAGCTTTCTTCTGAGAGCTAGGAATCTTAACCCAGGTCTTCATGCACTTTATCAACTATCTTCCCAGCACAAACACAGACATGCTGAAGCCCGGTAGCACAGTCTCAGTAGTTGGGAGGAAGAGGCAGAAAGATCTCTAATTAGAGGCCAGTCTGGGCTGCACAGCAAGACTCTACCTCAAAACAAAACAAAACAACAACAAAACTAAAACAACAACAACAAAAAGACCTAGAGATACAGCTCAGCAGCAGAGCACACACCTAGCATGGACAAATCACTGGACTTGACTTTCGGTACCACAAAGGGAAAAAGAAAAGAAAAATCACAGCACTTGGTGTTTGAAAGCTAAAGTATACATATTACAGTAAGATAACTTCTTCATGTCCATTTCTTGTATATAATTGAATATATCTTTGATGCAGGGTAGTTCTTGAAGTGTGGGTCTCAAACTGGACAAATTATTGGCCCCCAAGAGTGGGACCAGGCAATCTGTCCTTTTCGTTTGTTTCTTTACTTGTTTTTTTGAGAAAGGATTCCTCTGTGTATCCATGGCTGCCCTGGAACTCTGTAGACCAGGCTGGCCTCGAACTCAAAAGATCCACCAGCCTCTGCCTCTGTAGTGCAGGAATGAAATGTATGGCTACCATGTTGGCTCAGGATCTGCCTGGTAACAAAACCTTCTGAAAGGAAACTAAGTGCAGCCTTGATCCCTGACTGAAGGGAAGGCCACTAACAAGAACTTAATGGCTAACAAAGATACCTTCTGGGGCTAATGCCAAACATCACATTACAAGCAAAAGGCAAATATAGTTTTAATAAACATCAAGTGTCCATCAAAAGCTTACTAAATGCAAGAAAGCACTGTGCCACAACCAAGAGAGGAAAATACTAACTCTAAACTTCAGGTGCACTTGCGGGGGGGGGGGGGGGGGGGGAGGTAATGAACTCTGAACAGAAACAAAGTTCTTTACAGTGTCTTTATGACTACGAGGCTCTAAGAACTACACCCACAGACAACATGACTAAAAGAGTAATGAGATCTCATCTCAGTGAGCATTGCCATTTATATCTGCCTGGAGAATTACAGCCAGGAGAAGAATAAGTCATGATGACAGCCAGTCCACCTCAGTAAAGGAACAGAAATACTTGTTGAGGAATCTGGATATCAGGCATATGATAAATGCATAAGGCCCCTGCAGACATAGAAGAGTCATATTTAAGGAAAAATACTTACTCTGCCTAGTGTGTTATGTATATAAGAACAGAAAGAAATCTGAGAAAGACTGCAGAACTAGAGGAGGATCTGACACATGCCTATAATCCCAGCTCTCGGGAGATGGGCTGGGCCCTCTCATATCCATCATTAATCAAGAAAATGCCCCAGACTATTTAATAAAAAACATTTTCATTCTCAGAGCCGTGAACAGAATGCCCCTTTTTTATCCAGTTTCACCTTCTGCATCTTCAGTCAACCTTCAGAAATATTAAATGGAAAACTTCAGAAAGAAACAATTCATAAGTTTTAAAATTTAGTGCTGTTCAGGGTATCAGTGAAATTTTGTTCCCAAGAGTAGGAATGTGGACTATCCCTTTATTCAGCACACCCATGCCATACAGATTATCACCCATTAATCATTCTGTAGGGGCCAAGCTTTAGAGATCATGGGATCACATTGTTTATGTAATGGGGGATGTCCTTCTGTGTATGTTTATCTTATTGGTTGTTGAATAAAGCACTGTATGGCCAGTGAGGCAGCAAGTTAGGCAGGACTAGGAGTCAAAGAGGATTCTGGAAAATATAGTAAAGAGATCCAGGCAGGAAGTGACATAGGAGGCAGACTCAGAATATAAGCAGGGACAAGAAGGAAATTGCTCTCTTCCTCTTCCTCCTGCTCTCTGCTCTGGAGCCGCCATGTGATCCCAGGAAGATAGGACGCATTCCACAGCTGTTCTCCATAAGATAAGTCTTATGATTATGGTTGATAATTAAGACTGAGCTAGCAGATAAGAAATCCTAATCGTTGGCCAACAGCATTGTACCTAACATAAGTCTCTGTGTATTATTTGGGAGCCCATGTGGCTGCAGGCCTTGGGCAGCTGGCAGAAAGACTTATCGTTACATTTATGGTCAAAAATCATACATACCCATTGCCTATGTTACTCACCTCACCACTAGGCACTGTATGTCATATGATCACAAGAAGGCTAGAGTATTTTGACAGAGATCAAGAGAAACCATGTTAATGGAAATTTTATTAGAGTATACTGTTACTGTTATTAAGCTCTTGCTGTACCTAAGTTACAAATTAAACTTTACCATAGGTTTGCTTGCTTCTGTAGCAAAATTACATGACAAAGTTCTGTGTTACCTCAGGGTTCAGGTATCCACTGAATATCCTGGAATATAACCCCTGCAGTTAAGGGGCTCCAAGACTCAACTAAATGCACAGCTAGCAATATAAGTCCACCTATGCCAGTTTCGGTTTCCATTTGTACATTTTCTCATCTGCAAACCATTAGACACATACCCAATTAAACACCTTACTGAAGATTATTATTCCAATCTTACATATCTTGTACAAAACACAGCCAGTACCAACCAACAACAACTTACACTTCATTCCTAGGTTTAAGAGGCAGCACATCATGAAGAACAAACTCAAGATCCAATGGCTTGGCATCAAATCTCAGTCCACTGCATTGTAAGTGAAAGGGCCTTGGTTGTTTCCTCCACACAGCACCTGCAGGCAGGTAACTTTCTCCCTCTCCTATTGACTCTCTCCCCTGAACCAGCAGAACTTCCCCATCCACCTCCTTCTGTTCCTTCAGAAAGACTCCTTCCTCTTCTAGCTTCAGGATATAATTTTTCAAGAGACATTTGAAAGGGAAAGAAGGGAGAAGGGAGAGAGGAAGGAAGGGAAAAGGAAAAAGTGAATGGAGACATGGTCTTGCTATGTTGCCCGGGTAGCTTTGAATTCCAGCCTCGGCCTCCTGGATGTTGGAATTACATGAATAAATCATCACACCTGGCAACTATCCTTACCAACATCCCTATTTCCAAGGCTTATTAATGTATGCACTAATGATGATGGGTTATTCTTGAATAACAGTGACATCTAATATTGCCATATTTATATGTAAGATGACACTGCAGGCAGTTTGCAGTTCCAATAATCAAAACTCAAAAGATAATAATTTCTCATACTATTTCTACCGAGGCTCAGGAAGCATCCTAGTCTTTGAAATTACAGAAACTATCTCTAACAGAGGACAACTTATTCACAAACGATAGTTGGTGTTTTGTTTCTGTTTTTTCTTTTGAGGCAAGGTCTTGCTGTGTAGCCTAGGCTGGCCTCACAGTCTTGCTAATCCCTCCTTCCATTTCAGCCCCAGAGTGCTGAGTTACAGGCATGTGCTATGATGCCCAGCTTGAGAGTTCTTTAAAACAATTAGTTCTGTTTTCATTCTAAATCCACAAACTATACTTTATGTGTACCCATTCAACAACAACAACAACAACAACAACAACAAATGCCCTATCCCAAAGGTTACCATAAAGTCATAGGGCCTGTCATCACAACATTTGGGAGGAACAGAGAGAAAGACCAGGTGTTCCAGGGCATCCTCAGTTACGTAAGACTTTGACACCAGATTGGTCTACAAGAGACCCCATTACACACAAAAATAATAATAAAGGATTCTTTTTATTTTAAAGCATTATAATAGAGTGCTTCACAAAACCCTGCCTCACATGAGTTACCACCCTCCACTTAGTCCACCTACCAGATCCTGAGTCACCCCAGCTTCTCCTTCCCTTTTATGCGCCCTTCCCCTACCCCATACCACCCCAGCTACTCATGCAGTTACCAAGTTCTGTCACTCTTAAATCAGGGGTAGAAAAGGTCAAATGAACAAAGACGACCTACATATGAGATACATGAACCAGCAGGGAAACGGCAAACTGGACAGCACATACTCTCCTTATTTATTTACAATTTTTGGAGGTTTTTCCATTTTGTTCTTGTTGTTTGAGTCTATGGCTCATAGTGCCCAGGATGGCCTGAAACTCGATATGTTTCTAAAGCTGCCCTTGATCTCCTGTCACCTCCTCAAAAATGTCAGAGTCACAGAAGCATGTGCCTCCTCACCTGACCATACATCCCTTCCCTTTTCTTAGAGTCTCACTATGTATCCTTGGTTAGCCTGAAACTCACTCTGTAGACCAGGCTGTCCTCTAACTCACAGAAACCCACCTGCCTCTGCCTCTCTGGTGCTGGCATTACTGGTGTGTGCAATCACACCCAGCCATATACCTTTTTAAAAGAAGTTAAGCACTGAGCCTGAACTAAAAGAGGAAGTTCAAGTATAGTGTTGCCCAATATTCTGATTTTTCAAGAGCATCTGAAAATCTGAACTTTTATGGGAAAAGATTAATTTTAAGACAAAGAAAAGACCAAATTAAATGCATTTGCTGGATAAGTCCAGTATGAGCTTTCCAGTTGTGACCTCTTTTTAGAATCTCCTACAGATCAAGACTGTCAAGGGGGAAAAAGGCGGAAGGAGGGTCTCTGCTCTTTTGGGGGACATGGTGGTACAGGCCTGTCACCTCAGAACTATGGATACCAAGGCAAAAGATCATGAGTTTAAGGCACAGTGGGACACAGACACAGACAATCTCTATTCCCTCTCCTCTGTCCCCATTGCCGTAATAATCAGGCCATCAACATTTCCTAGGTATGGATTTATACTGGCATCGGAATTGCTTGGTGTGGGGTAATCACCATCCCCTACACCAAGTGATTCTGATGCCAATAAATGTGGGCCACAAACACTAACCCACAGATCAAAATTACTCCCAATCTGCCCCTTGCCAGTTTCACCTGCCATGCCACCACTCTTCTCAAACACCTTATTTTGTGGTTCTCAGAAAACCTCTTGGGCCCATCTTGCATCTCATGGCTCTCATCTGAGAGGATGAGTTTTCCGGTCTGCATTCTCTCTCCTCAAGTTTCATCTGTCTGGACTGGCCTTTCCTCATCTCCATCACCTCTGAAGTCATCCTCTGATCTAACATCCACTCTCAGTGTGTGCCACCTCCTGTCCTCTTCCACAGCACCTAGAACTTATGATCTGTACCTGTTGTTTATAAAGGTTTGTTTACCCATCCCTATGCCACCCGACTGAGCTCTTTGAAGTCAGGAATTTCAACTTAGCTTAATTTTGCAACTCCAGGGCTGTGCTTGATGAGCAGATCTCCCATAAATGCTTGCTGAATGAATAAAATTACATGGTTTGGCCCAGTAAGACCAAATGCCAGTTTGGATTCTGGTTCTCGAGCTTTGCTATCTTAACTGTAATAGCAATAAATTCACAATAATGCTGGTTGTGGTGGTGCACACCTGTAGGATTTGCTGAAGGATACAGGAGAATCACAAATTCGAGGCCAGCCTGGGCTACACATTTTTAGCCAGGCATTGATGGTGAATGCCTTTAATCCCAGCACTCGTGAGACACAGGCAGAGGCAGGAGGATCTCTGTGAGTTCGAAGCCAGCCTGGTCTACAGAGCAAGTTCCAGGACAGGCTCTAAAGCAATACAGAAAAACCCTGTCTTGGAAAACCAAAAACAAACAAAAATTCACAGTAACTATAGACCTTGTATCAGGTTGTTGTCATCAGTCATGTTAATTAACCCCCCCAACAGCAGAAACCAATTCCTGAAATTCTACTCTTGAAACTAAACAAGGTATTTAGCTCACTTCCCATCTGAAGCACAAGGATACAATGTGACACTAGCTGCAACACTATAAAACTGTGCCTTTGCCAAGTCAGACTAAGCAAACTATAACAGTTTAACTCATAAAAGTATAGAGTCCCTCAACAATAAGTATCTGTCTAGTATGAACAAGAGGAAAAGGGAAAAACAGTGAGTAGAGGAAAGGAATGATAAACCTCATGAAGGCAGAATACTTTTAAACACAGCTGTCTGAGGTTACTATTAAGGCAACGGGGCAGAACAATAGCACTTCTAAATTGGCACCTTCACATTCAAAGCGAAAATTCAAAAGAAACCTTCCAGGACCCACAAGCACTGCTACTTTTACCATACTTAAAATACCTTCTATTCTTTCCATTTTCTTTCCTTCAGTATTTACTGGGCATCTCTTTGGCTCAGGATGCTATGGAGACATTGATCATGTTGAACATGACTGCTACCAGCCCTGTCCACCTAGAGCTCCTGTTCTAACACAGAAGGCAGACATTCAACTAATTAAAAAAAAAAACAACTACTGAGTAGGACTGTGTTAAACACTCCACCAGAAGACATGAGTATTAAGAGAGTCTATGAAACAGAGTCCACCCCAGGCTTTCTTCTGTACTGAAAATCACCCCTTTCTTGGTACAGAAACCTAACTAGCTCTCTGTGTGCACCGCTCTCAGCGGCTGCTCTGTGCAAGTGCCAGGTTTCCACATACACCTCTCAGATGTACCTCTAGGGACGATAAAGAAATTCAAAGGTTCAAAAGTAATTTTTCCACCAGCTGTTCTAGGGGTATCACTTTTTCCCTCTATATCTTTGCTGGGTTACAGAAGGTCACAGCAGAGAATAAAAACCTCTTTAAGTGTGCTGATTGTTCATCTGGGGGTAGTGTTTTAATTCATGAAGCTGCAAAGCGGGTGTTCTCTGAGGACCACACAGAGAAAGGGCAATGAGAAAGAAAAGATCTCTGTGTGCAACTCACAAGCCAACAAAACTGACCACACAGAATATTCTTTCTTTTGGACACCTCTGATTCAGTCTTTTAAAAATGAACATGGTATGCTACTACCTCCTTCTAATAGAAGAATGTTAAAGTAATACATTTTATTTTATTTTGGGTGTCCCCCCCCAAAAAAAAGGATCATTGTAACTAAAATGGCATCAACAAACTATTTTAGTGAATGAATGTTAGAGCACTTGCTAAATTGACCTTTGTTTTACAGAATGATAGGAAACATGCTGTCAGATACAAGAACTGAATCAGATAAGGGAGGAGAGGATCGCCACAGAAAAACACATTGAAATGTCTAATAAAGAAGGACTCTGGTCTAGCAGAAAATATAAACCTAGAGAAGGCTGTAAGGAAAACAAGGTTCACTAAATAAATGCTACTGCTATTTTATAGACTTGTCTGAATGTCTGGCTCTGGTAAGAAAATACTTTATCTGCCAATCTTTATATTGTACAGCATAGATACTAAAATAAAAGAGGGGGGAGCTGACCACACAGCAGGAGGTAGTAATAGCCTTCTGAAACACAAGTTATAAGGCTCTGACCCAAGTTAGGCTCTGGAACTTCCTTCCCAATTACAGTGTTAAGACAAGTCCCCACCTCAATTAAGAATAGTATGGTCCAACGCTAATCCCTCCCCCACCCCACCCCACCACCACCACCACCAGATATTCATTCTTTGCACTAATGTTTGCTGGATGCCAACTGTGCAGTGTAGCAGTATGCTTTGGCCATGCCTCATCACTGGACATTCTATTCTATTCTATTCTAATCCATTCTAAAGGCACATTAATTTCATAAAGGAACAGACTGGACCGAGGAAAGGCTTAGCAAAGATGAAACACTAAAGCCCATTATTTTAGGCTAAGATGGCTAGATGGCCAGTAGTTCCCTGGTGGGAGTACTAAATCAGGGTGAAAACCATCATTATTTCTTGGGGGCTCATTACGTACCAGACTCTTTTCAACCATCTTCAATCGGCTAAGCATGACAGAAACTCGCACTTGGGCTAACAACCTAAAAGAAGCTGAGTGGGGTTCCAACGACTCGCCTGAAGCCAAACAGAAACTTGACTTTGGCATCGGGTTTCTATGTACTCGAAAGCCCGCGCGCTCTTTGCACCACACAGTTCCTTCTAGTGCACAGTATCTCAAGCAGCAGCGCCAGCGCCAGCGCCAGCGCCAAAAGCCACAGTGGAAGCCTCTTTCCAGGGGCAGGGTGGAGCGCATCTGCATCAAGGCCTGGAGAAGTCACTACCCTCCCTTAGCATCCGCCACAGGACCATCCCGATCTCTGAAGTTGTAAGCGCTGACAGGCAGATGAGAAGTTCATTCAAACGAAGACCAACAGAAGGACACATAAGGGAACGACACCCTCTCTAGAAGAGGCTGAAAAGGCACAGCGGTGACAAGTAATAAGGAAAAGGTGAGAAAGGAATTCTCTCTCCCGGTGCTCTAAGGAGAAGACAGGCTCTCGAGGGGTGCGGAGACCCGGCGGCGGGCCTAGGATGATCCCACGCTCCCCGACCGCGAGCCCCTCTAGGACCTCCGCAACAACGCCCGCCGGCGCGCCACGCGGCAGGCACAAGGTGACACGGACCGCGCCGGCCCCTCAGCCGCCAGGGTGCGGCCAGGGCGAGGGGGAGAGGGGTGGCCGTCCGTCCGCCCGCCCGCCCGCCCTGTCTACCTTGTACTTGTCAAAGCCCGCCAGCTGCTCCGGGCTCACGTATTCGTAGCCAGCCATGACGACCCGAAAACCCACCGCCCGCTCCGCAGCGGCAGCGACTCTCTGCGACCGGGAGATGAAACACGAGCAGCACACGGCCCTCTGCAGGGATGGGAGAGCCTGGGCTGGTAAAGAAGGTAGAGGCGCGCTCCGCCCACCGCGCACGCGTGGCCGACCCAGCGCGCAAGCGCAGCCCCCCCGCGGCTCCCGCCTACTCGGGTAGGGACACCGCCCTTCGCGCGCCCCGCCCCTAGCGCCACCTCCATCCAATCGGCATGGACTGGCCACCGCCAAGTCCCGCCCTCCCGCTGTCTTCGGCGATTCATTTGCTAGAGTCAAAATAGGTGAACTGAAGTAAGAGGCGAGGTGAAAGGTCAACTTCCCAGCAGCCTTTGCTCTTGTCTCTGGTCTAGGACCCTCGGGGGTGACTGTGTGGGATTTGCTTATAGTCTTGTGGTCTGGGTGAGTGTGTGCACGGGAGTTCGGGAGGAAGGGCGGAGCCAGGTGCCGGCCGCGGCGGGCTTCGAGTTCCTGGAGCCTCCGGAGCCTGAATTGATGGTGCCGGGCGCACGGGAGACTGGGAGTCGTCGGAGTCTGTCCGTCTGATCGGTGTTGCTTGTGAACCTTGGACTGCCCCGTCATATTCCACCGGTTCAATACGGTGCGAATTCCAATTGCTTAAATCTCCTCGGTCGCCCATAAAACCATTGATCTCAATCTCCACGGGGCCTTAACTGTGTTTTCCAAGAGTGTTTTTACACAACTAGATCCCAGGGCTTTGTAGAAAGGACGGGTCATCAGTGGTTACTATGTGTCTAATATTAGGAAATGTTTAATAATGATTGCTACTTTTTAATTGTGTGCTCTACCTGCCGAGAATTTCGCATACATTATCACCAACCCATTGAGATTAGAGGTATTTTCCCCACTTCTCCTAGCACAAAGCCAGGAGTTGTGTATCTCCAGTAACAGAAAAAAAAAAAAAAATCAGATTACATTACCTCTCCAGAGACAATTTATTTGGAAATGGTCAACCCAATTAGAAATACAGTCCAATAAAATAACTATCTCGGTCTCCCTAGTTCCTAGAATAAGGAAGGAAAGTTAATTTGAAATCTCCTTTTATGTTCCTTAGAGTCATTCACTTAACAAATACTTATTATGGCCTAAAATATGCTGAGCCCAGTTTTTAGCTGTATTCTCCCTTCTAAAGCCTACGGGGTGTGTTTGAGTGGGGTTGTCATTTTTTTTTTGAGTCTGGATACTGTGGTCTCAGCTAGCCTGAAACTCACTATACAGCCCAGACTAACTTCAAATATTATCTCATTCTCTTACGTGTTAAGATTGTAGATGTGAGCCAACACACCCAATTCTAAAGTGTACAATTCTTAATGAGATGATGCATATAAAGTATGTGTTAAACCAAGATAAAATCTTTGCCATATATTTCTTCTAGTCAATATAAATAAGACAAAAAGAAAAGGATCTTGCCATCAAACGATATAAGCCTTTTACTATTCCATCAGAAACACAAACGTCATACTTAACATATTTTAATTACTTGTGGAAAACCATTTAAAAGTAACATGATAGGGCTGGAGAGATGGTTCAGTGTCTAAAAACACTGGTTGTTTGTTCTTCCAGAGGACCTGCATTCAATTCCCAGCAGACACATGGTAGCCCACAACCATCTGTAGCTCCATTTCCAGCAGATCTGATGCCCTCTTCTGGCCTCCAAGGACACTGAATGCACATAAAATAAAAATTAATTTTCAGCCAGGCAGTGATGGCACAGACAGAGTTTCTATGTATAGCCCTGCTGTCCTGGAACTTGCTCTGAAGACCAGGCTGGCCTCACACCTCCCGCTCCCCCAGAGCAAAGTGTGGTGATGCACACTTATAGTCCTAGTGTAATGGAAAGCTGAGGTGGCCATGCCACTTTAGCCAAGGGTGACCTTACGCTCATGGTCCTCCTGCCTCAAAAGCAATTTAGTAAATATGTTTTAAAGAGCAACTTTGCATTTTTAAAAGACTTTCTTGTTATCTCTAATTATGTGTATGGTATAAGTACATGAGTATAGGTGCCTGAGGAGACCAGAGGCATCCAGTCTCCCTGAGCTGGAGTTACAGGCAGTTGTGAGCTTCAGGACATGGATGGTGAGAAGAAACCCTGGTCTTCTGTGTGGCAGTAAGTGCTCTAAACTATTGAGCACTTACTCTCCAGCCCCACAGCTTTTAATTTTGTAAAGACAAGCACTTGCAGTCTGCTGACTCTGCTTTGTAGAAGAGTGCTGTGACTTAGAATCAGTTTTAACTCCAAAGAACATCTTAAACAGACACAATGTAGAACTTTGTCCACACTGACATGGTGTTATCTGAGGGATCCTCAACAATCAGTTTTGCTTTGCACCAGTCTTCTATTTTATTTTCCTTTTTAATAATGTATTTATTTGTTGGAGGGAGTGAGCGTGGGACAACTTTCCACAGCTGGGTTAGATCCTGGGAATCTGACTAACTTACGTTGTCTGACTTGGCAGCAAGCGTATTTACCCTTTGAGGTATCTTGCTAGACTAAGGCTAACTTATTCTCTGAAATCGAGTGAGACTCAGTCATTTAACTTTGCAAATGAAACCAGCTCCACTGGGGAAAGATGCCTTCCCTTCAGTTACTGCACAGATCATGTGAAATGATGTGGCTTCGGGAGGTTAAGTTAAAACCAGGCAAGCATAAGATAGGACTTCCTGGGGCCTATGAATCATAGGAGTGGGTCAGCTTCCCATGCACTTAGAAAATGCCTACAAAGAGAAAAGTGTTAAACAAAGTTGCCTTTGGAATTGAACCTGTCTCCTTTTTTCTTAGTCTCACTCAAGGAGGCTTTTATGCCCAGAGTGACCAGCAACTGTCCTGTATTGGCCTGGCTGCTCCCCTTTGTATCTCTTCCCAGTGTGGTGAGTGTGGTTTACTGATGCCGTGCTTCCTTTGTTTGCCACCTCATCCATTGAACTTGACCTCTTCTGCCTTCCTAGCTGAGTCTCTCTTCTTCCCCATCCCCCTCTACCAATAAGGAGACTGAACCTAGGCCTTGCTCCCACTAGGCAAACATCTGCGTCGCACACCCTCAAAATCAAACATAGTACTCTCAAAAATGATAACCTTAGAAAATATCTATTCATGCTTTAAGAAATGTTATCTTTGTAATATAACATGAAAAGAACTTAATTCTTGTAGCTTCTGTTTTTAGTCAGAAGGAAGAATGTGTCAGATAAGTGATAATAGCTGGTAAGTTAAAAGACTAATATAGTTAATAACACCAGCAAAAGTTATTGAAGTCATAAAAATGAACAAAATCTTTCCATGGAAGTTTGTAAAAAATGTAATAGCTTTATTCTCATTTTTAAATAAAAATGAGGTCATATGTGGCTCATTCCTGCAATCCCAGCATTTGTGAAACCAACACAGAAGAATTGCTGTAAGTTTGAGGCCAGCGTGAGTTACAATATGAGATCTTGTTTTAAAAAAAAGAATTAACCCAGCACTTGGGAGGCAGAGGCAGGTGGATCTCTGCAAGTTCAAGACCAGCCTGGTCTACAGGACAGCCTCCAAAACCACAGAGAAACCCTGTCTCGAAAAACAAAAGCAAAAAATAAACAAACAAAAAATTAATTTAAATAAATGAAATAAAATTAGGGCCTGAGGTATAAGTCAGTGGTAGAGCATGAGTGTTTCATATGCATGAAGCCCTGGGTTTAATATTAACCCCAGCACAAAAATAATACACTAATAAAAAGTAATGGCTCATAAGTTTTATGGTCCTTGGCAGGTTACAGCACTTAACCTCAAATGCAAGAGGCTCTGAGTTCAGTTCTAGTACCCAAACCCACACACCACCACCAATTCTCAAAGCAATTGGGCATCACTAGTTCACCCTAACAACGATGAACCAGGGGCCAGAGGGTTGTTCCAAGTGAACAGACTAGAACAAAAAAAAGTCATATATTTTGCCTCCAAATTACTCAATTTGTAGTAAAACTTCCACTTTGAGTTGAATAATTTTTCCACTGGATCATACAAGTTACCATGATAAGGTGTTAGAAACAAACAATACATCTAGTTGTTTTCCAGTGATAGACATCAAACCTAGGGCCTCACACATTGTTAGTACTCTACCGCCAAGTACCATTGCCAAACCATGTAAGCCAGCTTCTAATCAAGATGAAGGCATGCAGAGTAGGAGACTAGGGAAGAGTTGAACAGACATCCAGTTCTTTATTGTTTCTTTAAAAATTGAAATTTGGTGATGCACACCTCTAATGCCAGCAGTCAGGAAACAGAAGTAGGTGAGTATCTGAGTTCAAGGCCAGCCTCATCTACATAGCGAGTTCCAGGACAGCCAGGGCTACACACAGAAACCCTGTTTAGGGGAGAAAAATAAACTTCTTGGCTGTAATAAACCTCAAGTAGGATTTTGCCTACTTGTTTTTCCCCCCTTTACTTTTAGTTTTCAATAATCCTCTTGCATAAGAATGTATAGGAAACCCTGAGTGGTTTATACCCCCTATTCCATAGTGTGTGGGAGTACACTGAGAGATGGCATCGACTAGCACCTGATACTTACTTTTCGTGATGGTGGAGAAGGATGGTAACTACATTCTCTTATTGACCATGTCCACCGGTTTCCCAGTGATGTTAGTGCCAGTTTTGTTTTCCCAGACACTGAACTGTGAGCAATCATTTGAATCCAAGGCAGGCAATGTGACAGTTCAGAGGGAGGCAGAGGCCCAGGCTGATACTGTTAGCAATCACCTGGTTGAGGGCCCTTTCCTCTACCCAGGTAGGAATTCTAGGCAGGTGGGAGAAGCATGCACAGAGCTCATGCTTGGCGCCTTTCCTAACTCAGTG
Organism: Cricetulus griseus; assembly: GCF_003668045.3. Classification (NCBI taxonomy): domain Eukaryota; kingdom Metazoa; phylum Chordata; class Mammalia; order Rodentia; family Cricetidae; genus Cricetulus; species Cricetulus griseus. Next base: position 14,067,814 of record NC_048600.1, read on the forward strand.
ACAGTGCACTTTAGTAGATGGCTGACAGCAACAGCAAGTAATTTCCTTTGTTACTGCTTTCATGTAGGGGACCTTACATACAGTGACCTTTAGCCTTGTGATGACAAATGTTGAGCTTTGGGTGCAGGTCTAAAAAGTTGGTGTTCCTACCTATTAAAGGTACATAATTAACAGCTTTCAGGCTTACAGTATAGAGATTCCCCAGCCCTGAAAAAGGTTGGGCATCATAGTCTTTGGGGCCCACAGTATCTGAGACCTGTGGCCTTTAATCTCTGATAGCTCTCTGGAACTTTCCTGCAGACCAGAGCCTGCAGTTTGTCCTCTGTAGCTATTTATAGCTCTCTCTCTCTCTCTCTCTCTCTCTCTCTCTCTCTCTCTCTCTCTCTCTCTGTGTGTGTGTGTGTGTGTGTGTGTGTGTGGTGTGTGTGTGTGTGTGTGTGTGTGTGTTTGAGATGTGGTCTTACCATGTAGCTCAGGCTAGCCTGGCTCTTGTTATGTGACCTCAAACTCACAGTCCTGCCTCAGACTCCTGAGTGCAGGGCTTGTAAGTGTGCACGCAGGTCCAGCTAACATTCCATCTTCCTCAGTTCTCTACTCTCAAAGCCTTTTTACTGTTTTTACTGCTGTGGTTGCCAGCTGTTTCTAACCTAACTGTCCTCTGGCATTCTTCAGTCAGCTCCCTCCTGCAGTCGTCACCACTGTCACTTCCGCCACTGTCTCTGCAGCTGCCACTGCCATTGTCTCTGTTGCCACTACCTCAGCTATCATGGTGCGGCTTTCTCCACAACCAATCAAAGACAAAGATCAGAAGTCAGCCAGAAAAGACAGCTTGGAAGGAACCTGTTACTGGGTCTCACATTGGAACAACAGTGGGGTAGCACAGAACGACTACTCCCAGCTGGCTCCCAAAGTGAACCAAACAACTAGAAGAGTGGTATTTGTGCCAATGTGATAGACCTGCATGTACGTGGAGGACTGTGGACACACTAACCATGGCATGGTACTGGCATCAGTCGCAGCAGAAGTTTCTCTGCCGTTCCACAAGGGTGAAACTGTTAGCAATCACCTGATTGAGGGCCCTTTACTCTACCCAGGTAGTAATTCCAGGCAGGTACTTGCCTTGGTGGTACTTGCAGGATCATTTCACCAAGGCTTGAGAGGACAGAAAAATCCAACACACACTAAAACAATTGTACCTGTGTTCCACCTTCAGGAGGTAAAGCTGTACTTTACAGCAAGCAGCTAGGTTGCCATGTGGCTTCATCAGGTGCTAGTCTGAGGGCAATCAGTTAGCCACCTGGCTGATTGTCCTTCCCTGAAACATCTAGGGTACCAGGTAGGTATCCACTAAAATTCTAGCTTATTTACAAGAAAACTAACACCAGGAGTGTTTATAACAAGGGTGTTTTTTGTTTGTTTCTTTGTTTGGTTGGTTGTTTGTTTTGGTTTTGGTTTTGAGACAGGGTTTCTCTGTATAGGTTTAGAGTCTGCCCTGGGACTCACTCTGTAGACCAGGCTGGCCTCGAACTCATAGAGATCCTCCTGCCTCTGCCTTCTGAGTGCTGGGATTAAAGGTGTGCACTGCCACCACCTGGCTAATAAGGGCATTTTAACATCAATAATGGTTCTTTATAGTTTATAACTTTCTTAACACCTGCCCAGAGTCCCAGAGAGGCTCCCCAAATCAGTCTCAGTACAAAAGCCACAGATACATGAGTTTACTTAGACCCACATACTTACCATTCATGTTTGAAAGATGAGCGATTGTTTCTTACAAGCATTACTGGTGAGGACGGCTGCTAAATAAAAGAAGGGTTCAAACTGATGTCAGTCAGGCAGTTGGTCCAGCTGTTAAAAGCATGTACCATGAAAGCCTGGTGACCTGAACCCACATGGTAGAAGGAGAGAATCAACTCCCCAAAGTTATCCTGATCACACACATATACATACATACATACATACATACATACATACATACATACATACATACACACACACACACACACACACACACACACACACACCCCTACCTACATATACACAGTAGTAAATGAATGGAATTTTAACAACTGATCTCAAAGTTGTATACAGAACAATTTAGTCGTCAGCTTTTTTGAAGTGCTGAGAATGAGCAGCTGCATGTTAGGAACAAAGAAATAATTGACACCTATCCCCATATATTCTTCCCCATTTTAGCTTCACCCAAGTGAAGTTCAAGCACAGACTTCATATAAGGAGCCGTGGTGCCATGCAGCAGTCAGCCCTGGGGTGACTTTTCCTTTGTTTCTGATTCCAGAAACATCTAATTTCAGCCCTGCAGGTAGAGCTACATGTAGCCACTATCATTCAGTTTACTTTTCTGTGTTCGTTTTTATCCTCATGAACCTTTGAAATGGTTGGCTCAGTGGTCCTTTGGTTTGGGTGGAAGTCCAGTGGCAAGAGTGAAGACAAAACCAAGTGAAGCAGGAGAGTAGGGAACTTTCCTCTAGGATTCCTGGAGAAGCCAGGGCAGTCTGGATGATGGAAGCCACAAATAGCTACAAAGTAAAGCTCTGAGCTGTTCTTGCTGATGCCAAGTCTATCAGAATGCAAGTATAGACTGGCTTTACACTTAAAAGAACAGGACTATGAAACAATGTGTAAAGGTAAGGATTTCCTAATTCCTTCATGTATCCTCAAATAGTAACCATGTGCTAGCTACAGATAGCACAGCGACTGTGGAGAGCTAGAAAGTAAAATAGTGCATGGTCCCAGCAGTGGGTTACCACTGCATCCTGAGAAGAGCCACTTCGTTCCTGCACCACAGAGTCTTCCCTCCTCTCCCAGTGAAAGCATAAGATATGCTTTCTTCCACAGAGAACCACATTAAAGATGGGAATTGGAGCCATAGTTGGAAAAAACTTTAAATTAATACTCTGAGATTCTTCAAGTGTTAACTTTAGCATTTTGATGAATAATTAGAATATGGGATACATAAATAACTATTTAAATTATGAATGAGGGCTGGAGAGATTACTCAGTGGTTAAGAACATGTACTGCTCTTGCAGAGGACCTAAGTTCTTACCAGCACCTATTTCAGATGGCTCACAACCTCCTGTAGCCCTGTTTCCGAGGGATCTGATACTTCTAGCCTCTGCAGGTACCTACACTCATGTACACATGTACACACACACACATGCACACACACACACACACACACACATGAGCACTCTACTAAAAATAAAATCTTAAATTTTTAAATAAATTTATTAATGATTCTTAGCCCTTCATATTGCCAAATCAGTAGATAAAAACTACAAGAAAGGCCGGGCAGTGGTGACACACACCTTTAATCCCAGCACTCGGGAGGCAGAGGTCGGCAGATCTCTGTGAGTTCAAGACCAGCCTGGTCCACGAGAGCTAGTTCCAGTACAGCCCCCAAAGCCACAGAGAAACCCTGCCTCGGAAAAACAAAAACAAACAGAAAAAAAAATCCACTATAATCCTGGTGTGGCAATACATATTATCTATAATTCCAACAGTCAGTAGGCTGACACAGCAGGATTACAAATACAATGTCAGCCAGGGTTACATAGAGACTCTGTCTCAGTAAAACAAAGCATGGTAGGCACGCAAAACAAAAAGCCACCTCACGGGCTGAAGAGATGGCTCAGAGGTTAAGAGCACTGCCTGTTCTTCCAGAGGTCCTGAGTTCAATTCCCAGCAACCACATGGTGGCTCACAACCATCTGTAATGAGATCTTGTGCCCTCTTCTGGCCTGCAGGGATACATGCAGGCAGAACCTGTATTCACAATAAATTTAAAAAAAAAAAATCTATTAAAAAAAAAAAAGCCACCTCACTTTAAAAGATAAGCAAGTGACAGCTGAGCATGTGGCTCATTGCTGCAGTGACAAAGCTACCGCAGGAGGATCACCATAAATACAAAGAAAGGAAAGGGTTTTATAACAGTATAACAAAATCACTCAAAACGCAATAACCTAAAATCCCTCCCTGGCACCTATTATATTTGTTTATAAGCCCCATGGGTCAGCCACTTGAATTGGACTTAGTGGGACAGTTCTTCCAGTCTTATTTAATAAATCATAATCATTTCACAAGGACATATCTTAAACATAAACATTTTTATCTGGTAGTCATATATCAACAAAACTGGTCCTTTGAAAACGTCCACTTACAAGTTCCACATGTCAGGGCTGTGCATTGTAGCTCAGCACCAAGCATCTCCGTGGTGAGTGCAAGGCCCTGGGTTGACTCCCAGCACTGGAAGAGTTAATTAAAAGGACTATACAACCTTGCTTCTGTGTCATTCGGGCAAAACAGACCACAAAGCCAGCTTTGGTGAGGAGGAAGAGATCCCATCTCTCTTTTCCTTTGTAATCTTGGTTTGTTTGTTTTTAAGATTTATTTTCATTATTTTTATTATGTGTCTGTCTGCAGAGGACAGATCTCCCTTGAGCTGGACTTACTTGAGGTTCTAAGCCACCCAATGTGGGTACTGGGAATTGAACTTGGGTACTCTGGAAGAGCAGAACATGCCCTTATCCACTGAGACATCTCTCTAGCCCCTGATCTTGATTTTTTTTTTCTTTTTAAAGATGGGGTCTTACTCTGTAGCCCAGGTTGGCCTGGAACTCTTAGAAATTGAGTGCTGGGATTACAGCCATGAGCCATAGTGCCTAGCTAGATTCTACCTCTGAGGTGAGGGGATAGCTGAGTCATGAGGCTTTGTGAACAATCCATCACTATCTCTAAAGTTAAAATACAAGAGAGTAAGCTCTTTCCATTAAGGAGTGATTTGGGCCAGGTGGTGGTGCAAAGATCAAGTTCCAGGACAGGCTCCAAATCTACCAAGAAACATTGTCTGTGGTTTTTTTTGTTTGTTTGTTTGTTTTTGTTTTTGAGACAGGGTTTCTCTGTGGCTTTGGAGACTGTCCTGGAACTAGCTCTTGTAGACCAGGCTGGTCTCAAACTCAGAGAACCACCTGCCTCTGCCTCACAAGTGCTGGGATTAAAGGCACTGGCCACCACCCGGCAAAATCCTGTCTTGAAAAACCAGAAACAGAGAGAGAGGGATTTGGAAAACTAGATATTTTGGGTTGTTCCTGTAATCCCAGTGCGCATGAGGTTGAGACAGGAAGATTGCCAGGAGCTTGAGGCCCGTCTAGACTACCCAGGAAGATTTCTGGGGGGGGGGGGCAGCAATGAGCATGGAGAGAAATTTCTGACTTATTCTTGAATGTTACAGAATTTTTTGTGGCTTTTTTGAAACAGGCTCTTGCTCTGTGGCCCTGGCTGGTTTGGGAAGTGCCATCCCCTCCTGCCTTTTCCTCTGGTACACCCCCCCTCTTGCTTGGATTTTTTTTAATTATCATAAGATATTCAGGAGAAGGACAACAACAAAACCAACCTAAAGTGCTCACAACTCTTGTCGGGGCACCTCCCACCCACTTTTCAGCCTCTTCAATCTAGTTACACCCAGTAACTCCAGTTAAAGCTGCTTCTAGGTTCCTTGTTCCTAAATCTGGTAGTCAGTTTCCAATATCTTCCCTGCTGCTGGCAACTGCCACGCCTGCTCCCTTCCTCAGCTGCTTGCAATTATGCCTGCTCTTAGGGGTCTTTCCTTCCAACACACATATACACACCCAGGAACATGCTCCCAACACACAGACATACTCACATGCACACGCAGGAACACATACACACAGCACACACACACCCTCCCAATGTCCCTGGAATAATTATTCCCTAATCTCAGATAGCCCTGATTGTGTGTACAATGCATTCATCTGTTTATGCCCAATTAACTCTGTGAGCCTTCAAACTTCAGGGTCCATCTTGTTCATTTACCTCCCCAAAACTTTGTTGTTTTTCAAGACAAGGTTTCTCTGTGTAGCTCTGCCTGTCCTGGAATTCTCTTTATTCTCTCTGTAGACAAAGCTGGTCTTGAACTCAGAGATCCACCTGTCTCTGCTTCCTGAGTGCTGGGATTAAAGGCATGGGCGACCAAACTTGAAAAAAATAAAAAAGTAAAACCAAAATGGTTTCAGTAATTATCTCTGGCTAACCTCAAACTCAACCATCCTACCTCAGCTTCTTGAGACCTGCAAGAAAACATTTGTCTCAGTTCCCACCCTGCACCCCCTAGACTTGTCCGGAAGTACTCCCACAGTGGCTCCTGCTTGTCTCATTTGCCCTTCTTATCTGTGGGAGATCCACATCTGAATACACCTGAACCTTGCACAGTGTCTCATATTCAAGAGGCCCTTGGTAAGCTTTCATAGAGAGAAGATGACGTCAGCAAGTGCTAAAGCAGTGTTTGTACTCATTGAAGTTCACATGGGAATGATATAATATTAGAAAATAACCCGGGGGGGGGGAACAACTTATTGCAAAAGTCAAAGGGACCCTGTGACATTGTGAAATGTCTATCTGATATACTGATGGAAAACTGGTAGCTGAAGAACCCCAGATGGCATCAGGATAAGGGCTAGTCACTAGCAGGATGAAGATATGGTAGAGAGGCAGGACTTGTAGCTTCTACCCTCATCCTCCAGGAAGGGTAGGCGGTACAAGTCCATCACTGATGGCCAGTGAGTCAATCATGTCTACATAATGAAACTTCCTTTAAAACCCCAAAGGGATGCTTGTAGATTGCTAACATGGGGGTCCTGAAGTTGGTATACGCAGAGATATCCTCCTACATCTCTTGCCTCCTGTGTCTCTCCACTATACAAATGGCTAGTACATGGATAAAGGGAAGCCAAGTGCTTCTCTGAGGTATGAGCATCTCCAGCAAATTAACTGAATCCAAGGCAGATGTCATGGGAATCTTGGGTATCGGGTTGTCAAAAGCATGAGCAAAACAACAGGGGCTGGAGGGAGATTGGCACCTAGAGTGGGTAGCAGCCTGGTAGGGTAAGCCCTGGAGTCCAAAGGTATCTTCAGACAGACGGTGAACGTATTTAGAAGACAGCCCACCAGTGTCTGCTGCAGAACCTGTTACAGACCCGAATGCCTGTTGATGTAAACAGAGAACATCCTGCCCACCTGATGTCAGAAGTGTTGATTGTTGAGAGGCTAGGAAAAACCATTCTGTTTTTCCTATAGCAGGACAGTGAACCACTTTCATAACTGCAGAAGACAGAAGCAATCAAATTCCCAGTTAAGTGGAAACACAAGATATAGTAAATTAATGTAATAAAGTTTACAATCCCTTTAAAAAGGTAAATTAGGGGCAGAGACTGATAATAAACAGTTCTGTGTATTACCTGGGGAAATGTCTGCTTCCAAATTGGAGCGATGCCAACAACCCAACGAATATCGTACCCAAGTCTAGCATGATGAAAAGAATGGATTTATTAAGGGTTGCCTACAGACAGGCAGACAACTACCCCTTTACCGGGAGTCCACACCTCCCAGCCATCAAATTTCAATTTTTTTGAGGCACTAAGACTGCAGCAAAATTGGTACAAATCTGAGTTTGGAGCGCCACCTAGTGTTAGAACAATAGACATGACTACGTGCTCAGATAAGCATAGGACAAAACCAGGCTCTGGTTTTCTTCATTTATTGTTATCGCACCATTTAAAGTGTGTGAGCATGCACACATGAGTGTTCACATGCCTGAAACAACACACAGAGTTCTCTCGTTCCACCGGGTAGAACAGGGGGTTGAAATCAGGTAATCAGGCTTGGTATACAATCACGTTCATTAGCTGAGCCATTTTGCAGGCCTCCTTCTTACCAAGGTCTCTACTGGTCTCAGCAAATACTCTCTAAGAAAGAGTGCCCAGTGTCACAGGGTTTTTTCTTCAGTGAGGGATGCTTAGCTTTCTTTTATTAGAAAGTAAATTTTCTAATATTACTGTTTTCAGAGTATTTGGCATAATGAACCACACAAAATAATATTATTTCTACAACACATGGCAGGTTTTGGCATTTGTTAAATGAATAAAGCTAGTTCCCTTGTACTTTGAATTTTGGGGTTAGGCATAAAAAAAAAGTGTACTCTCTAACCATGGAAATCATGGACTCATTGACTGGCTATAGTCTGGATTGTAGAGCAGAAAAATGGTGACTTAATGCAAGATAAAGACACTGATGGATTGAGGACCAGCCTCAACTAGAGTGTTGGTAAGAAAAGAGGAAAATTGGAATCCATGCACTTCAAGAAGAAATGTAAAATGGTTTTTAGTATCTGTGGGAAAATGTTTGCTAACTCCTCAAAATGTAAGCATAAACAGAGCATGATAACCCACGAATTTCTATCTAAGCACCTGGGAGTCAGGACAAGTGGATCTCTGAGTTCCAGGTCAGCCTGGTCTACAGAGTAAGTTCTAGGACAGCCAGGGCTACACAGAGAAACCCTGTCTTGAAAAACAACAACAAAGCGTAGAATTTCCACATGACCCCTCCAGAACGTGTCACAAAGCATCTCCCCTGGTGCCTTGAAATCTGGAGCTCCTTGAGACCCCTCAGAATTCAGGTCCCTCCCATTTCCCCTTGTATTTCCCAGTGCTGACGGGCTTTGTACAAAGCCCCCTACCTGCCTGAAGTTCAGTCCCACCCAAGAAGCAGTCACCACCAGACCTTCTGTTAACTAAACTCACATCAAAAGAAGAAAGACTGAAGTTTGCTAGCACACCTGGACAACCCCAGGTCTAGCATTATCCTTTGGTTTTCTCTCAGAATCAATTACAACCCATTGTCCATTCTGCAGAACAGATTTTGTCCCAGGCCATCATATGTTCTCCAAGACCTAAAAATCATGTACTGTTCTGACATCCCTACCTCTCCCCTGTAAAAAGACGGATATGCAAATTTGTGAGCACTTTGACCCAGAAGATAAAACACACACAGGTAATATTTCTCATTTAGCAAATTTTTGCAGATTATAAGTCAGTTTGTTTTATGTGAGTGCTCTATTTGCATGTATGACTGCATGACAGAAGAGGGTATTAGATAAGAGGGCATCATGTGAGCCTCCACGTGGGTGCTCTTAACTCAGGACCTCTAGAAGAGCAGGCAGTGCTCTTAACCCCTGAGCCATCTCTCTAGAACCTATTTGTTTTTGATACGGAGTCTCTCTACATAGCTCTGGCTGCCTTGGAACTTACCCTGTAGACCAAGCTGGCCTCTAACTTAGAGAGAGCTCCACCTGCCTTTGCCTCCCAAGTGCTGGGATAAAAGAGGTGCATAACCACACCCCAATAGAGTATAAATCTGAATGCCTTGTCTCCTGCATTATCTTTGTCAGTTTATCCTGGGGAGCCTTCAGAAGGTAGAGGGAAGCCAGACATGGTGGTGCATTCCTGCAGTCCCAGTATAGGGTATTAGAATCTGGGTTACAGAGTGAGCTCCTGTCTCAAAAACAAACAAAACAAAAAGCAAGCAAAGGAATCAACAACAACAAAAAGCCACAGGGAAAATCAAGTGCAATCAAACACTGATTCAAAAAGCTGATTTCCAAACTCTTTATACAGGCACAGCCCTTTAAAATGCATGGCCTGGCAGTTAAGACATTTTCTTTAGAAAATCAAGCCTGGGGTGTGTTAGGAATGATCTCTCTCTCTCTCTCTCTCTCTCTCTCTCTCTCTCTCTCTCTCTCTCTCTCTCTCTCTCTCTCAGGCATTTGAAGTCAGTGCCTCATAGCCAGCTATAGCTACCACCATTTCCCTGTCTCTGGGATGCCCTTGGCCTGGAAAGAATTGCGCTCTGTGATGTAATACACATGAGCATGTGTGGGCGCACACACACACACACACTTTATTGGTATCTACCTAGTTTCCTGGCACAAAGCTCCTAAAATGCTAGGAATCCCCCATAGTGGTGCATGTCCTTTTATATGCTATTGAGATGAGAGGTACAGCTCCTGGGTAGCCTGAGTGTGACAAGCAAGGTACTAGGGGAACCAGCTCTGTAATTAGAAGCTTGGAAATGTCAACCCTGCTCCCAGCCCAACTTGGAGAGCAGAGAAGAGTTGGGGATTTGGTGACTAGTGGCCAATCCTGCCTGGCCAGGAGTGATGGTGGTGGCACACGCCTTTAGTCCCAGCATTCAGGAGGCAGACACAGGCAGATCTCTGTGTTCAAGGCCAACGTGTGGTCTACAGAGTGAGTTCCAGGACTATACAAATAAACCCTCTCTCAAACAAACAAAAATAGTCAATCATGTATATATGATGAAGCATCCATACCCATTTCAAAGCTGATAAGTTCAGAGTGTTGCTGAATTGGTATACCTGTGGAGGTGGCAGAGTGTGACATGCCCAAAGAAGACACTGAAACAAGCCCATGTTTCTTTATTTTCTTTATTATTATTATTACTTTGGATTTTCCAGACAGGGTTTTCTCAGTAGCTATGGAGCCAGTCCTGGAACTCACTCTGTAGACCAAGCTGGCCTCAAACTCACAGGAGTCAGCCTGCCTCTGCCTCCCAAGCACAGGGACTAAAGGCCCACCACCACCCATCACTTCCCCCTTTTATAGTATTTTCTAATATTGGCTTTTGGATCAATGATCCAGTTTCTTGGAGGAATTCCAAAACAAGTTTCCTAGCTCCATGGACCATGCATGAACCTGGTTCTGTGGCCCACTGTTTCTTGTAACTTGGCATCATCTGTGTCCCCTCCTCCTTGAGTTCTTGGTCTAGAGTCCAGGGGAGTCCAGGCACCGTCCTCTCACAGGGTCATGTGGGGTCCAGATGGCCCCAGTGACCTGGAAGCATATTTGACTGAATCACAGGCCGTGGCAATTGCTTGGTAAATTCAGCCTGGGTCATTGTACCCTTTCCTTTCCTTCCTTCTGTGCCAGCTCTGGGGAGGAAATTTGCATCATGGGACAGCTGGAGGCTTTTAGGGACGGCTGCATCAAGCCATGGCCTCTCGAGCTCTCTCCCAGCTGCTCCTGGCCATGATGCTTCCCCTGATGGAGCTGGAGTCAACATTTGTCCCCACAGTCCATTCTGTAAGTACTGGGGTGAGGACCCTGGGGATATCTGCAGAAACCAGAGCCTCAGCTTGAGGGACCACAGAGTGTGGGATGAAAGGACAGGTGGAGGGAAGGAATCAGCTTGCAAGACTCCCAAGAAGCCCGTCTTCTTGCTCGGAGTGAAGGGACACTTCCATGTCTTTATTGAGTCCCACCAAGTCCTGTGACACCTGCTGCACTGTGGATAAAGGTCTTCTGGCCATGCTGGCCACTATGAAAAGAAAATCTTCACAGGTTGAAAGCTCGTTGGCATAGCGGATGGGAGAAAGTCTGGGATAGAGCGGTAGAGCCTAGGCTTGTATTTTTATAATCTGTTTTTTCCCAGGAAGGTCACAATATCATTATTTACTTATCTACATCTCCAAATCTATTGTGATCTGTAGCTTTCTCTGAGTCTTATCTATACCCTATCCTTCTCTATATCCATTTATGTTATATCCATATCTATGGCACCACTAAGTTTTATTTACTTTGTTTTTATTTTATGTATAAATCTGCTTTGTTGCCTGGGCCGGTCTTGAACTCTTGAGCTTAAGAGATGCTCCTGTCTCATTATCTTAAGAGCTAGGATTGCAGGCATGAGCCACCATGCTTGTTTTCTTCTGGTTTTATTATTCATATGTTGGGGGTGGTTGTTGTTGGTTTTTGAAATAAAGTTTCACTCTGTAGCCCAGGCTGGCCTGGAACACACTATGTAGCCCACACTGTCCTTGAACATGCTGCAAGTCTTCCTGGGTGCTAGGGTTGCAAATGTGCTGCCATCTGGTTTTAGAGACCCATGCACATGAGAATTTGAGAGGAAAGAGTGGGTTAAATTGCATGCCCCTCTTGCCTCCCTGCTGGTACACTGGACCCAGCCATTTCAATTAGCCTAGAGGCCCAGGGACAGGAAAATTCAGGAAGGAGCTAAGCAAAGCATGTTGACTCCCAGGGTGTGCCTGGTTCCTGGTTTCAGATGGCACTACTGGCCCTGTCAGGGTCCCTGGAATTGTGTCTTTGTCCCCCTTCTTCTAAATGCCTTTTCTCCATCCAGATATTTACATCTGGCCTCTAGGCTAAAAAAGAAGGGGTGCCTTGGGAGGAGCTTGGGACCAGCCTCTCCTCAGATCTCTCTCTTCTGTCTCTTTCCAGGATCCCAAACCATCTGGAGAGAAATCTGGGCATGAACTGAACCAAAACAAGGGAGTAGGGGGTGAGTGGAGGGGCATAAGAAAGAGAAAAGGAAGAAACAGGATGGGGCACAGCCAGGTAGGCAGAGAGAGGACAGGCTGTGGGAGGGCCAGACAGTGGGGGCCTGGGAAGACATGTGTGCCTTTGCAATGATGACACGGAGCCATGGACCAGGATGCACCTTTGCTAGGGCAGGAGTTGTTGCTGTCCTGCATCCTGTGTGTTCCTAGGCAGGCTCTGGGAAATGACATCTGCTTGTGTCCCCAGAAATGGCCAGCTGAGTATGTAAAGGCAAGGAGGACTCACATAGGGCCTCACTGCCTCTCCTCTGCTGTCTCCTTTGCTTCTTTCTGTAGAATTGGCACTGGTCTCCAGCTATGTACAGCTGGAGTTTTCAAACAGGACCCGGCCACAGGAACTCCCTGAGAACTTCACTCTCCCTGTGGCCTCCACATCCCTTCCCCCAAGGATGCTTACCGCCCTCGCTCTTACAACAGGTAGCAGCTGCATGGTAAAGGGGCTCAATGGGAACAGGACACAGCTTCCCAACTCTGCAGCTAACCAGCTTGCCCAAGATGCACCAAGCTCTCCCTATCTCCCTCTCCCATAGGCTGCAGCTGGATCATTCTCCCTGGCCTAGCTCCTTCCTCATCTCCTTACCTGACAGCCCTGTCCCCTTCCAGTTCACATCTCACTGTTCTAACTTGAGCAGAGGGTACAAGGGGCAGGCAGAGTGTGGGAAACATCACTGGGTGTCCTTGTCCAGCATGGCCTGCTGCTCTGAGTCCTGGTTGTAAAGGAAGTCCTCTTGGGTGGCTGGGTAGCTGGGTGCTGGGTGGGTGATCTCCTGGGACTTCAAGATTAATGTCAGCCAGCCCTGAGACCTCTCAGAAATCAGTTGCTGGTTCCACAGTCTTACTCCCTCAGCCTGCCTGCCTCTCTCTATCACAGAGTGCCGCGTCAACCACAATGGGACTAGGTTCTGCACTTGCCATTCTGGCTACCTGTGGAACACTACACTTTGCTCCCTTTATCCTACCTGCCATGGCCACAGATCAGAAATTGATCCCTGTATGTGTCGCAGCTTCCATGGTCCTGCTCCTGGCTACTGCCAGTTGCTGCCACCTGGTAAGGAGGATGGGGGACTTGGAAACTAGTATCCCCAAGTGAAGAAAACAAAAATCAAAACTCTTTCTGGGGTTTTCATTTGCTTTTGTTTTTTCTTTGGACCTGTGTTTCTGGCAACTGGTCCAAATCCAGCTGCTCCTCTGACTGGGCACAAAAAAAAAAAAAAAAAAAGAAAAGAAAAGAAAAAAGCAAAGCCAGCTGTCACAGCAAGATACTAGACCTGTGCTTGGAACTTGAAAAATGAGACTAAAGAAAGTAGGTGGCTCTGAAGACATCTGGGCAAGGGGTATCTTCAGTAACCCCAAGTCCCTGTAAAGCAGAAGTCCTGAGCCAGAGGGCTTGCCACTAGTTCTTGGTGGGAGGGTCTACCAGGCTGAGGTGTAGCAGTCACCTTCAGACACCTTTGGTAGCCAAGAAGGAAGTTGTGCAGGGAGGGATGTGGAGAGACGGGCTTCAGGTGAAGAAGAGGAACTGCTGACTAAGGCCCTTCAATATCCCCTGTCTTTGCAGCTCCTGCAAACCTGATCCTGGACTCCCAGCAGCAAACGCCCAGGGACACCCTGAACCTCATTCTCCTGAAGAAAGAGGAGGCTACCAACCTAAGATGGTACTTGAAGCACCCAGAGAGCCACAAACTCATCTTCCTACGGCCGGGGACAAGTGTGTCCCAGATGTCCAGTCAGGGCCAGGCTGGCCTTAGAATCACTGGCTTATCCCATCACTGGACAGGTAGCCCTCAACTAGCTCTTCCATCCCCTTTTCTCCTACAGGGTTTTTGAGACAGAGTCTCACTCTGTAGCCTAGGCTGGCCTCAAACTCACAGCAGTCCTTATGCTCAGCCTCCTAAGTCCTGAGGTTACAGGCATGCACCACCCACTGCTTTCTCTGCTTCTCTTCCCCTCTCCCTCTTGAATCTCCTTCCCCTTTCTTCCTCTTCTCCCCATTCACCTCTTCCAAACCTTTTCCATTTGCTGGGGAAGCAAAGACAGAGAGGCCCATCATAGTGAGGAAAATCCTGTGCAACAACCAGCTGTTTGCACTGTAGGCTGGAGGTTCTAAGACATTTTCTCAGCTTCACAAAACCTAATGTTGTTCTGATATATGAACATGTAAAACCACAAACAAAAAAGGGGGTGATGTAATGATGATGTCACTTGCTTCTTTGTTGGGAATAGTGTGCTGTAGACACTACAGGGAGCATGTTTTGTTTTGTTTTGTTTTTAACTCTTTGGGGCCTGCCACCCAACTTCCAAATAAATACACAGAGACTTATTCTTACTTATGAGTGCCCAGCCTTAGCTTGGCTTGTTTCTAGCCAGCTTTTCTAACTTAAATTATCCCGTTGCTCTTTAACTACATTTTGCTTCTGGGCTTTTTACCTTTCTTTATTCTATGTCTTTCTTTCCTTCTTACTCCATGGCTGGCTGTATGGCTGGGTGGCCAATCCCTGGTGTCCTCCTCTCCTCTCTCCCGAGCCTAGATTTCTCCTTCTATTTATTCTCTCTGCATGCCAGCCCTGACTATTTCTCTCTCCTTCCTAGCTATTGACTGTTCAGCTATTTATTAGACCAGTCAGGTATTTTAGACAGGCAAAGTAACACAGCTTTACAGAGTTAAACAAATGCATTATAAAGGAATATAATACATTTTTGCATCATTGAACAAATATTCCACAGCATAAACAAGTGTAACACATCTTAAACTAATATTCCACAGCAGGAACAAATGCAGAGCAGTGGGCTTTCTTTTATACATTAAAATGACTGTGCCTAGGCTGCAGATGTAGCTCTGGTTGGTAAAGTGCTTACCCAGCAGGCATGAGGCTGTGGTTCAATTTCCAATACCTCCTAAGTCATGCATGGTGGTGCACACCTATAATCTCAGTGCCCGGGAGGTGAAGGCAGGAAATGGAGATGTTCAATATTCTCCCCTTTAGAACCTAGGGGCTTTAAGGCTATGTGAAACCTCATTTCAACCAAAAGAGAAAAGAAAAAAAAAGAGCCCAGAAGATGTAATATCAAACAACAAAAAGACCCTCCTTCAAACAATATGGCAGTGCCCACACCTGAGATTGTCCTCTGACCACCATACGTGCAATGGAACATGCCCACCCACACAGCAAACATGCTTGTGCATATATGTTCATGCACGCGCACGCACACACATACACACATACACACACACACACATACACACACACACACACACACACACACACACACACACACACACACACACACACTTGTTTTTGCTCTTTTGGCCTTTTTGAGGAGCATGCTACCCAGCTCCCAGGTAAATCAGACATGGAGGCTTATTCTTAGTTATGAGTGTCTGGCCTTAGCTTGGCTTGTTGCTAGCCAGATTTTCTTAAGTTAACTCATTTACGTTTTCCCACTGGGCTTCTATCCTTCTTCTGTATATCTTTTTTTCACTCTTTATGGGTGGCTGGGTGGCTGAGTAGCTGCCCTTGATGTCCTCCTCTCCTTGTTCTCTCCTTGCTCTTTCCTCATTTCTCCTTCTATTTATCCTCTCTGCCTGCCAGCCCGCCTGTCCTTGCTCCTTCTTGTTATTGGCCATTCAGGTATTTAGACAGGCAAAGAATCACAGTTTCACAGAGTTAAACAAATGCAGCATAAACAAAAGGCACACAGCTTAAAATAATATTCCCCAACACACACTGGAACACTAGTGCAAAAATGTTAATCTGATAGTTACTACTTTTTAGAAAAAACATTCCTGCTAAAAAAATTCATAGTATGGGGGAATACTAAAAACTGAGACCACTCAGTTCCAGTTGAGAAAAGACTGGTGCTTGTCTAGAGCAGTGGTTCTCAACCTTCCTAATGCTGTGATCCCTTAATACAGTCCCTCATGATGTGACCCCCCCAACCATAAAGTTACATTCGGTGCTACTTCATAACTGTAATTTTGCTACTGTTACAAATCGTAATGTAAATATCTGTATTTTCCGATGGTCTTAGGCAACCCCTGTGAAAGGGTCATTACTCCCAAAACAGTTATGACCCACAGGTTAAGAACTACTGACAGGGTAACACTGGAACATTGTGGGGAAGGAGCTCACCTTAGAGTTCTGTCAGCACTGGCTAAGATAAACAGGCCAAGAATTTCTTCCACAGATCTTTCTCCCTGGGGAGGGGTTGTTCTTCATCCTGAGACCTTCTAGCTGGGAGTAAGTTCCTGGTGCTGAGCAGAGGAGAGAAGCTGGAGGATCTGGGCTGTGACCCAGAAAACAGTGGAGAGCCAGCTGGCTCGAAGGCAGACCTGGGCCAGCCACCAGGGAGAGTGGGTCTGTCTCTGCAGGTTTGTACGTGAGCATCTTTGAGGCCCAGGGATTCAGGTGGGAGCTGCATCAGGTGGTGCAGGTACCCTTGGAGGAGAAAGAAGTGGTTCGACTTCCAGACAAGCTGTCCATCTCCTGTGTTGCCTCCACTGGATTCCAACTGAGCTGCTGCATCCCGCTCACAAACTTGGCCTACACTGCCACTTGGAGCCCTGGGCAGGGCAGCCAAGGTAGGAGACGGTCAAAGCTGTCTGTGATTGGCCCCTCCAGGCAGCATGCCCAGTTTAGGATGGGAGTTGGATGTCCATGTTCAGTGTTTTCACCCCTCAGAGCAATCCCTGTTCTGTTGATGGAACCTTCCATCACACACTCCCACTTGTGGTAAACCTCATGAGGTTAGTTTAATAATATCCTGTTTTTTAAAAAAGAGGAAACTGGGACACCGGAGAGATGGCTGGGTGGTTAAGAGCACTTGACTGCTTTTCCAGAGGTCCAGAGTTCAATTCCCAGCAATCACATGGTGGCTCACAACCATCTGTAATGAAATGTAGTGCCTTTTGGTGTGTGTGAAGACAGAACTCATACACATAAAATACACAAATAAACGAATCTTTAAAAGGGAGGCCACTGCAGCTAGAGAGATGGCTTAGCAATTAAAAGCACTTGCTGCTGCTTTTCCAGAGGACCCAAGATCAGTTCCCGGCACCCATGCCAGGTGGGTGGCTCATCACAAGCGACCCCAGCTCCAGGGGCTCTGAAGCTCTCTTCTGGACTCTGTGGGCACTGTTGTTCATGCATATATCTACACAAAGACACACACACACACACACACACACACACACACACACAATTCAAACTAAAGTGAATCTTTTTAGCAAGAACAAATATTTTAAAACATATTAAAACCAAGTCCCTGGACTAGAGACCCAAAAGGGTGCATGTCAGTGAAACCCCAATTCTGTACCCAGTAGTTGGATGCTGACATAGTATTCAGCTTTCCCTCACTGCTTCATCTTCTAAGACCGCTCTGAAGTGGCATTTGGGGACCTGCTTAGCTCTCACCTGCTTCAGCCAGTGATGGTTCATTTTTCTCTTCTCTCCTACCGTCAGCCTCCCTGCATAACTTCTCGGATTCCCAATGCCTGGTGCTGACTGTTGAGCGCTGCCCAGCAGCCGATACCACATATACGTGTACCCTTCACAGTCAGAACCTGGCTCCTCTCAGGGCTCCTGTCTCCATCACCGTCATCCAGGGTATGTGGGGCTTGAGTCCAGTTGGCTGACCTCTAAGTGACTTGTCCTTGGAACACAGGGTGTCTTCTTTGTTGTTCCTCTGCCTTGGGCCGCTGATTCAGGTATCAAGGCCCACATAGGTTTGGGTTAAAACAAAGGCTCTGGCCATATTATGGCTGCTGAGGCCTCACTGATCCTTGTTCAGATGGAGACACTACCTGCCCTGAGGACTTCCTAGTGGTTGCCTGGAATGTCACCAAGGCTGGCTTTGTGGCACAGGCTCCATGTCCCATGAATAAGAGGGGCGTGGTAAAGAGGCTCTGTGGGCCTGATGGCATCTGGGGGCCCATCCAGAACACCTGCACAGAGGCCAAGATCCTAGCCATGTGTCTTAAAGCCAAGGTAAAGCTGCTACCTGCATGACTCTCCAAACAAACAACACCTGCCTGCCCCCCTACTTGCCAACTGGCCTGCCTTCCTGCCTGCCTGCTTGCCTGCCCAAGTACCTACATGCCCACCTGTCTGCATGCATTCCCTCCCCCACTCCCTCCCTCTCTCCTTCCCTCCCTACATCTATTCCTCTCCTTCTCCTTCCCTTGAGAATACAGATTCAGGAATTTTTCCTGATGCCAGCTTACCTGTTATTCAGCCTCTCTCATCTGGACCCCTAGCAGACCTGGGAAGGAGGAGTGGCTCCTCCAGGGATGGGGTGGGGTGGGTGTTTAGCTCAAACCACAGTCCCATCAAGTAGTGTCTGTTCTCTTAACATCAGGATCCATTCCTTCCACCCGCCCCACCCGCCCCTTCTGGAGCAGAGGGACAAGGAGCTGAGTCGGGGAAGATGTGGTCCTTCTCTGGTAAGGATTTCCCACTGTCTTTTCTGTCAGCTGCTGCTGGAAGGCCAGGGAAAGCCGGATGAGGAGGTACAACGCATCCTGAGTCAGCTGAGAGGGCAGGTGGGTGTGGTCAGCACCCCCTCTGACTTACAAGAAATGCTGCACACTGTGACCTTGCTGGCCAACGTGGTAGCAGAGACACGAACAGAGCTTACAGACAGTGCCCTGAAGGTAAGATTTCAGAGCCACACGGGGAGCCAACTTGGGGTGGGTGGGGTGGGTGGGTGAGAGGGCAACACTTCCATTATAAATGCTTCTGCCCTTCAGCATCATGTGGGCAGCCCAACAGGGATCCTTTCAAGTCCAGATGTTGTCTCCTGCTTCCTCTGTTCTTAAAAACCAGTCTCCAAAGCCATGGAGAGTAAAGAAAACCTGGTGCTGGAAGGCAGGAAGGGGTAGAGAAACTTGGGCTTCAGAGACATGCACAGATACCCAGCCTGGGAACATCACACACACACACACCATACATGATAACCAGTCCCACAGAGACACTCAGACACACTTGGTATTGCCAGGTAGCCAGGCAGTGGTGGCACACTCCCTTAATCCCAGGAAGAGGCAAGCAGATCTCTGTGAATTCAAGGCCAACTTGGTCTACAGATCAGCCAGGGCTACACAGAGAAACCCTGTCTCAAACAGCAACAACAAAAAAAAAAAAAAAAAAAAAGGAGAAAGAAATTAAAATGGATAACAAGAGGCAATGATACCACACACCCTTCCTGTCGGCCGTTAAACTGCAGGGACGGCCATGCAGACACATGCACAGAGGCTGAGACCCTAACCATGTATATTAAAGCCAAGGTAAAGCTGCCACCTGCATGACTGAATGTCTCTCAACTTCAGAATAGTATGCTCCCTGCCCTTGGCCACTGTTCCCAGCTGTGCAGAACTGGACAGGTTATGGGATTGAAGAAGGACCTTTGTAGGACTCGGGAGGTCCCAAAGGATGCAAGTGGGAGAAAAGGCATTAGGCAGAGGACCTGGGTGTGATTTGGAGACCATGAACCCGAGAGACCCCAGTAGCAGCTGACAGTGCCCCATCCCTCCGACCTAGATGGTCTCCTCAACAGACCTGTCCTCCTGTAACCTTTTCTCTCCAGCCCCAGGTCTTGCCATGGAGAGAAATGATGGGGTCTTTGGGTCCTAGTGCCCCTGTAGACTCTGGCAAGTCACATCCCTCCTTCTGTTGGCCACTATAGGATCTCCTGACAACCACAGACAAGATTCTAGAGGTGAACCTCAGCTCTCTGTGGACTCTGGCCCAGGCCCAGAAGCCCTCGCTGGCCTCAGATCTCCTGAAGGCTGTGGAGACCTTGGTCCACAGCTTGAGGCCACAGCAGCACCCTTTCTTCTTCACCTCATCTAATGTCCTACTGCAGAGCCAGCTCCTCAGACACACCTCTCCTCCTGGCTACCAAATGTCCTTCTCTGCCTGGCCCCTCCTGCAGGCACGGATCCCATGGTATTCACTGGCCCCACTGGTCCATAATGGAACTAACGTCAGTATTACTAGCCTAGTACTGCAAAAGCTGGACCACCATCTGCCCTCAAGCTATACGCAAGGGCTGTGGAACACCCCATATACCACTCCTGGGCTGGTCCTGGTGGTCTCCATTACAGCTGATGGCCAGACCTTCACACAGGCAGAACTTATCATGGACTTTGAACACATGAATGGAACCCTGCACTGTGTCTTCTGGGACTACAGTCTCTTCCAGGGTCAGGGGGGTTGGTCAGATAAAGGGTGCCAGGTTCATGCAGCCAACACCAGCACCATCATTCAGTGTGTTTGCCAGCATCTCACTGCCTTTTCCATCCTCATGTCCCAACACACCGTCCCAGAAAATCCTATCCTGGACCTGCTGAGTCAGGTGGGTGTTGGGGTTTCCATCCTAGCACTGCTCATGTGCCTGGTTATTTACAGGCTGGTATGGAGAGTGGTTGTTCGGAACAAAGTCTCCTTCTTCCGCCATGCCACCCTGTATAACATGGTGATCTGCTTGCTGGTCGCAGACACGTGCTTCCTGGGAAGCCCGTTCTTTCCTTCTGGGTACCACAGCCTCTTGTGCCTGGCCACTGCTTTCCTGTGCCACTTTTTCTACCTGGCCACTTTTTTCTGGATGCTGGCACAGGCCCTGGTGATGGCCCACCAGCTGCTTTTTGTCTTCCATCAGCTGTCCAAGTACTTGGTTCTGTCCCTGATGGTGATACTGGGCTACCTGTGCCCACTGGGGTTTGCAGGTATCACCCTGGGCCTCTACTTGCCTCAAAGGAAATACTTGTGGGAGGGGAAATGTCTGTTGAATGGAGATGGAGTCATGCTGCATGCTTTCAGCGAGCCAGTGCTGGTCATCGTCTGTGTAAACGGGCTGGTCCTTGTCATAGCTGTGTTGAAGCTCGTAAGACCTTCACTGTCAGAGGGACCCCCGGCAGAGAAGCACCAAGCTCTTGTCGGGGTGCTTAAAGCCCTGCTTATTCTCACGCCCATCTTTGGCCTCACCTGGGGACTGGGCGTGGTTGTTATATTTGATCAAGATTCCATGGTCTCTCACTACATCTTCACCATTCTCAACAGCCTCCAGGTACGTGGCAAGGGTGGGTGGCTGTCTGATAGTCTAAGTCACTGCCAGTCACCAGACTCAAGCATCTTAGCAGGGGACTGAATATAGATCCCAGTTCCTTCACTGCCTTGCTGGGTAAATTTGGGTAAACGGCATAATCTCTCTGAGCTCTGGTTTTCTTATAATTGTGTCAAAGTCTAGAAATCATCAGTACCTAATCTTAACAACACCGTCTTAAGAAAGGC
Organism: Cricetulus griseus; assembly: GCF_003668045.3. Taxonomy (NCBI): domain Eukaryota; kingdom Metazoa; phylum Chordata; class Mammalia; order Rodentia; family Cricetidae; genus Cricetulus; species Cricetulus griseus. Next base: position 14,089,340 of record NC_048600.1, read on the forward strand.
ACTTGAAGCCAGTGGTGATGCAAGCCGAGTAGTCCCAGCACTCGGGAGGCAGAGGCAAGAAGATCTGTGTGAGTTCAAGGTCAGCCTGGTCTACAGAGAGCTAGTTCCAGGACAGCCAGGGCTACACAGAGAAACTGTCTCAAAAAAAAAAAAAAAAAAACACACACACACACACACACACACACACACACACACACAAAAGAAAGGAAGAAAGGAAGGAAGAAGGAAAGAAAGAAAAAGGCAGGCAGGCAGTTAAGAGCCAGCAAGATGGCTCAGCAGGTAAAGGTGCTTGCTGCCAGCCTGACAACCTGAGTTTGATCCCTGGGCCCTAGCATGTACGCAGGCACACGTGCCCACACAATACCAAATGGTGCCAATGGGTGCAGAAACCAAGGTGATGACTTGGGATGTCCATTAGAAAAAGAGTCTGAGAACAGAAGATGAGGAGAGGGAGGGAGAAATGAGCCTCCCCCCACACTAACCTGCTCCCCAACGCCCATCTCCTCAGGGTGTCTTCATCTTAGTGTTTGGCTGCCTCACAGACAAGAAGGTGAGTGCCCAGTTAGCTCCCCACTCCTGCCCCAGAGGCCTAAATGCCATCAGCACAAGCAGGTGTTCACCTTCCCTTCAGGTACTTCAGGCCTTGCGCAAACGCTTCCATGTCCCAGGCACTCAGTCCTCCAACTCTGCCATCTCCCTGGTGAGTTTCCCCAAGCCTTAGCTGTGCAAGATTTGGCCAGCCATTCTCCAGCCCCCCAGGGAGAGATGGACCCAGCCAGGAAAGGAGAGTTAGCGGTTCTTTTTACAGCAAGCAGCTTTCAGACTCAGTTTCCCAGCCACGGGATGGGGGCAGGTGGGCCTACCAGCCTGCATAGTCAGAATGGGATTTTGGGGTTCCAGTGACCCCCTGGATACCTGGTGATTCTCCTCTCCACAGTCTCCCCATCTAATACTCTACTCCACATTAATATTTGGAGGGAAACGATGGAGTAGGGCCCTATGGGACCTATGTAGCTGGTACCAGAGTTCCTGGAAGAGCTGGCGGGAATGTTAGAATGCATACACCCTCCTCACGGTGGGTGAGCTGTAATATATACATCACCCCAGCTGGACCTCTCTACTTCTCCCCAGGCCACAAATGAAAGCTACACTTCAGAACACAGCAAAGAAAGAAGTGAGCATGCCAGGTGAGGGGCAGCTTTCTCAGGAGCAGAGCAAGAATGGAGGTGAAAGAGGCTGGAACAAGGGCCTCCAGGCCAAGTCTCCCCAACTCCTCCCCCCATGCCAGGGATTAGAGCCAGAATCTGGAGACCTAAGCCATATCCCCATGCTCCAGATCTTAAGTTTTCATTTTTTTAAAAGATTTTATTTATTATGTATACAACATTCTGCTTCCATGTAAATCTGCACACCAGAAGAGGGCACCAGATCTCATTACAGATGGTTGTGAGCCACCATGTGGTTTCTGGGAATTGAACTCAGGACCTCTGGAAGAGCAGTTGGTGCTCTTAACCTCTGGGCCATCTCTCCAGTCCCTTAAGGTTTCATTTTGAGACAGGGTCTTGTTAAGTTACCAAGGCTGGCCTTGAACTCACTCTAATTAACAGGATGTGAACTTGTGATCTCCTGGCCTCAGCCTCCCAGGTGCTTGGATAACAGGCATGTGACATTATACCTTCTTGGCAAGCAGCTGCTCGGCAAAGCCTTACCCTACCGGTGTGGCCCTCCCTGAGTGAGCTGCAGCACAGAGGCGAAGCTCAATAAACTAGGATCTAGTTCATTCCAGAGGTTCCCACTCCACAATACCAACCTTTAAATTATCCGGAAAAACCCTCGCCTCCGCCAGGTGTGGTGTGTATAAGCAGGAGGAGCAAGAGTTCAAGCCCACTCTAGGCTACATAGTGAGAGCCTGTCCAAACAATATATATATATATATATATATATATATATATATATATATATCATCTATAGTGTGTGTTTGAGTGTGTGTGTGTGTGTGTGTGTGTTCAACCAACCAGTCCTGCCTTAAATGACTTGCCCTTGTGGGTTCTGCTATCTGGTTTACACAAGTAAAGGCAAGGTATCCTGTCTCCCAGCCCCAAGCTTCAGGGTGACCTTTTCTAATAGGAAAGACAGACATTCCAGGATGATCCACCCATGAGCTCATGTTCCGGTCGAGGGAGGTGAGGGTGAACACACTGCTCCTTACTCAGAACAGGCAGATTTTCATTTCCATCAGTCATAGGCATTCCTCGTAAAGCTCAATAGTCCAGAGCCTCTGAAGTATCCATGCAAGGTGCATGACAAAAAGTAACTAAAGCTACTCAGTGACCTGATGAAAAAGCCTGCCTTTGCTAAAAACTAAACAATAAAACAAAAGAAAAAATACAGGTGTCAACATTCCAAAGAACTACAAGGAAAACAGTTGTTTTTCTCTGTATAACAGCCCTGGCTGTCTTGGAACTCACTTTGTAGACCAGGCTGGCCTCGAACTCACAGAGATCCTTCTGCTTCTACCTCCTGAGTGCTGGGATCAAAGGCATGTGCCGCCTTGGCTTGGCAAGAAAAACAGTTTTAATCAGTAGTGCATGTTAGAGACACAAGGGAAATGTTTTTAATGTCACTACTGAGTGATTTATTTGCTGTTTCTTTTTGACAGTTATGAAGAAAGGATGACTGATTGACAGGAACCTGTGATCTTCTGGACACTGAAGATGAAGGGCAGAAGTCAGTTTCTTTGGGGACACTAGTTACAAAATCCTTACTAATATCACTGCTTTTAAAATACACCGAAAGAGGCAATTTACTAATCTATGAAGTGGCACATACATGACATAGAAAAACTTCAGAGTGACGGTGAATTCACCTATTAAAGCAGGTGACTGAAACTTAAGCAACAGTGAAAGCTTTGACATTGCCCTCTTAAACATACGCTTGTTCAGGCTGGCAAGGGAGGAACCTGGCAATGTCAGACACTGGGAAGTGCTTTACAATACATTTCCAAGTTTACATTTACTTACATAACCACAATAAAAAGCTGACCACACATGGGCCTGTGTGTTTCATAGCAGAGCAGTAACATTGATGGCAGCTTTAGAACTATCTCATAGGAAATATGAACAATCATATTCCCGTGGTCCAAGATTTTCGAGTGGTCAAAATGCCTCTGAAGTAGCTGTAAGTTTTACCAATCTTTATATCTCACTTTTGCAACATATACAATGTTCTATAATTCCAGGTGTGGTGGTGCGTGTTTTTAATCCCAGTACTTGAAAGGCAGAACCAGACAGATCTCTGAATTCAAGCCAGCCTGGTCAACAAAGTGAGTTCTAGCATATCCAGGACTGTACAGAGAAACTCTGTCTTAAAAAGCCAAACCAAATCAAACCAAACAAGCAAAAAACTATGTTCTGTAATCTTTCTTTCCTTGTTCTTTTTTTTCATTTTCCATCTATGTACCACATTAGAGAAGTACCTAAGAGGCCAGAAGAGGGTGTCAGATACCCTGGAGTGACCCACAGTTTTGAGCCACCGTGAGAGAGCTGGGAATCAAACCCAGGTCCCTGGAAGAGCAGCCAGAGCTCTCGATCAATGAGCACTCTCCTGTGTGACATGTGTTTTAATAGCTCTTAATAATAAAAACCTGGGTCAGATATCAGGCAAATGCCAAAAGGTCAGAAAAGTAAAGGAGCAGCCACAGAGACCTCTTACCTGTACTGAATCCTCAGACCAAAGGGGCCACCCTGTCCATACGAATCCTCAGACTGAATTCAATGAGCTCCCATCTCCTCCGGCCTTGTATCCCTCTCTCTGCCCAGACATATCACTCCTGTCTCCACCTCCCTAGTGCTGAGATAAAAGGTGTGTACCACCACTGCCTGTCATCTATGTCTAACTAGAGTGGCTAGCTCTACACTCTGATCATCAGGCAAGCTTTATTTGTTAGATCACAAACAAAATATCACCACACTCAGCCTTTTTAAGGTTTGCATCTTTTTAAGGTTTCAGAAACGGTGAAGTCCTTCTATCATTAACTTTAAAAAATCAATATAAAATATATGTATCAGAGAAATATGTATAGAAACAAAAAGACACATTTGAATGACACTTGAAAGTGACAGGATTAAGGCAAGACAGAAGAGTAAGATGCAATTAGACAGGACAATAAGACATCTGGCTAAATTAATAGAATTCAAAAAGGAGTAACAGGTTTTTGAGAAAATATTAAGAGCAATGAAAATTTTCTGATGAGTCTTTCAAATTTACTTGCTCTATGGATATTTTTATAAAATGGGATGTTAAAACTGGAGAATCAGCAAGATGGCTCAGCAAGTAAAAGTGCTTGCCACAAGGGCCTGACAACTTGAGTTTGCTCATCAGAACCCATAGATGGTGGAAGAAAACTGAATCCCCAAAGTTGCTCTCTGTCATGGGATGCACACGCTCACTCCCACCCCCCACCCCACTCCACATACATACACACAAATAAATGTAACAAAAATTAGAGATAGAAATTGCACTAATGCTCTTTCCCTTTAGAAGCAGAGGAGACTGCCTTCCTTAGTGTGCTTTGGGGGGGCAGGGGATTTCTTTTTCCTTCCCAAATGATCACACATACTCAATGCTCTTGGAACAAGTACATGAAACATTAAGCCTTCATTTGGCTCTCACCATTAAAAAAAATAGTCCATAAAAGAAGTCTCCAGAGACAAATAAAGGAAAACACATTTCAAAGCAATCCCATTTCTAAGATGGCTTAAAAAGGAAATGGACAACTGGGCAGATAAATGTGCAGAGGCCAAGCTCCAGTCTCGGTAACATGAGAAGCAGCTGGCAAGAGCAGGGAGGAAAAATCCATATGTAGGGCTGCCATGTGGTCAGTAGCGTGGGGAAGTGGTTAGGCTATAGAGCTCTAAGCAAAGAGCTCCCAGGCAGCGTCACACTGTGGGACCCTGGAGTGTACAGATACGCCCTGAAGAGGAGAGAGATCAGTGTTAACAATGGCTCTAAGGCACTGGTCTATCTTTATTTTTGTTGTTGTTCAATCTGTTACTAGTTTATTTGGGACTTTTCCTTTTTCTTTTCAACCCACACCCGTTACTCTGTGTAGCCTTTGCTGTCCCGGAACTCACTCTATAGACCAGACCTGCCTCAAACTCAGAGATCCACCTGCCCACCCTTATTCAGGACTCTTTCTCTCCCTCCTTCTCTCTCTCTTTAGTTTTTTTGTTTGTTTGTTTTGTTATCAACAGTGTTTCTCTGTGTAGTCCTGGCTGTCCTAGACTTGCTCTATAGACCAGGCTGGTCTTGAACTCAAAGATCCACCTGCCTCTGCCTCCACCCAGATTAGGATTTTTCAATGAATAAGAATCATTGGTTGGAGGGACTGGAGGATGTTGAAGTGGGATGACACAAATACTGGCAATGGTGCTGTCCTGAAAGGGAATGCATTGCTGTGAAAGAGAAGAATATAGTTGTTTGTTTTTACTTTTACTCCTTACTCTATTCTTTTACTCTTTTGGGGGTCCGCTACCCACCTCCCAAATAATCACTCATGCAGAGGCTTATTCTTACTTATAAATGCCTGGTCTTAGCTTGGCTTGGTTATAGCCAGCTTTTCTTTAGTTATGCCGGCTACCTTTTGCCTCTGGGCTTTTTCCTTTTCTTCTGTATTTCTTTCACTCTTACTCCATGGCTGGCTGTGTGGCTGTGTAACTGGCCCCTGAGTCCTCTCTTCTCCTTTTCTTGCTCCTTCTTTCTCCCAGATTTCTCCTTCTATTTATCCTCTCTGCCTGCTAGCCCACCATCCCTGCTCCTGCTTCACTGCTGGCCATTCAGCTCTTTATTAGCCCATCAGGTGTTTTAGACAGACACAGTAACACAGCTTCAGAGTTACACAAATGCAGCATAAACAGAAGTAATACATCTTTATATCATTAAGCAAATAAATGTTCCACAGCATAAACTAAAATAGCACACCTTAAAATATTTATTCTACAGCAGAAAATGCTCTTAGACTTTGTTGGCAATATCAGGAGCTGCACTGGACCAAGTTCTTTCCCCTTTTGTATAGCGGACTGTCAATTCAAACAGTTGATTGCCAAAGCAGAATGACAAATGACAATTTAAAACTTCCTTAGCTGCAAATTGAGGCAGGAAAAGTGTAAGTTTCAAGCCACCCTGGGCTACACAGTAGTTAGACTTCCTCAGAAGCCATGTTTCCTTAATTATTGAGTTTATATGATTAAAGATTCTGAACTTTTCCAAAGTAATCATTTCTAATATAAAGACACATTTTAGTTCTGAAGGAGGAGTTAAGTCCAGGGAGCTGATGTGGGAACTATAGTTGATCATAATGTATTGTGTGCTGGAAATTTACCAAAAGAGAAGCTTTGAGCTACTGCACACACACACACACACACACACACACACACACACACACACACACACACTTCATGGCATATATATAGAGGTCAAAGACAATTTATGTTTTCTCCTTTCACTATGCGGGTCTGCTGTGGAATAATCCTTTTGTATACTATGAAGATCTGTCACTCATTGGTTTAATAAAAAGCTGATTGGCCAGTGGCCAGGCAGGAAGTATAGGTGGGACAACCAAACTAAGGATGCTGGGATGAAGAAGGGCAGAGTCAGAGGAGTTGCCAGCCAGACACAGAATGAGTGGGAAACACAAAACAGATAGAGGTAAAAGCCATGTGGCACAATGTGGATTAATGGAGATGGGTTGATTTAAGTTGTAAGAGCTGGATAGTAATAAGCCCGAGCTATTGGCCGAGCATTTATAATTCATATTAAGTCTCTGTGTCAGTTATTTGAGACTGGTGGGTGGGAAAGAAACATCCATCTATGTGGGTCGTGAGATCAAACTCAACTTGTCAAGCTTGGTGGCAAGGACCTTTACTTGCTGAGCGATGTGGCCAGCTCAAGAAAGTGCTTTTGATTAATGCCATTTTCCCCAACTCAGAGCTTTTCTGCCAGGCGTTAGTGGCACATGCCTTTAGTCCCAGCATGCAGGAGGTAGAGGATTTCTGTGAGTTCGGAGGTCAGCCTGGTCTACAGATCAAGTTCCAGGACAGGTTCCAAAGCAATACAGAGAAACCCTGTCTCGAAGGTGGGGGGTCTTTTCTAACTCACAAAATTAATTTTCACTTGATAACTATTACATTTAGATAACTCTGGGAAAATTAAAGCGTTTCTAAAGTGTGGTTAGTGGCACTGCTGTAATGTAAGTTGTGTCAACTTGACACAAGCTGGAGTCATCAGAGAGGAAGGAGCCTCAGCTGATGAAATGTGTCCTTGAGATCCAGCTGTAAGGCATTTTCCCAATTAGTGATTTATGTTGGAGGGTCCAGCCCATGGTGGGTGGTGCCATGCCTGGGCTGGTGGTCCTGGGTTCTATAAGAAAGCAGGTTAAACAAGCCAGGGGAAGAAAGCCAGTAAACAGTTCCCCTCCTTGGCCTCAGCATCAGCTCCTGCCTCCAGGTTCCTGCCCTGTTTGAGTTCTTCTTCTGACTTCCTTCAATATGAACAGCAATATGGAAGTGTAAGCCAGGTAAACCCTTCCCTCCCAACTTGCTTTTGGTCATAGTATTTCATCCCATCAATAGAAACCCTAAGACAACTGCCACTGATTCCTTAAGTCTAGGATTCTCCAAAGCATTCCTAGAAACTACAGAGATACTGAGAATCCGTCTACCTTTTCCCTCTGATGGGCTGATTATCCGAATAGCATGTTTCTACAGCATGTGTGGTAAATACAAACAAAATATTGAATGTGGCATTACATCAGCTAACATCTTGTGAAAAACTACTTATTGCTATTTCTAGCAATCTTTTCTTTCTTTTTTCCTTGAGACAGGGTTTCTCTGTGTAGCCCTAGCTGTCCTGGAACTCACTGTGTAGACCAGGCTGGCCTTGAACTCCGCCTGCCTCTGCTTCCTTGAGATCTGAGACTAAAGGTGTGCCCTTCCCCTCTTTTCTTATTGACCAGAGACTAGGTGATAAGGATTCTGTCATTTTTGCAAATGAATTTAAAACAGCACCTTTTGGGGGAAAGTTCTCTAAATATTAAAACACAAAATGTAACTGAGAAAATTTAGATCAGATGTCTAAAAATAAAAGTTTAGACTTGGAAGAAACTTAAAAAACAAATACATACCAGTCACATTATGGGCTGGACTGAGTACCTGCCTAGTGTTCAAGAGGCCCTGACTTTAATTCCCATTGCCACACAAAATCCCATACATACATACATACCTGCATTCATGCATGCATACTATGATTTAATTTACCAAGAAAACTTAAATACTTTTCAGAGGTCAACACTTTGTTCCTTACCCAAAAGCCTAGGGTAAGTCTGACAGCAACTTCCACACATTTCAGCAACATTCAAACAAACATCCACAACTCAGGCTATGACTTTTTCTGGACAGCATAGATGTGGTTTGTGTGGCATTGCTGTCAAGAATTTGAGAGGGTTTATAATAGTCAAAATACATTTTTAACCCGTGACATCAACTCTGACAAACAGGAAAGTTTCAAAATTGGCTGAAATAGTTATAAGTTCCAAATCAGTAACTAAAGGCAAAGCCACCCTTAAGTCAAAAGGGCCACCTTCTTCAACTAATAAAGAGACCACAAACAGTCCTCTAATACATTTCTAATTTATTAAGGTCAACCAATATGGTATTTATATATCTAAGCATTTCAGTTTTCAGAGATGTTTAGATTACTATTTTTTTCATAGTAAGTTAATTTAGGCACATTGGTTTGTATTTTAGAAAAAATAATTATCTCTATGACATGGACAGGAACAAGGGGAATCTGCAAATGTTACAAAGATGACTTCAAACCTCAGCCAACCTCTCTCCAAGCTGCTATCAGCCATTAGTCTTTGCAACAGAGATAACAAGAACTGTGTGCACATATGTGATACTCTGGAATTTAGAGAGCAGAAGATGAGGTTATCGGAAAGCTTGGAACACTGGCAAGGCTTGATTGCAAAGTATTAAGAGAAGGCCACAGCTGTTGTTTTCCTAAGAAGAGCTAGGAACTACAGGTGTCACTTGGTGGTGCATTGAAATGGCATTGCCAAGTTCGAGTGCTGCACACAGAAATCAGACCACCTCCTCTAGAGCAATCATTTTGGATAAGCTTCCACAATCATAGCATGACCCTGTAAAAGGAAAAAAAAAACTTCAGTCAGAGTAAGGAAAGCAATGAAAGGTGATGAATCCAGGCAGTATGGAGGTAAGTGAACTGTGCAAACACCTTCCAAACTTCTGTGTGATCCCGGGAGAGTGGCCATTCTGAGCCCCCACTTCCTCTATAAAATGGAGCTTATGGTTCCTAGTTTAGAAAGATCTCATAAAAATCAGAGAGTACATATTATATATGTACTTATATACATACAACTGGCTATATACATATACACACATGGACACATATATACAACAGACACAGTCTAATATAGAGTGAAAGTCCTAGTAATGCAATAAATGGTTGCTTTATTTTTGTTTCTGTGGTTCTGGGGATTGATTCCAGGCATGCTAGCCAAGTACTCTACCACTGGGCCACATCTTCAACCCAAGTAGGATTAAAAGGTTAAGTGACTCAGTCAGACCACAAAGCTATTGTTAAGAAAGACCAGATCTGGGCGTTGGTGGAGCACACCTTTAATCCCAGCACTCAGGAGGCAGAGGCAGGCGGCTCTCTGTGAGTTCCAGGCCAGCCTAGAGCGAGTTCCAGCACAGCCTCCAAAGCCACTGAGAAACCCTGTCTAAAAAAAAAAAGAAAGAAAGAAAGACCAGATCTGAAAACAGGGGTGAGGATTCTAAAGTCTGGGCTTAGCACTTTACTCTTCTGTGGTTAAGATGAATTGAGCATACATAAGGGCAGGAAGAAAAAACAGTGTCCCTTCTCCAAAAACTGCACAGCTCTGGGTACTAGTTATGACTCAAGTTTAAGCTTTACATAAACAAGAGGATTTCCTATCTGATAAACACAGTCATGTTAACCACTGGACTTCCATCAAACCAATAAACAGCCTAATGAAATGCCCAGCTTCCAGGTCCAATCCAATTCCCATAAATATGTGTTAAGAAACTATTATTTAAGTCAGGTGTGGTGGTGCATGCCTTTAATCCCAGCACTCAGGAGGTTGAGGCAGGTGGAGTTCAGGGCCAGCCTGGTTTGCAGAGTTCCCAGACAGCCATGGCTGTTACACAGAGAAACTCTGCCTCAAACAGAAAGAAAGAAAGAAAGAAAGAAAGAAAGAAAGAAAGAAAGAAAGAAAGAAAGAAAGAAAGAAAGAAAAAAAGAAAAGAAACTATTACTTAAAAAGTACCAAGTTCAATACTACATAAGTTGAAAGTTCTGATATAAGATCTTCATCTGGAATTTAGCATATGCATTAGTTCAGAACCTCGACAATGCATAAGTAAACAACAATAAAAAGAGCAGAGACAGAAGGTAACCTGGGGGTTAACCAAAGGACTCAGGAGGCAGAACGCTCTCAGCTTTACTTACAATGCACTATTCTCATGTTCCAACACGATCAGTGGTTATCAACAAGGAGAAGTGCCTCCCTTCTCGCCAAAAGACATTTGGCAATGAATGGAGGCATTTCTACTTGTTTCAACTATGTGCCTAAAATGGGCCAGGGTAGGATTGGCAAGAATTTGTTGCAATTGGAATCTCATGAGTGGAGGCTATGTTAAAATCCTACAATACACAGCCCACAGAATTAACTAGCCCAGAACATTAACAATGCCAAGGATGAAAAACACTGCTCTAGGGCTGGAGAGATGGCTTAGTAGTAAGAGCACTGGCTCTTCCAGAGGACCCAAGGTTCAATTCTCGGCCCCCATATGGCAGCTCATACGTGTAACTCCAGTTCTAGGGTTTCTGACAGCCTCACACAGACAGACATACACGCAGGCAAAACACCAATAAACATAAAATAAAAAGAATTAAAAAAAAAAAACACTGTTTTAGATCCACAATAGTGAAGTTTTGCTCTAATTTCCTAACCATGTTGGTGTCACTCTATTGGCTCAATGAAACAAGTTAGTAGTGAGTTTAAAACTTCTAGAAGAAAGACAGTAAACACTCTTCTTCAATCATTCACAGAATCATCTAATGTTACTTACATTCTGTGCACTAACAATAAAAATTGCACCTGACAGGAAGAGAATCTGTGTGGACTACCTGGCACCCTCAAGGGAGCAGGCAGAGATAAGAAGCAGGCTCTTACATATACATGCAAGGTTTCAGTTAGGAGAGTCACCCAAACTATAAGTATTTCTGAGTTAGGGGACTATCCTAAGCAGAGCACGGTCTAGTAAGTGTGGAGCCCTGGGTTTAATCCCCATCATTAGCAAAAAGTTGTGGGCAATGAAGCAACAATGTTTCAACTTTGTTGTTGTTGATGTTTTGAGACAGGGTTTGTCTATGTAGCCTTGGCTGTCCTGGAACTTGATCTGTAGACCAGACTGGCCACTAACTGACAGATATCCACCTGCCTCTGCCTCCAGGGTGCTGGGATTAGAGGCGTGCTCTACCACAACAACCCCATCCATTCTTGAGGACTGTTTTGTTATGGTGGAGCTATGACTGAACCCAGGACTTCAAACCTGTGAGACAAGCACTTGGACACTAAGGTAACAGCCACAGAGACTGTTTCTCTTAGATTTTACAGATAAGGTGTTGCAATTATTAGGTAAATAAATAAAAGTATATTGTTAAAGAAGAAAATGCATTGAGATGCTCTAATGCTAGTGTCTGGCAAAGAAGTTATAAATGAGTTTTTCTATGTATTTTTATGTTTTACATAGTTTCCATAACGACCATATATTAATATTGTAATCAAGAAAAGTAAACATTTTAAAAAAGAAAAACAGCTTGAATTTACAGAGCATCCTCCTTTCAATGAAGTATCAGAATTAAAATGGTCTTCTGGAAGAAAACACTCTGTTTTCGGTTGTCTGTCATCAGAAATAGAGTTTCAAGAATGCTTCAAACAAAACATTCTTGGGATGTGGAAGTCCCAATGACACTTCTGTGACGTACCTGTCCTCCAGCTGCACAGGCAGCCACTAAAGCATACTGGCCTCCATCCTTACTCAGTCTGTTGGCAGCTGCCATGACCAGTCGACAGCCAGTGGCTCCAAAAGGGTGTCCCAGAGACAGTGATCCGCCCCAGATATTAAACTTCTCCAGAGGAGGTGATCCAACCTGGCTCCCACACAAACAAAGACCAATTTAAAGGCAATTTTACTTAAGACCAATCAAGTCAGGCTCTTCCTAAGAGGCAGCAAGCAGCCCAGAAGGAAGCAACGAATGCTGACTACCTTACAAACAAGGGCATGGAATGTGAATGAGATGAACAGAAGACGACATAAAGGCTAACTGTTTTCACAGGGAAATTCAAGCATTTTTTTTTTTTTAATGAGAAACTTACCTTGGTTTTCCTGCCCATGTAGTTTTGTGCAAACCAGTCAGAATCCATGGCTTTAAAGTTAGCCAAAATCTGGCCCTAGGAGGGAAAATAATTCAAGGCTTTGTTATCAATACTCTTCTGGGCTTATCTGAGGCATAGACTTTGTAACTTTAAGCAAATCTTTACATCAGTTCTCAGCAAAAGTGTTCTAAAGTCATAATTTAACACTTCTAATGGGCTTTTAAGAAACAGCCTCCAAAGGTATATTTTTCAATACCACAAGTCTGACCCAATTCTCTGACCTAGCGCTCCTTTCAAAGAAGTTCAGTTTGAAATACAAAGCCCCACTCCCTACAAACATGGGCTTCATTTTTAATGGTTATACTCATTTCAGATGTGTCTTATAGACAACTTACTGAGAAGGCTTCATGAAATTCAAAAGCATCAATATCGTTCATGGTTAATCCTGCCTTTTCTAGAACTTTTGGAGTAGCATATGTTGGTCTGAAAAAGAAAACAAACAAAAGGTAGTAGTCTAAAACTTTCCATTTTAACCTAAGCATTTCTTAGTGTACTCCAAATTGAGTTTTACACTTATTCATTGGTTCTATTTATTATAAAAATACTAATGAAGTGTTGAGAATACAAAAAGACATGCCTCATCTTCACTATATTTTAGAACTGGAAAAACAGATAATCAACAGGCAAACAGTGAAGTGTAATTTAAAACGGGCAAAGGCCGTGGAAAGGGCTTGGCTAGCCTCAAAGTTATAATGAAGCCAGTGGAGAAGGGAGAGATAGTCAAATGAAAGACCCTGTGGGTAGGGATGAAGCTCAGTGCTGGAAGCGCTTGTCTACTGAGAGTGAGGCCCCTATTCCAATACCCTGCAACATGTAAACATAAACATACACACACCCCCCACACGGCAGAGGTGTTAGCTGATTATATAGCACAGTGGATAGTGATATGAAAACAAAATGCTTATTCTGCCAACTTAGGGTTTAATATATTTTCCAACCTGTGTAAAAATGTGAGCAACTGATCCCTGGGTCCCACATGGTGGAAGGAGAAAATCAACTACTGTAAATTATACATCTGACCTCCTCCATACACACTAAATAAATGTAATAAATACATTAATTGAAATCCAGAGGGATATACACTGCTACTTACCCAAGTAAAAGCTGATCTTTTGGATCCTGGGACACATATATAAAATCCCTAAGCAAAAACAGAGAGGTTAGCTCCAGTAATAAAGAAGTCACGGGCAATTCACCTGAATATTTACTTTACCTCAAATATGCCTTTGGCTTATAACCCATGGCCAGAGCTTTCTCCTCTGACATGATCAGCATCGCAGAAGCACCATCCGTCTGAAATGGTAACAGCAACCATGTTATATGAAGGTCTCCAGGCAGCTACCTCCAAAGTCTGTTCCTGAGTCCACTAACAGGTATGTACGGACTCCATCTAACAAACCCACTTTACTATATCCACCATTAAGTCACAATAAGCACATACACTGAGCCACTTTGGGAGGACAGTGGAAGCAGGAACTGCTTATAAGATACAATAATTTATCCACTACACTGGGAGGGATGGCTTTAGAAATAAGGATCCATTGGGGTTTTGCTTCTTGAACAGGAAATGAAATTTTTATTAATTAAAACTATTTATTTACTTCAATTATTTATTTTTATATTTTCTGTGCCATTTCTTAGTTGCCTCCTGCCTACAGCTTTGAGATTTTATTCTAGAGGCAAATGTTGAGAGAAGACACAGGTAGGCAAATGAGAACATCAAAACCGTGGTTTTAGAACACATTGAACACATCTCCTATGTTTTTATCCCAAATAATAATCAAGAAGTTACAGGACAAAGAAGTATTGCTGGGGTTTTGTTTTTTGATTTTAAAAAGCCCTTTACCATTACTTTAAAAAGGAAAGAATGGTCAGGTGGTGGTAGCCATACCTTTAATCCCAGAACTCAGGAGGCAGAGGCAGGTGGATCTCTGTGAGTCCAAAGCCAGCCTGATTTAGAGTTCCAGGACAGCCAGGGCTAAACAGAGAAATTTTTTGTTTGTTTGTTTGTCTGTCTCAAACAAACAAACAAAACAAAAAAGAAAGAATGTCCTCCACAATTCCAAATCAAAACAAGTTGTCACAATTAATCATATCTTTTTAAAAAACTCTGCAATCCTGAAAAGAACTTGTAGCAACTAGTAGGGTGGCCATAAAGTCTGGGAACACAGGTGACTATACATAAAAAATGGTTTATGGATACTACATCCGTAGTATGTTCACTGCAGGGTATGGTGGTAGAAACTGATTAGTTATACTGTCAAAGAAACATTGAGGGCTGGAGAGACAGCTCAGTGGTTAAGAAAACTTGTTCTTCCAGAGGACCCAGGTTCAGTTCCCAGTACCCACATGGTAGCTAAGGAAAATCTATAACTCCAGTTCCACAAGAGCCAATGTCTCTTCTGGCCTCTATGGGCACTGAACATACAAGGCAGGTGCACAGACACACATCAAATTTACTTGCTACCTTTTTTGAGAAGCCTGTCCAATACCCTCAGTATCTACAGCCATTCTAGTACTTCTCACCATATCACAACTGTCCTTTCCATTTTCAGCGCCTAGCATAAGCAATGCAAAGTTGATGAATGGCCAAGTGCATAAGAACAGCTTCTGTATCAGTATAGGGAGAGATTGAAGACCTTAAAACCATTATTTTAAACTTGGTGTTTAAACATGGTACATGCCTGTACTTCTAGCACTAGGGAGGCTGAGGCAGAAGGATTATAACTTTGAGGTCAACCTAGGCTACATAAGGAAATCCTATCTCAAAGCAAAATTTTATTTGTTGGATTTTTGAGACGAGGTCTTGAATGCCTAGACTGGCTGCAAACTCTGGATCCTCCAGTCTTTACATCCTGGATGCTGGGGTTACTGGCATGTATCGTCACTCCCAGTTTTTGTGTTTGTTTTCTAAATAATTTTTCCTTTAACATTTCCTTTACAGTGAATAGCTTTATTTTAAGCCTCCAATCACACACAAGCAAATTTGTTGCAGGCTCTCCTACTGAGAACACAGAAAAGCCACTATTAAACACAAACAGCACTGACAATTACCAGGAAAGAAGAATTTGCAGCTGTCACTGTGCCATAGGGTTTGATGAAGGCAGGCTTTAGTTTGGCCATTTGCTCCAATGAGGAAGGACGGATCCCGTTATCTTTGGTAACTGTGTCCTTTCCTATAAGAACATGAATGTTTTAACTCTAAGAAACTGTAAGCATTATATCTTCTCTATAGCAATATGCTTTAACAATGGTAAGAATAGGGTGGGGAGGGGGCTGGAAAGCTCAGTGGGTAACACTTGCTGTTCTTTCTGAAGATCCAAATGTAGCACCCAGCACCCATGTTGGGCAGCTCCCAGAGAACCAACGCCCTCTTCTGCCCTCTAAAGAATCCACACACATGTGCATATACCCACACACAGACACAGACACATAACTAAAAGCTTAACAACAAATGGAATGTAAATATTATCTATCATCTATGTAGAAAGCCTTTTTATTCTTTCCAGTACTAGAGATGAACCCCTCCACCACCAGGGCCTTGACACACCATGCCAGGCATATCTAGTACTTTAGAGGCTGAGACATGAAGACCATTGTGAGTTTGAGGACAACCTAAGCTACACAACATGTATCAGGCCATCCAGGATTACATAGTAAAATCCTGTCTCAAAAACAAACAACCCACCATCTTATTTTCTTAAAACATCCACTCAAATTTTGCTGTTTTATATAGAAATCATATGAATCAGGAATTTCAAATAGGCTTGACCTAGGTATTGTGACTCATCCCTGTAATCCAAGGGGCAGATGGGGGGAAAGAAAGGAGGGGGAGAAAGGGACCGACTCCAGCAGTATCTGAAAGGAGGCACTTAATAAAAACTTAAGAAAGTTGTCATGGTAACACATGCAAGCAATCCTACCACTTGGAGGTAGAGGCCGAGGATCTGAAGTTCAAGGCCAGCCTCAGCAACAGACTTTGAGACCTTGTTTTAAAAAATAAAACTTTTCCGAGACATGGTTTCTCTGTGTGACAGCCCTAGCTGTACTGAAACTCACTTTGTAGACCAGGCTGGCCTCAAAATCACTGAGATCCACCTGCCTCTGCCTGTCAATGCTGGGAATAAAGGCGTGAGCCACAACTGTCTGGCAAAAAACAACAAAAGCCTTTTTTAAAGTTTACCTGAGTTACAGCATAAATCTAAAGTTGAGTCCATGTTTAAGAAGAAAAGCTGAGTATTTTGGAAACAATCATTAATTTAAATTAATTAAAATGTAAATTAATCATAGCACCAGGGAGGCAAAAGCAGACCAGCCAAGACCACATAGTAAGAACCTGTCTTTAAGAAATTATCACCAAAGCTGGGTGTTGGTGGCACACACCTTTAATCCCAGCACTCCAGAGGCAGAGGCAGGAATGAGTTTGAGGCTACACTGGTCTACAGAGTGAGTTCCAGGACAGGCTCAAAAGCTAAACAAAGAAACCCTGTCTTGAAAAAACAAAAAAACAAAAGAAATTATCATTTAAGGTTTTTAAGTTTTGGGTTGAAGAGATGGCTCAGTCCTTAAGAACACTTGCTGCCCATGTGGAGGATCCAGATCTGGTTGCAAGCACCCCCATTGGTTGGCTCACAATCCCCTGTAACCTTGGTTCCAGGGGCTCCAGTGCCCTCTTATGCCTGTGTAGACACCTGCACACATATAATGCACAAACATACACTAAGGTATACACATAAAAACATAAAATAAAAATAAACAAATCCTTTTAAAAGACAAGAGTTTAAGTTTTTGGAGCAACTGAAACAGTTGAGAACACCTCAGTAAGTACCACCATTTACCTGGTACTTTGAAGGGTACAATATCTGAAAGATGTCCTTCATCCTGTGCCTTCTTGGCCAGACTATGAGACCGCAGAGCATATTCATCCTGTTCCATTCGAGAAACAGCAAAGGCAGCAGCCAGTCGGTCTGCAGAGTGGCCCATGGTCTCATTAGTGGAGAACTCAGCCACTGCAGGGAGCTAGCAAAGGGATATTAAAAACAGTTACAATCTTTAGGGGTGTTAAAAGGACACAGGATTGCTCAGTGCTATTTAGAAAAGTTGAAATCTATTCACTGGCTAGACCTAGGGACACAAGCCTCTAATCCTAGCAGTCAGGAGGTTGAGGTAGGGGGATTTTGAATTTTGAGGCCAGTTCAGCAAGACCCTAGTTTAAAACAAAAAACAAAAACAAAACAGCAATGAAGGAATAAAAGAAACCCAGAAATCTCTTTGTGAGCAAACATATTTCTAAAGAGAGCTAACAGATTCATGTTTGGAGACAGTCTCAGAATGTAAATCAGGCTGCCCTTGAACTCACACAGATTCACTTGTCTCTGCTCCTGGAGTGCTAGGATTAAAGGTTTGTGCAAACAAGCTCAGGTTACAAATTTAATTTTTATAACTACTCCCCACCCCCCATGCTGCCCTGTAATCATGAGAATATATAACTATTAGAATGTGTTATATCTAACTGTGGCCTAGCCAAGGGATGCTCTAGAAAGCCATCTTTTTTTTTTATTTAAATTTTAAACTTTATTATGTAGCATACAATAATAAAAAAAATCACACACCAAAATTAAAAGATTAGAAAGACTATACAACTCAATAAGGAAAGCCATCTTTATTTACATTAAATTCACAAGTCTTACCTCAGGTGATAGAAAATTCAATCTGAATTTAGTAAGTAAGGACAGACGCTGGCTCAGAGTCTTGGCTTTATTGAGATCAAGCATCATTTTCCTCATTTTTCTTGAATGACGAATAGGGACGTCCGACATTAACTCAACACCACCAGCCACAACGACATCACACTGGCCAGAAGCTATCAGACCAACAGCTGCAGAGTACAAAGTGTATGTGAGTGAATGACTTTGTAAGAATAACAACCACTGAAATGTGAGCTTCTTGATTAAAAATCTTTATAAAGAGGGACGTGAGATGGCTCAATAGGTGAAGGCACTTGCAGCCAAGCCCGAGGACCTAAACTCCATCCCTAGAGCCCATATGGCAGAAGAAGAGAACCAAGTGCATCATGACATGCATGCTTGCAAAATGCATGGAAAAATCTTTGTACCAGTTATCAGTTTTGTATAACAGTAATCAGTTTTTAACTTTTCTTTCTTTCCTTTTTTTTCTATTTTTCTTTCTTTTTTTCTGGATCTGAGATCTCACTTGTATAGCTCTGGCTGTCCTGAAACTCACACTGTAGACCAGGCTGGCTTCAAACTCACAGAGATCCACTTGCCTCTGCCTCCTTACTGCTGCCACTATGCCTAGCTGGAATTTAACTCTTCTTTCTTTCTGGTTTTTGTTTGTTTGTTTGTTTGTTTGGTTGGTTGGTTTTGGGGGGGTTGTTTTTTGTTTGTTTGTTTGTTTGTTTTTTGAGACAGGTTTTTCCATGTGGTTGTGTAGCCTTGGCTGTCCTGGAGCCTACTCTGTAGACCAGGATGTCTTTAAACTGAGACTCAGAGATCTGAACACCTCTGCCTCCTGAGTGCTGGGATTACAGGTGTGTACCACCACCTGGCCTGACATCAACTTCTAAATTAATTGATATTCTTTCATTTACTTTATTCTGTGTCTATGTGTGTTTTGCTTGCAAATAAGTATGTATACCACATTAGTGCCTAATGCCTACAGAGGCCAAGAGGGCATTAGATCTCCTGGAACTGGAGTTAATAGTTGTGAATTGCCATATGGGTGCAGGAATCATACCTGGGTCCTCTGGAAGAACAGCCAGTGCTGAGCTCTCTCTCCAGCCCAACTCAAATAATATTCTTTTTTGTTTTTGTTTTTGTTTTTGTTTTGTTTTTCAAGACAGGGTTTCTCTGTGGCTTTGGAGGCTGTCCTGGAACTAGCTCTTGTAGATCAGGCTGGCCTCGAACTCACAGAGATCCGTCTGCCTCTGCCTTACAAGTGCTGGGATTAAAGGCATGTGCCACCACCACCTGGCTCAAATAATATTATGAACCTAAACATCCTCCATATTTTATATGCTTCCAGCCTAAGTTTTCAGAAAGGTCTCCCCAGAGAATATTAATTTCTACTACATAGGGTATTTGACTTCTCAGATCTAGGTTTCCCTGCATGGCAACTGACATGCAATATTCTGTTGATTTAACTGGGAGCCAGTCACAAATGCTGCTCAAGTAGAGAAGTCCCCAACCACTACCTCTGGCATCATTCCCCGCCATCCATGAACTGACCTGCCCAATCTGGTCTTGATATTATTATAATAACAAGTACTAAGCCTGTCAAGTTTTCTGTCTTTTCATTAAACAGAAGTAGCTATTTAAATGTCCTACAATTTTAGGAAAATTGTTAGAAGTCTATACCATATAGACTGCCAAGGATGTGGGTAAAAAGTGAAGAAAAAAATGAAAGCACTTTTGCATGTGTGAATGTGTGCTCTCATCATGTGTTGGGGCACACATGGTGAGATGTGTGTGTGTGTTTGTGTGTGGTGTGTTCATGTGTGTATAGGAAAGAGGCTGGTATCTAATGTCTTCAAATGTACCCCATTATGTATATTGAGACAAGTTCTCTCACTTGAACAGATCTCACCAATTTGAATTGTCTAGCCAGCCAGCCAGCTTGATTTAGGGATGCAGTCTCTACCTTCTAAATTCTGAGATCACAAGCAGGCTGTCACATGTACACATTTATGTAGGTTCTGGGGATCTATCCACTCTTGTCCTCATGCTTACTCAACAAGTGCTTACAGCTAAGTCTTCTCCTTACCCCATGACTCAGACCATCTGGAGCAGGGATTGACAACTATGTTGATTCTTGAGGCTGCAGAACTCTGTCCTCATGGGAAAATGTTCAATCAGAATTACCTAAGAAGGATACACTATGCACCTCCTCCACTGATGGTCCCAGTAACAGCCAGCCCAGGACTAAGGAAGAATACAACTGTCCCTACAGGGCATGAAAACTACTCTAGAAATCCCCTAACTTTCGTATAATTTTATCTTTAACACAGAGCTCTTTGTGTTTTTATAATCCCTTACTTCTCTTAAGATTAATTAAAAGAAAAAAGATTAATTAAAAGGAGTAAAATCAGCAAACACCTTGGATTCCATTTACACATACCTGTGGTCATAGCTTGGTTTGAAGAGATACAAGCCATGGTGACAGTGTGAGCAGGAGTCTTGTCAGAGAAGCCAGCACCAAGGGCAGCCTTCAGGGGATAAGAAAAGAAACACAGATGAGTGAGGCTCTGAGCCCTACTCTGTCTGGTAAATTATGAAAAGGGTTTAATATTCTACAAAGCAATGTTTATAATAAGGTTAAACCCATCACAAAATGGCGTATTTGTTTTTCTTCTAGACATGAAATGTACTGTCTTAAATTTCTGGTAACAAGTCTTTTCTTTTAAAAATTTTATTACTTTTTTGGTTTTTTAAAACAGGATTTCTCTGTAGCTTTGGAGCCTGTCCTGGAACTCCCTCTGTAGACCAGGCTGGCCTCAAACTCACAGAGATCTGCCTGTCTCTGCCTTTGGAGTGCTGGGGTTAAAGGCGTGTACCACCACCACCTGGCTGCACTTACTTAGTGATATATATATATTTATTTCTTTATGTGTATAGGCACATTCATATCAGGGCATGCATGTCAAGGACAGTGTGGGAATTGGTTCTCTCCTTTCACCATGTGGGCTCAAGGGATTGAACTCAGGTTGCCGGGCTTGGTAGTATGTCCCTTACCAGCTAAGTCATCTTACCAGTCTTCTCTGTTTTATTTCTTTTCTTTCTGTAGCACTGGGGGTTAAACCTAAAGTCTTGCACATGCTCAACAAGCTCTCTCACCATGAAGATAGACTCCTAACCCTTTTTTTTTTTTTGAATATTAGATTTCTTTTTTTTTAAAGATTTTTAATTATTTATTATGTATACAACATTCTGCTTCCATGTACATCTGCACACCAGAAGAGGGCACCAGATCTCATAACAGATGATTGTGAGACACCAAGTGGTTGCTGGGAATTGAACTCAGGACCTCTGGAAGAACAGTCAGTGCTCTTAACCCCTGAGCCATCTCTCCAGCCCCTCCTAACCCTTTTTACTTTTTACTTTGAAACAGTATTTCACAAGGTGGCCTTGAGTTTACTCTGTTGGCCAGGCAGGCCATGAACTTGTGTATTTCTCCTCAGGCTCCCTAGTATTCAGGTATGCAGTCTGGGAATACCAAGTCCAATGGCCTGGTAGCCATTTTTGAGTGTGGCATACAAGGCCCCAGTATTCTTCAGCCTCACCTAATTATTAACAATGCTTTGCTTCAAACCTTCAAGGATATCATGTAATTTTATGTTACTTAAAATTTAATATACAAAAAAATTTAATCTACAATTAAAAGAGTGATGAGGGCCGGAGAGATGGCTCAGAGGTTAAGAGCACTGCCTGCTGCTTTTCCAGAGGTCCTTAGTTCAATTCCCAGAAACTACATCTTACAACCATCTATAATGAGATCTGGTGCCCTCTTCTGGCATACAGGCATACATGCAGGCAGAACACTATACATAATAAATAAATATTTAAAAACAACAACAAAACAAATGATGAGACTGCATCCTGGGGTGGGATTTTCATGTACCCCTGAAGCTATAAAGCCTGGCAGCAGAGCAAAAGCATGGAGTGTTTCTACAGAACTGACTATCAAAGGCACAACAAACCTGACCATGTATAAAGAGCCCACTCAGGTCCCTGCCTGCTTCACACTCAGCTCTCTCAGACAGATACTATTGACCTAAAGGCAAAGTAAAATTGGAAAACTTGCCAAGTAACTCGAGAGACCTAACTGCCTAACTCACAAGGAGAGCTCTGATGAACACGTTCAGGCTCGTTCACAACCACAACAGAAACTGTCCAGAGCAATGACACAGAAAGTGACTTCAATCAGTGTAGCTTTAGGGGCCCTGAGAAAATTTGAGGGCCTCCTAGTTAATTTAACGAAATGTGGTCTCAATTTCACGACCCAGTCATAGTCAAACATAAAACAAGGACATCTATAATTGTTTTATACTGTTTGCTAGGAAAATTTATGTTGCCAAAACCTTCCATTTTTTGCTAATGTAAGGAATTTAGGTACACTTAGAAAAAAAATTAATGCTAAGTTTTTACTTTAGTGAAAAAAGTTCTCAATGCCTCCCACCCTTACTATGAAATTATAAGGAATTATTTTTAGTAGTCTTTATCTATCATGAGGCTACAAACTGTATTCTGATATGAGTGTTGCAAATTCCAGATTAAACAGGCTCTATGTCTCTCAGCTGACCTTTGCCTTTATACTTACACATGCTTGATACTACTTGCCATCTGTAAGAACAGAAAGCTGCTACTTTTGTGTAACCAATATGACCTTATTATGCTGTCTCCAGGGAAGCTTGACATTAAGTACCTAAATGACTGTGCTAAAAACTCCTTCCTGGCAACTGCAGGTCAACCTCTCAACCTAAACCATTTGGAAAGGAAATCAGAAGCAGGTGTCAGGGTCAAAAGAAGACTCCACAGTGGGACAAGGGTCAGAGCGCTCAGGCTGGAACAGCTTGATCTGCACGAGGGCCACTGTAGCATGCTACCCTTGGCCCCAGCTGACCCAAAAGACTGACTGAGCTTTAAATAGAACTGTTAAGTGGTGGCCCTTGTCCACACACTTCTATTTAAAGACTGACTCACTTTCACGGCACCAAGGAGAAAGGAAGATGTTAAGTTGAAGGAGAAATATATTGAGGTGCTTCAGCAAAGTCAGGTTTGATAGGGTCACAAGGCCTTTTAGGATTTCACACTAATATTAGCACAAGTCCTAACCAAACTCTTTAGCTGGGTTTTATTGGATTTTAAGTTCTACTACTTATTTTCATAACTGTACCATCAACTCTTAACTTTCTCCTTAACTACAAAAATGACCTGGAGAGTCAGGCGTGGTAGCTCACAACTTCAATCCCAGCACTCTGGAGGCAGAGGCAAGCAGATCTCTGTGAGCTTGAGGCCAGCCTGGTCTACAGAGTGAGTTTCAGACCAGCCAGAGCTTCCTAAGTGAGACCCTATCTCAAAAAAAGAAATTTTGTGGTTTACAACATGACTGACACTAGTATGAGGTTGAGGGAGAAACTTCCTCATGTCAGTCAACAGCTGTGATGTGCATACACATGTAACACTTCCACAAAAAATACAGAGAAGATTGAAACAGATTTAACAATTACTTTTCAGTCTTATGAAAGCCACTTCATATTCATGACACACAAATTGAAAACATTTTGTGAGCAGCTTTATGTCCCCATGAAACTCTTAATAAATTTCATAATATGGTTTTTAATGGAATAATAATACTTCATCATTCTGTTGAATTATATTTTATTTAACCATTCTATAGTTGAACAAGATAAGTAGTTCTTCCCAAATTCACCCCTATATTTTATCCCATAAACTTCTTGTCTTTTTTAATAACCCACTGGAATTCTTATTAGGTATGTAAAATAATGTGAAGATGCAGAGGAAAAGCAAACACTCCAGGGGAACAGAAACCTCTTCCTGTTCTCAATTCTCTTCTGCCCCCAACAGCATCCAGCTGGTCACTTCATGAGCTTGTGCATTGCTGGGACTTCAGCTGTTGTAATATTGTAAAAGTGTGGCAAAAACAAATGCTTTTCATCCACATATTTGTCCTTCTATCTTGGCTGACAATGGAAATTATTATCCTCATAACTATAATGAACACAGAAGCACAGACAAGAAGTAAGATAAATATGCTTGCAAGCCAACTTTATCCAAATAATTGAAACAAAGCCCAGAAGATGGGTCACTGTCAAATGCCTGGGGGATACTTACACTAGTTCCAAGGCCGTCATTATCTCCATTGCTCAATAAACACTAGATGGGTTGTGTGCCAACTAGGGTAAAGGTAAACTTGCATGAAATAGCTACATAAAAAAAAAAAACTGCCTACGTGTCATCTAGTCAAAGGTAAATCATAGGCAAGGCTTCCTCTGACTACAATACCAAGTTATGAAATTGGCTACAAGATGAGAAACTTTAATTAGAAGCTATGATAGCTAGCATTATAAAGTAACATCAGCCACTCACTGCTATACTGTTTCTCTAACACAAGAGACAGATAAACTAACATTTCCTAAACCCACTCAAATAATTTATCTGCCTTATAGGAAAATGTGAATATATGATAACAGTACACATCACCTGATTTTTAGTTAAATACATATTTAGTTAATGGATTTTAAGATAAAGAGTTTAATGACTTTTAAAAGGTAAATTCTAGGTTGGTGACATATCTTAGTAGTAGATCACTTGTCTAGCAAGTGCAAAGCCTTGGGTTTGATCTCTAGCACCCTACGCACACACAAACACAAAGAAATAAGTTAAGAAATATTACTCCAAATTTAAGTTGATTTTTTTTGCCACTTTTTGGGTGGGTAGGTGGGTGGGATAGGGGAGGAGAGAGAGTCTCACTATGTAGCCCTGGATGACCTGAAACTCACAAATCTGTCTGCTTCTGTCTTCTGAGTGTTGATATTAAAGGCATGTGCCACCAAGCCCAGTTTTGTTGCTACTGTTTTGGAGACCAGGTCCTACTGTAGCCAGACTGATATAGAACTTACCACATCATCCAGTTGGTCTTGGACTCCATGGCAATTCTCCTGCTTCAGCCTCCCAAATATAAATTACAAGCATCAGCCCCTATGCCCAGCTTTATCAATCTCTTTAAACAATATAAATTTTGCTTTACTTACCTCTCTAGCCACATTGCTTGTTTTTACTTCCTGAATAACTGTACCAAAGATGATATAATCAACAACATTTTTTGGAACATTGGACCGATGCAACAAACCCCTAAAAGCAGAAATCCAAAGAAAAGAAACAGTTCATATATGAGTAGTGCCAGAGAACATCACAAAAACTGCACATTTTTAAACAGGCAAGCCCTGGGCTGGAGGTCTAGGTCAGAGGGAGAGTGCTGACCTAGCACATACAAGACCCTAGGTTCAATCCTAATCACCCAAAATCACAAACATAAGCCCTGCTCTTTAAAAGGCCAGACTCAAACATTTGGCAGCCTATCAAAGAGGAAATAAGTAACAAATGATGTGAAGTCAATATTTGATGGTGACTTGGTAGTGAGACATTAGAAGGAACAATCAAAAGGTAGAAGGAGAGAACTGACTGCTAAAGAGTTGTCCTCTGACCTCTACATGAACACTGTGGCAGATGCCTGCCTGAGCAAACAAAAAAACATACACAAATAATAAACTAAAAGCTAAAAAAGAAGATTTTTAGCAACAATAATATTTGCTAATGTCACTAGAAATCAGTACCACAAGAAGAGAGATAGTTACAAAAGATCAAGTATAATTATGGAAGTGCTAGATTTTAAATATTAATATAAAAGCATATTGAAATAATATACATATATTTTAGTTCTGACAAGGATAGAAACAAGCAGCAGTAACTCTCAAGTAGGAATCAGCATATCATAAATGTAGACTTGGAACAGGCACACATACTGACGCATGCTTATGATCCCAGCACTCATGAGGTTTTTTGTTTGTTTTTTTTTTTTTAATCTTATGTGTATGACTATTTGCCTCCATGTATGTAGATGAAGCAGGAGGATTACCATGAGTTTGAAGCCAGCTTGGCGTACATGTTGAGCTCCAGACCAGCCTGAGAATACTATAATAAACACCATCCGCATCACCACCAAAAAAAAAGTCACGTGCCAAGCTTGCAAAATAAAAATGCCTTCCAATCAAAGCCATTCAAATTTAACATATGAGGTTAAAATAAAATTTAATCTTATCGTGGCACACACCTCTAATTCCAGCAATTGAAAGGCAGAGGTTATAGTGAGTTTCAGGTCAGAGTTACCCTATCTTAAAAAAAAAAAAAAACTTGTAAAAGCTAGTTAATATTGCTTCTTGCAGCCAGACAGTAGTGGTGCACACCTTTTGGAGGCATAGGCAGGCGGATCTCTGTGAGTTCTAGACCAGCCTGGTCTACAAAGTGAGTTCCAGGACAGCCAGGGCTGCACAGAAAGACCCTATCTCTAAACTCAAAACAAAAACAAAAACAAAAATGCTTCTTGCCACATAAAGTTTAACATATCCAAGACATGAAAGTTCTACAGAACATGCTATTTTAAATGCAAATACTAGAAAAACATTTTAAATGAAAGAACAGGAAACTTCGTTTACTTACGAAAGTGCCCCTCTAGCCAAGTCGTGTGGCATTAAGTCTTTATAGCTAGGAAAAGGAAACAAGTAATTTAAACCAAAAGCCTGGCATTTCCATAAATTTTTAAATCATTTTGAAATACATACAGATTACCTAAATATATTGCTAAAAATGCAACTAATTGTACTATCCAAATCAGTCCATCAGTTCAAATGAAAAAATAGTGTGACTTTGCTATCTGTTACCTATAAAAACCCAACAAGTCCTAAACTCCTATAGAACTTGCTGATGTTGTAGTTGTGCTTGGTGCTCAGACCTATAATCCCAGCACCCGGGAGGTCAAGGCTGGAGGAATGCTCACAAATTCCAGGACAGTCCAGTTACATACAACAGGAGACCCTGTCTCAAAAACAACAAACAAACAAACACCCAACCCAAAACATAAAATAATACATTAAAAATTATATCCTATACTTTATTAATCAGCATGGCATGTGTTAAATACTCTTCTTTGGGGGTGGGGGACAACTACATTTTTAAAGTACATTTTTTTATTTTGTAATGCCCAAAAGGGTTCAAGGGGAATGTTTCAGTTGGTCTTAAGAAACTTTTCCCTTTGAAATAATCTGAGATTTACGAAAGAGCAGAAAGGATAGCTGAGCTCCTACACCCTCTACCCAGCTTCTTCTAGGTACTATTCACTAAGCTGCTAACTTTATGGCTCTCACCAGTTTTCTATGAATGTCTTTTTCCTGCTCCAGGGTCTAACCCAGAATGCCACATGGCATCTACTTGTTATGCTGGCTTAGCCGCTTCTAAACCATGGTAGTTTCCCACTCTCTCCTTGATGTTGATGACTCTGACACCCTTGACGCCTGAGACTGGAGGCAAGATGCTCTTCTCACTGCTTCCTATTGAGACGTGTGGCATTAAAATGACTTATTACCAGTGATGTTAACTTGAGCATTTAGTTCACATGGTACCTGTTTTCTCCACTATAAGCAACTACTTCCCCTTCCTGCAAAGTCTGTTACAGTCACTAAGCCCAGCCCTCCTGCTCTTCCCTCCCTCTGCCTCCTTCCATGTTACACATGATGCTCTACACCTTGTTTAAGGCTATTTTTTAAACATTTGGTGTTGTGTGCTCATACATTTGGGAAAGTTATAGGACAACTTGTAGGAGTCAGTTCTCTCTCCCTGCTTTCCAGGGATTGTACATGTGTCATCAGATTTGGCAGCAAGCACTTTTATCCACTGACCCATCTCACTAGCTCCTTTATACTTTGCATTTAAAAAAATTTATTTTTATCTTATGTGCATTTGGTGTTTTATCTGCATGTATGTCTGTGTTGGATCCCCTGATACTGCAGTTAGAGAGTTGTGAGGTGCCCTGTTGGTGCCGGGAATTGAACCCAGGTCCTCTTGAAGAGCATCCAGTGCTCTTAACTGCTTTGCCATCTCTCCAGCCCCTATGCCTTGCCTTTTAAAAGTAATGTATCTTTAAGATGTCAAACTTTCCATGTGAATATATAAGATAGGCCTCATTGTTTTTAAACTGGAGCCTAATATTCCCAGCAAGTTTTTAATGTTAGTGACTGTCAGTCCAAAATAGAAATATTAACAAACTAATACCATCTAAAAAGAACAAAACTAATTCCTTGAACTAAATTAACAGAGTTCATTATCAGCTTTTGTATAGACTGAATCTCACTTAGGGGACATAAAAGCCTAAGAAAAACAGCTGTCTGAGTCTGAGAAGTATCAGGCTAGTCCAAAATACTTGGGGTTGAGCTATGAGAGGCATTTGGACCAGCTGTGTCAACTCCAAGTCTCATTTTCAGGACCAAGGCAGCAGGTTCTCAGCACTTCAGAATTTCCACAGGCCATCCTCAGCACAAACCGTGCCTACAAAAACAACATTCCAGAAAATAAAAGGACAGCTCTATTGAAAAAGATGCTATCTGGATCTATTGGACTTCCAGTTAGGGCTATTTCAGGCTAATACCATGGCAAGCTAGTTTATGAGAAGGGATAAAATATATTGCCATCATATACCACACTGATTTGACTTGTTCTGTATTGATTTTATATAAGTATTTTCCATATGGTCTCCCACTAATACTATTACCTACAAAGACTACTTCAAACAGTACCTTCAAACAGAAATGACTAACATGATCATTTCATACTTACGAAGTGCCAGACAGCAGAAATGGAATGCGGACGCCTTCCACCACCACAATATTCTTAATATTGGGTTTTGCTAAGGTCTTCTTGGACTTGGTCTGGACAGCTTTAAAATAAAGTTCAAAGAACTATTAATTAAAATATATGAAATCAGGGATAGGGAGGTAGCTCTCCTGGAGCACTTGCTTTGTTTTGCTATGCTTGCATTCTCTAACGTTTCCTCTAAAAAGAGTTGTCTTGTTTATAGTCTCTGCCAATGGGGCAGTCATACATGGTCATAACTCTAAATCCAAGGCACAAACTGATCAGATTCAGAGGGGATAGATATGCCAGCCCACTGACAAATCAACAAAGTAGTTGACTAGTGTGTATTAGCACCATTTTGCTTTTCGTTTTTTGGGGGCTTTTTGTTTTGTTTTGGTTTTGGCTACAACAAAATACTGAAGGCTGGACACTAAGGCATCTAAACTAACTACATGGTGAATGCTGAGGTCCTAGTGAAGGGCCACCTGGCTATGTTATAACAAAGCTAAACATAACACAGCAAAGAAGCAGGAAGAAAAATGGCTATGTACAGAAGAGGACAAGCACATGGGTGGTCTCATTTTAAACCAAGCACTCTCAGAGACTGATGACTCGTAACAATGACCAAATTACTTTCCTTTCAAGTTTACCTTTCTTTCTTTCTTTCTTTCTTTCTTTCTTTCTTTCTTTCTTTCTTTCTTTCTTTCTTTTTTTAAACAGAGGGTAAGGCTGCATATCAGATTCACAAAGTAGCTCATGTTGGCCTCAGACCCTCAACACTACTACTACTTAAGCTTCCCTAGTGCTGGGATTACAGGTGTGTGCCACCACATCCAGCTTAGGTACCATTTCTTAAAGGTTCTACCACTTTCTCAGTATTACCACAAGGACCAAACTTGCAGCTCATGACCTTTGAGTGTACACTCAGACTCTACAAGCCATAGCAATTAGTAATTTCTGTCATCTTCAAACAAATGATAAACTGTGAAAGTTTATTCTGTTTGGTAGGAATCCAAGTAAAGAAACATGGTAAGAAATATCCATTAGCAGAGGCTGAAAAAATGCCATAACAGGACTAGGGCACGGGTAAACTGAGGCCACCTGCAAGCTAGTTACGGGCTAGCACAAACCTTGAGAGCAAAGACAAGAACAAGAGAGTAAAAACAGACACAGAGAGGAGGTGAAAGGGCACATCGTAGGGTGCATGAGAGAGGAAAAGCTGGCCAGGGGCAGCTTGTGTGCTTCCCGACACCTTCCTACCTTCAGTACACACATCCCCTCAAACCTGAGGGTCCGTTACCACAATAAAGACAGCTTTGTAACTCCTACGTAGAGAGGGCAAAGAAGCATAGAGACAGAAATAAGCTTAGGAGTCATTAGAAGAACCAAAGAATATGATGGGGCTGGAGGGTAGGGACAGGCAACAGAGGCAATATAGGAAGATGTCTCCATCTTCAAGGAAAATGAGAAATAAAAACAGTCCACCAAATCTGTAGATTACTTGTGATTGATCCTAGAAAGAAAAAGGTATTTTGAGGAAAAGTTAGATGACATATTACTATATTATGAAGCTTTTTAAAAATGAGCTTGTTTCTTTTATACAACTCCAAAAAAATTAAAATTCTTATTTCTCTAATTAATTTCTTGCTCTACTTCAGTGGTTCTCAACCTTCTTAATGCTGCAACCCTTTAATATGGTTCCTCGTGTTGTGTTAATCCCCAATTATAAATTTTTTGTTGCTACTTCATAACTGTAATTTTGCTACTGTTATGAATCATAGTATAAATATCTGTTTTCCAATGGTCTTAGGTGACCCCTGTGAAAGGTCATTCAAACCCACAAAGGGGTTTCGACCCAGAGGTTGAGAACCATTGCTCTACTTGGTTGTCCTAAAATATTACCTACTACTTTCTAAATGCACAAGTTGAGCAAGCCCCCAGCCCTTGCTCAGTTCAACTGTCTCGCCTTTACTCAGATACTCTTTCATTCACATATCCCCATTTCATTCAATTCTTCCATGTGTCTTGGAAGCTTTCTCTAATAATTAGTTACCTATAGTTCTGTCTTTGAACCTCTATAGCAACATCTAGGGGAAAAAATCAGCCACTCCAAACAATTTAGCTCATTAAAAAGCAACTAAATTAATTCTATAAATCATATTTTAAAAATAGTGCTGTTATTGCATTATGTAACAGTGACCGGAAAGAATTCCCACTGTTTCATGAGCACACTGGCTCCTAGTCACATAAATTTCTCAAACACAAATAATATAGATCCTTTACATATTTTAAAAAGTGTGTGTGTGTGTGTGTGTGTGTGTGTGTGTGTAGGGTGAGCAACAGCAATGAATCCCAAGAATCTCAATTGAGAATAAAAATACTATGGTTTACATTCCTAGTCTGCAAAAATTTATTTGTAAATGTGCAAGCTAGACTACATAACTTGAAAATCTAGGATTCAAATGTTAACCAATGTATATTCTATACTCTAACGTGTCATGCGTTACATAACTGTGTGTGAGAAAGGCAGGAATATGGATAGAGAAACAAAAATATAATCATCAAATCAGGCACCAGGTATAGTTCATGAGATGACAGGACACCAATAAATCCTGTAATCATTTGCTCACACTTCTTCAAACAGCTCTATCAAGCAGCAATACTCAAATGAGTTAAGAGGAATTATATAGTTACAACACTATTGCAACCTATAACCTGCTTGGCACAGGCACATGGTCCTTCCCTACCCTAAAACCAGATGGCTGGTCACATTCCTTTGCTTATCAGGTGCCTTTTGTGCCATTATCATCATCAGCGTTAACATAAACCACTTATAAGATACTGTTTGACACTGGGGATACAAAACAGGCTTAAATCTCATGACTTTCAGAGCTTATAATATAGTTAGGAAGAAAAAACACCAAAAAATTGGTTACTGAACAACAGAGAATAATCTAAATGCCCGAAAAATTATTTCTCTGCTGCCATCAGAATGACCTTCTACTACTTGGCAAGGGTCAGGGCTACATGGGTGATTGTGCAAAGCAAGAGCCTGACTGAACATTTAATTTCGGGGGGGGGGGGTGGGGGGGAGAGGGGGGAGGTGACATGAGTCAAAAAGGAATTATCCTTTATTATGTTTTGTGGAGACAATAGAAAATTTATATTCTGATTAGAATTTAGAGGCTTTCTCTAGTTGAGATTAGGCAACAGATGTCTAAGAATACTGTGGGAAAATAATACCACCATGAACAAACTGACTTTAGTTTACAAAGAGCATTTTTGGTTGTTTGCTGTTGTTGCTGCTGTAGTGGTGGTGGGTTAAATACAGTATGCTAGGCAAGTGCTCCACCAGTGACCTATGTCTCCAGCCCCAAATTTGTTGTGATTTTGTCCTTTTTCTCTACTACAGGGTGGGGACTGACCCAGGGCCTTGAACATGCCAGGTAGGAAGGAGCTCTACCACTGAGCTATATTCCCAGTACTTAAAGAGATATATATGCTCACACCTATGTAAAGCTGGCAAACCATATTTTTTTTAGAGAAGGAAATTAAAACATAGAAATGTCATTTCAAGGCCACACTAGCCAAAAAGATGGCAAGCTGGAACAGAGTACATGTCCTGATCCTAGGTGGCACTTTTTCTATGAAACCACTGCACAAGTCATATATTAATTATATAATAAATTTATATAATAAATCAGAAGCAATTTAATAGAAAGCCCAGACAAAAAGAAAAAAAATGTTGACAATCTGTCAGGGAATTTTTGCACCAGTCAGTGATTTGCAACAGTGAAGAAGCCTAATTCACTGAGTTTCATTGAGGACCTGCATAACCTCATCAAATCAATGAATTTCCCTACTCTTTCATCTCACGATAGCTAAACATCTTCCTTTATTTACTAGTTTCCCCATTCACCTCTATTTCAGAAATAGGTCCTCTTGTAGATGAGATAGTAAGATATTTACTAGAGAAGCTTACCACTAACTACAAAATGCAAAAGTTAAGGTGGGGCTCTACAATGGTTCCAAGACAGTATGTAAGCTAATCTTTTCCGGGACTGACAGCCAAGGGCTACATAAACTGACTCAACAAAGCTTATGGGACCTTCATGACTCTATAAGGACCAAAGCACAGGAAGCAGCCTTCTTTTATAATCTTAAGCCCAAAATAATGTTATTCATTGGCTCTAAACATTTTTTTTATTTGAAGGTAATAATGATACTCATGTTGATCATAAGAGGGGCAGAATTAACAAATTAGTTTGAGTTTTACTCAGAATTCACAAATACAAAATTCTAACATTTAATGGAGAAATATTTGTTTTAAAATTACTGTACCTGGGGCAGATCGTAGCTGGGAAGAACAGCTCAGAGGTCTTACAGCTGGAAGACAAGGTGTGTATCATTTAATAACAATGCACAAAGCTTATAAATTTAAACTTTAAAAAGAAAGAAAAGCCGGGCATTGGTGGCGCAGGCCTTTAATCCCAGCACTTGGGAGGCAGAGGCAGGCAGATCTCTGTGAGTTCGAAACCAGCCTGGTCTACAAAAGCTAGTTCCAGGACAGTCTCCAAAGCCACAGAGAAACTCTGCCTCAAAAAACAAAAAAACAAAAAAACAAAAAAAAAAGAAAGAAAGAAAGAAAAAATGAACTTACAAAATCTGAGGGCCCATTTTGATGTAGTAGAAAGGTTTTTAAAAGTGGAAGTCAAGATGGTAGACATTCTGAAATCTACAAAGAAAAGAACAAAGCATGTCTTGGGTTACTTCAGCAATCTGTAGTGTACACAATCTATGAATTCTGTAATAGTATAACTAAATTGACATAGCTTTCCCCTTGTGCAAACAACTACTCTAATCATTAATCATCTATTCTTCACAATGAATAGTATATTTCTTCTAAGAGATTAGGAGAGTGAAACAGAGATTGAGTGACTTGCCTAAAAACCCACTCACTACCAGTAAGTGGCAAAGCTTGAATCTGAACCCAGGCAGTCTAGCTCTGGGGTTTGTGCCCTTCTTATTCAACCCAAAGAAGCAGAGACTGCAGAGCATGCCCAGGAAATCACCAGGGTTATCCTCCTGAATTTCGAAGATTGTGTTCTAAATATGTAGAAGGCTTTATGGAATGCTGATATTTGAATGGGATACATACTAAAATATTCAGAGATATCAAAATAGTAATCAAGTCAGAAATTTATTTTTAACTGTTACTAGAAACACTTTTCATTTTTATTCATTTTATTTTATGTGTATGAGGGTTTTGCCTGTTTGTCTGTGCACTACATGTGTATGCTGCCCAGTGTCCAGAAGAGGAGCCCTCTAGAACTGTGCCTATAGATTGTTAGCCACCATAAGGTGCTGTGACTCAAACCTAGGACTTCTTGAAGAATAGTGAGTGTTCTTAATACTGAGCCATATACTTCCAACTTTTTTCTAAGCATAATATATCAAAATTACCTTTTAAATTAGAAATTTGTAATATTTTAAATATATTAACAATGCCAACTTAAGGGGGGAAAAGTTAAAGTCCTAACAATGAGTTCTTACAAATCAATATGAAGAAACAGCAAATAAATGGATGCAAGATATGAGCGGATAGTTCTAAGAAAGGAAATACAAAGGGTTCCTAAATATATGAAAAGGGGGGCTGGAGTGATGGCTCAGTTAGTAATGTACTTACCACACAAATACAAGGAACTTAATTCAGATCCCAGAACCCATATAAAAAGCCACAAAAACCGGTACATGCCTATAACCCCAGCCTTGGAGCAGGGCACAGACTGGAGGTTCCCTAAAGCTTGCTGGTCTGATCAATAAAGTTCATATTCAAAGACCCTGTCTTAAGAAGTAAAGGTGCATGTATACAAAGGGGAGAGGGGCATTTCTTTGACTCCAGTCATAAGAAGATTCATATTAAAATCACAAAGATATAATTACCTGTTAAATTAGCAAAAGCACAAAGGTTTGATCTATACTGTGTGAGCATACAAGTTCAAACACTGACTGCATCAAAGGTGTGAACTGGTGCAAACTCTATGCTGGGCAATCCAATACTATGTTTGCTTAACTTTGATCTAACAATTCCACTTCCATGAACTTAAATGACAGATATTATGCATAAGACCTGTATTGATTGTCACTATAATTGAAAAAGATTAAAATAACAGCAAATAGGGAATTGGTTAAGTAAGCCATACCACAGCAACCAGTGAAATACTATATTGTGTAGTCAGCCATAAAAGATAAGAAAATAGGAGCTGGAGCGATGGCTCAAAACTTAAGAACACTTGCTATTTTTTCAGAGGATCTGGGTTTGATTCTCAGAACCCACATGGCAGCTTACAACAGTCCGTAATGCCAGTTCCAGGACACCCAACACTCTTCTGGCTTCTGCAGGCACCAGGCACTTAGTGTTGCCTAGACAAACATGCAGGTAAAACACCACATACATAAAAATAAGTTTTTGTTTGTGTGCATTGCATGCTATCACCCATTAAAAGAGGAAAAAATATTTAATTTCTTTGAATCACAATAAAACACCCCTAGAGCACAATGTTAAAAACAACTGTTAGGCAGGGCATGGTGGCACATGCCTTTATCCTGACACTCAGGAGGCAGAGGCAGGTTTCTACAAGTTCGAGGACAGTATGTTGACAACCTATTACAAAATAAACAAAGGAAGAAAGAAATAATAATTGTTAGGATGGGGCTAGAGAGATGGCTCATCTGTTAAGAGCACTTGTTCCTCTTCTTGTAGAGGACTTGGGTTTGGTTACTAAAATCTACATTGTGGCTCACAACAAATCCATATCTCCACTTCTAGGAGATCTGACCCCCTCCTTCTGACCTCCATGGGTG
Organism: Cricetulus griseus; assembly: GCF_003668045.3. Lineage (NCBI taxonomy): Eukaryota > Metazoa > Chordata > Mammalia > Rodentia > Cricetidae > Cricetulus > Cricetulus griseus. Next base: position 14,125,187 of record NC_048600.1, read on the forward strand.
CCAGGCACACATGTGGACCAAACATACATGCAGGCAAAACACACAAAACAAAACAAAAAAACTTGTTAGTGGCTGATGAGATGGCTTAGCAGGCAAAGATGCTTGCCATCAAGCATAAGGACCTGAGTTTATCCTCAGAACTGGTATGATGGAAGGAGAGAACCAACTTCTAAGGGAGCAGAGAAAGCCCTGAGTGAGTAAAGTCCTAAAACGAAGTGTATTGTTATCATCGACACAACCATGCCAAAGGCTCTGATGCCTTAACCCCGTAAGAGTGGCAACACCTGCCCTGGGGAGGCTCGGAGGGATGCCAAAGCTTTTCTTGGGGCAGGGCATGGAGAGGAGTCCAAATGTAATGAAGTGACCAGAGTGTGCAAAAGCCAGAAACCTCAGCTTTCTCCTCCTGGATGTTTATAGCCTGAGAATGTTTACCAACAGACACCTCCTACAGATACCTCCTACCCAGACGAGCTAACCCCTCCCCCAGTTCTGTACACAACAGTCATGATGAGGTTATAGTGGTAGATGTCACTTCAAAGGTATGCACACCCCACCTGACCCCAGCTTTTCTGTAGTTTGTCATTTCTTCAGTGTTCCTTATTTCTTCATTGCCTCACTGCCCCTAGACAAGGTTCCACAGGACCCACAGCAAACTCCTACAAGATGTCTTCTCCTCACCACATGAGTGCCATGGGCCTCCTTCCCAAATAAATGTTAATAAAATAATAATAGTTGTTATGTGGGAGGTAGTGAGCATGCACCACAGCACACATGTACAAGTCACTGGAAACCTGTGGAAGTTACAGCTTTCCTTCTACCAAGCAGTTCCATGATTCAAGTCAGGCCCTCTGGTGTGGTGGCAGGAGCTTTTACCCATGGAGCCACCTCACTGACCCAATGTCTTATCTTTTAAGCATGTTTTTACTTAAAAAGCAAGTAAGAAACTTAAGATTTACAAGGAGGGCTGTAGTGGCCAGCCTCCAAGCTGACCTCAGTATCTGTCTTTCTTGGTTCTTGTACTCTAGGTCTAACTGCCTCCCACACTGTACTGCTCTGTCAGAAGGGATGGCATGGCTTCTGAAACCAAGCTATGGAAAAGGCTGCAGCTTCTGGTCACTGGCTTCCTGGAGAGGCCTGTATACTTCCTGCCAACTGCCATATGAGTGAGTTTGGAAGCTGATACTCTGGCACAAGAAAGCCTTCAGGTGACAACCACCTGCCCAATGTGTGGACAACAACCTCCTAAGAAACTCCAAAGTCAGAACAACCCCGCCAAGTAGCACAGATTCTTGACCCTCAGAAATCATGACAATATCTATGACAAACATAATATATAATATGTTTAAAGCAAATGGAGGAAAGATGGCTTGATCAATAAATTTTCTGGGAAGTGACTAATCAGTTAGGAAAACACAAGGCCCATAGTTCATACCATAAGTTTAAAAAAATGCCATGTAGATAACAATTTAAAAACATTTAAAAATATAAAAATACCAGAGTGAAGCAAGATGGCACACACCTTTAATCCCAACACTTTAAGTAGAGGTGGTTCTCTATGACTTTAAAGACAGCCTGCTCTACACAGTAAGTTTTAGGCCAGCCAGAGAGCTACATAGTGAGACCCTGTCTCAAAACAAAAAGATCAGAGAAATGTGTGTGTACATGGAAGTGGGGGTCAGACTATATTATCTTATGGGATGGCTGACCTTTGTTGTCATTTACACAGCTTCAGAAACACAGAAATTTAAGCCAGGCGTTGGTGGCGCACGCCTTTAATCCCAGCACTTGGGAGGCAGAGGCAGGTGGATCTCTGGGAGTTCGAGACCAGCCTGGTCTAAAAGAGCTAGTTCCAGGACAGCCTCCAAAGCCAGAGAAACCCTGTCTTGAAAAACCAAAAAAATTAAAAATTAAAAAAAAAGAAATATAGAAATTTTAAAAAATAAAAAAAGAAATATAGAAATTTTGACAAAAAGGCATTCAATTGGAAATACCTGGGTAGAGCAGGTTGCATAGAGGCACAAGGGAAGAAAGAAGAGGGCCAGTAAAGCATAAAAAACCAAAATGGGGTGACTTAGCCAGTTACCACAAAAATCAAAGTTAAGAAGAGATTCCCACTGAAGTTCAAATCCTAGCTACACCTTAGCTGTAGGACTTTCAACAAGTTGCTTAACATTTCTGTTTCTGGACCTTCAGTGAAATGTAGACAATTTTAGAGTTGTGTAGAGAAGCTACTTTATGTGTTTGCTACTAGTAGGTGATGACAAACACACTTAGCTCTCCTCTATCTAAGCATTGAACTGAAGTGCTGAGGAGCAAAAAAAAACAAAAACACTTTTTTCTCTTGATGGAACTTAAAATTTCACTGAGAATGCAGGGAACAAAAAAAAATGTGCTTTAAATCAGGCATTAGCAAAATACAACCCAAAAGCCTCAATAAAGTAAGTGTTTTTTCTTTAATTTTTTTTTTTTAAGTACGATCAGGGAAGCCAGGAATCATACTAAGCAAGCTCTCTACCACTGAGATACATTCCTAGACCGTTTTTACATTTTCAAAGGCAAGCAAAAGGGTGGATGTGAGTGTGTGTCTCAGCAGTTGAGTTTGTGTTTAATATGCACAAGGGTCTGGGCTTCATCCCTAGCACAGCAAAAATCAAAGAGCTGCAAGCAACACAAAACAAAGACTGTATGACATAGCACAAAGTGGGCTCACAAAACAGAAACTACTTTCCTGTGTGGCCCTTTACAAAAAGTTTGCAACCACTGATCTAAATAAATGTTATGTGAAATCAGGTGCAGTAGAGAGCATTATTATATGGACAGAAGGACTCCTTTCTGCAATTTACTCCGAAGTGGTTGTCTAGTGTCAGCTTAGTTGGTGGTGTAAGACTTAGTCTGACTTGAGCTCTGAAACAGAAAGCTCCCTTCTTTCTTTCCTTAACAATTTCAGCCAGTTCTTGTTTCCTCTCTTGCAGAATAATCGGTTAACTAGTGAGTGCCGCTTCTGTCTGAATTCTGGGCTTGCCACACAAAAAGAAGAAATTGTATATCATCTTTCTGAGCCTGTCAAGTCTCCGCTAGGTGAAAATGATCGAAATGTGAGGATAGTGGGTATTAAACAAAATGGTGCAGTGCACCGGAAGCTGACGACTTTCTTTTGAAACCAATCCATTTACTTCAGCATCAACTTTCCAGGACCAAAACACAGAAAACAAGACACAGCCAGGCGACGGATGTGAAGAGCTGAACTCTCAATTAGAAGTAGACGCAAGGCTCTAGTCTAGTTCTACCACTTGTGGCTACCAGTTAACACTCTGACTCAACGACTATGGCTACTTTGGTGGGGATGCCCAGATGTCCGCCGGGTCCCCTTCTGAGTTAGAAAATGCCCGTGAACCCTGGATCACCAGGCAGGTGGGAGGACTGCCTCGCCTCCTTCCACACCCAAGGCTCGCACTTAATGACGAGTTCTCAATCTCAGCAGCCGCGGTACTGCCTAGACAGGTAAAGCAGGGGAAACGACAACGCTCTGACGCAGCCCAGCGTTCTGCAAACCCGAAGGCATACGTGGTAACGCGCAAACAGTTCGTAAACCCGAAGCGATACGTGGAGCCAGGCGACACCGCTGCTGCGAGCTACCCGCCGTCCGTCTGGAGTCGGTTGGCACAGGAGGCCTGGACCCCGCCTGCAGCCTGTCCGGCTCCTGTCCGCAGAAGCGGCCGCGGGGACGGGCGACAGGAGTCGGGAGGGAAGTGGGACCTACCTGCGGGAAAGTCAGAAGAAAGCCGAATAGCGCGCCGCCGCACCTCAGAGACGGAGAAAGCCGCCACTCCCAGCAAGGTCAAGTCCAGAATGACAAGCGCCCGCCCTCGCCGATGGGCGGCTCCCGCTCCGCGAGGACCCCTCTCACCCCGCCCGCGGCCTCCGCGGGACTTGCCGGCTGCCCTCTGAGCGCCTGAATAGAAAATCAGACACTCCGTCCTCTCCTCAGAGGTCCTCGGTCTTCCTTCAGAAAAATCATCCTTTCGGCCCGATTAGTTGGGAGCAAGAAGGAGGGTGAGAGGGCCAGCGGCAACTCAGAGCCTGCGTTTTAGTAAGGCAGTCCATCGGGCGCCCTGCCGGACAGGCTGAGAAAAGAAAAGTCCTCGGCCCCAGCGCCCCCGCTAGAAGAGCTTTCTACTTTAGTCCTCTTCTGCTCAAGATGGTGGCGTCACGGGCAATTGGCAGTCTCAGTCGCTTTTCTGCCTTCAGGATCCTCCGCTCCAGAGGTGAGCCTGGCTGAGGGCTCGGGAAGAGTCTCGGAGTGCCTGCAGGAACTGGGGCGGCGGGGAGCAGCGTTTGCCCCTCGCTGTCTCCCTGCCACCCCTTTCCCGGGACCCCTGGAAACGGGGGTTACTGTCCCGGGACCCCATTTCCGGTGTCCTTGCGAAGGGACTGTCACTCCCTCTTGCCCTACTCCGGCGGTGTCAGGCTCTCCCTGACTTTCCTGAGTCGTTTCCACTCAGTCTGGCACTTTGCGCCTGTCTCTCTGCCGTGGCCCTGCGCTCACGCCCCCTTGTTGTCCTGTCCTTAGTGATTATCTTGGCCCCGACCCTGGTAGGTCGGGAGGACTAAGACCCCTTCTGTCTCATCTTCGAGGTCACCTTAAGAGATCTGTCAAGTTTCTCGGTGGCATTGACTAGTCTTACAGATCACTGCCACTCCCCGGTCTCCACCGTCAAAACCATTTTTGCAGAGAGCTCAACTCTCGCACTTCCAATAATTCTGCTATGAATGTATAGAAAATTGAAACCGAAGTTCTTTAGCTTAGGGGAAGAAATATTTCTAAAATATGGGAAAACTTGATTTTTTTTTTTTGAGGAACGAAGTATTAGATCCTTTTAAGAACTATTTCTAGCCGGGCGTTGGTGGCGCATGCCTTTAATCCCAGCGGTTGGGAGGCAGAGGGAGACAGATGTCTGTGAGTTCTAAGCCAGCCTGGTCTACACAGTGAGTTCCAGCGGATGCCCCGTGGGGCTCTATGAACTTGGATTCTTCCTCTTCAGACTGGTAGTGAGAGGGTTAAAGGGGTGGTGGTAGAAAAACGCCCTTTCCCTAGACTTCCCAAATCTGCAAGGGCTAATGTAACTTTAATTTATTGCATATTGCATATCATATTTGATACCGGTTACTTTGAGACTTTAATTTTCCTCACAAAAAGTGTACCATGTATAATTTACCTTTTTCTTCCTTACCAAGACATTTAATTAAGCTAATTAGTTGAATCTTTTTCTAGTTTTTGTTTTGTTTTTGTTTTTCAAAAAAGGGTTTCAGGGTCCTGGCTGCCCTGGAACTCACTTTGTAACTAGGCTGGCCTTGAACTCACTGAGATCAGCCTGCCTCTGCCTCCCGAGTGCTGGGATTAAAGGCCTGCACCACCACCACTTTTTTTTAATCCACACACATAGATTGCATATAACAGCCAAAACTACCACATTACCAACACTGGAGTGGTAACCGGGTCCCATGTGTTTTCTAGTCACTAGCTAGCTGTGTGACTTTGGCCAAGTGCTTTAATCTAAATGGGCGTTCTCATCTATAAAATGAATGAGAGTGATTTTTTCTTTGGCAGGAGAAGTTGTGTGGTGGTGCAATTAAAGTCACTAAATATGGACTGTAGGTTAAATCTGTCTTTTACCTTCTGGTGACCTTGGGAATTAATTTCAGTATCTTTTTCTCATTGGTAAAATGGAGTCAATTACATGTAAGTCTAAAGAAGTTACATTAGGTATAAAACAGCTTATCATGGGAATAAGTTCTCAATAAATGTTATTGACTCTTCACTGCTTGAAGTAATGATTTTATAAAGCTGAGAATTTTTAATCTATCCGTTTTACATAGGTGATGAAGAGCTAACAGCCAGATTTTCCTATACTCCTACATAGAAACATATACATTAATACATTAACTGTATTATGTTTTCATTAAGAAAGTGTAGTCAGTAGGAAAGTCGATTTAAAATTAGCTGCACAGGGCTGGAGAGATGGCTCAGCCATTAAAGGGTAGGCTCACAACCAAAAAATTAGCTGCACACCTGATTTTCTGTTTATCGTCTAGACTCAACAGGTCAGTCCTTGACCCTGAGAGTGTGTGCAGGCATTACCAATGAACTATGGCATTTCCTGGAGAAAGAGTAAACCTTCTGATTATTGAAGTTTCAGAACATTTCTGCTGTAAACATAGTACTATCATTCTAGTATGACTATCAAATAAAAAACTCACAAATTGACCTTCCTATCTGTTTAATTCCTATTTCTCCTAATTCTCAAGTGTGTAAGTGATAGTAGAAGAATTTTACAGGAAATGAAAGGCAGTTATTAGGTATTTGTGGTATTTTTAAATCTGACTCACTTCTTGATCCATCCATTCCTTGTACCGGGATTGGATTTTGAAAAAGCTATAAATTACTATAAACTAAAGTAACATTTTCAAAGTTGTGTCAGCATAATTCAACTTTTTCCACTGATTATAGTTTTATGTGATCTTGTAGCTATTTTCTTGAGTTACGTATGAAGATGATTAAAAAGTAGGGCAAAGGTTTCACTTTTGCTGGCACTGGAAATATAGGCTAAAGTTCACACCGAGGTAGAGTAAACTTTGCTGTTAGGCTTGGGTAAGGCTGGATTCCAGAAGCAAAGCTACTGGGTACTTCGGCTTGATTAAATTGACTGTGGTTAGGAATCTTTTTCAACATGTTTGTGCATTTACTGTTCCTTCTCTTTGCTTTTTGTCTCTGCTGATTGAGAAGAGGTTTGTATAAGTGTGTGGGAGTGTATTTACTCCAAAGAGGGGTTAGTGGGCAAGAATTAAAATGGCTTAAATAATAGGTTAATGAGCACCAACTCTCTCTCTCTCTCTCTCTCTCTCTCTCTCTCTCTCTCTCTCTCACACACACACACACACACACACACACACACACACACACACACTTACTTACACTTTAGAGACAAGATCTCACTAAATAGATCTGGCTGGCTGGCTCTTAATGATCCACCTACCTCTGCCCCCTGAGGTGTGCTACCACACCAGCTTTCATCAACAACCTTTAAAGCACAAATATTTGTTTTTTTAAGATTGACTCTGCCATGAGTGGTGACAAGCACCTGTGATCCCAGCATTCCTTGTAGGGTTGGGCTGCTTGCCAAAGACATCCAGTGAGAAAAATGGTGATTAGAACCACAATGGCTGGGGTCACATGATTTGATCTCTTTGTGGTTACGCTGAGAACCTAAACAAGTTGGATGATGAGAATCAACTAATAAGCAACAGTGGACCGCATCTGGATTTTGTTACCAAAGATTGGGAATATTAGTGGTGGAATGCAGTATAGAGATTTTTCAGTTAGGAATGCTTAAACCAGCAAAGTGTGACATGGAATGTTTCCTTTGTAGCAGCCAGTGGTTGCACCTTGATTTAATGTTTTGTTTAAGACAAGGTCTCAGTATGTAGCCCTGGCTGGCCTGGAACTTGCTATGTGGACCAGGCTGGCATCAAATTCAGAGATCCTCCTGCCTCTGCCTCCTGAATGTTGGGATTCAGTGTATGCACTACCACATCTAGTGGCCTTTTTTATTTCTTGGTTTTTAAGGTTTATTTTTATTTATGTGTTGAAGTGCAGTTGTTTTGTTTATTTTATTTTATTTTTGAGGCATGCTTTCACTAGCTGGCCTAGAAATCACAGCAACCCATCTGCCTTTGCCTCCCCAGTGCCCAGTTATAGTGGTCAGAGGTCCTTAGTGGGTCCTAGGCCAAGGATACATAGTTCTGTGGTAAAGTGTTTGCCTAGCATACATAGGCCTGGGCTTAATCCCTCGTGGGGAGCTAACAAGGGAACTACCAAAATGGGTTGACAGGTGTTAACAGGGCTCGCTCTGTTCTTTCTGAAAGTCCTGAGGAAAAGCCATTGCCTTGCCTTTTCTAGTTTCTGGAGACAACCTGTGGTCTCTGCTTGTGCTATCTCCTTCCTTTAGCAATGTGGAGCCAGGTCATGGTCACGTGTCTCTGATTTTCTTTGTGATTTAATAATTAGATAATCCATGATACTTTTCCCATATTAAGATCAATCTTTATTCCATTTTCAGTCTTAGCCTTTGTCATGTAACATAAAACATTCAGTGATATGTCCTCTTTTTTTTTTTTCTGGGGGAGGGGATCCTCTCCCTACCTTACTATCTATCTAGATAATCATTTGACATAATTAAAATGAGAAAGGTAGCTGGGCGTTGGTAGCATACGCCTTTAATCCCAGCAATCCGAAGGCAATGGCAGGTGGATCTCTGTGAGTTTGAGACCAGCCTAGTCTACAAGAGCTATTTCCAAAGCCACAGAGAAACCCTGTCTCGAAAAAAAAAAAAAAAAAAAAGAGGGGGTAATGGAGTAACCACATAATGGCCGAGAATACATTATTTTGACTTGGGTTTTATTGGTATAAATTCTAGTTCTGCTGATCTGACAGATATTACAGAAATTCTGTTTCACAAAATGATGTTTTTGAAACACTGTTTCCTTGCAGGCTGTATTTGCCGAAGCTTTACAGTATCTTCTGCTTTGCTGAGTAAGTTGACAGTCTTGCTTATATACTTAACATTGCTTTTTATACTTTTATTTTGAAGTTATAATATGTAACATCCTATCCTCCATTCAGTTTCCTCCCTCCAACTTTTCCCAGAACCCCTCTTGCTCTCTCTCAAATTTCATGGCCTCCTTGTCATTATTATTGTATATATATATGCATATCACTAAGTATGTGTATTTGCATGTGTATCCCTGAATATGTGTGTGCATATATGTACATACATATATATCCCAATATGTATGTATGTGTAATATCTCTAAATATATGTGTGTGTGTGTGTGTGTGTGTGTGTGTGTGTGTGTATGTATATCCCTAAATACATATGTGCATATAAATATAACAACAAAGACAAAGAGGCCATGAATTTGAGAGAGCAAGGGAAGTATATGGGAGAGGTTGGAGGGAGCAAAGTGAATGGGGGAATGTGTGTGTGTGTGTGTGCGCGAGCGTGTGCGTGCACCCTAAAATACAACCTGCTCAATACAGATAGTGGTGCTTGTATGTATATGATCTTAACATCACTTTGTAGACCTATTTTATAATAAGCATGTTTAGAAACAAATTTGTCTTCTCTTTTTTAGCCAGAACCCATATTAATTATGGAGTCAAAGGGGATGTGGCGGTTGTTCGGATTAACTCGCCCAATTCAAAGGTACCTAACACTGTTGACTTTCAGAGAGTTTTGATCTATCTGTGTTTTGGTTTTGTTTTCTTCCCTTTCTTTTTTTTTTTTGTTTTTGTTTTTCTTTTTCTTTTTCTTTTTCAAGACAGAGTTTTTCTCTGTAGCTTTGGAGCCTGTCCTGGAACTTGATCTGTAGACCAGATGGCCTTGAACTCACAGAAATCCACCTGCGTCTGCCTCCGCCTCCTGAGTGCTGGAATTAAAGGCGTGTGCCACCAATGCCCGTCCCTTTTCTTAAAGTATATGTCTGCTACATAAACATATTTGACAGTGGCCATGTTTATGTGAGACTTCTAGTTTAAACCCTTAGATGTAGCTGTTTCTCTTATAGGTAAATACATTGAATAAAGAAGTACAATCAGAGTTTATAGAAGTTATGAATGAAATCTGGGCCAATGACCAAATCAGAAGTGCAGTCCTTATCTCATCAAAACCCGGCTGCTTTGTTGCAGGTGCTGATATCAAGTAAGTTTTTCTTGATTAATTACATATTTTTGTTTGTTTGTTTGTATTTTGGTTTTTCAAGACAGGGTTTCTTAGTGTAACTTTGGAGCCTGTTCTGGCTTTTGCTCTGCAGACCAGACTGGCCTTGAACTCAGAGAGATCCGCCTGCCCCTGCCTCCCGAATTCTGAGAGTAAAGGCGTGCACCACCACAGCCTAATTACATATTTTAAATAATACCTTCTTTAAAAGAAGATAGAAGTAAATTCTCTGAAAACTTGTCTTTTGAGGTTATTTTCTGGGGTGGGATAAAGCTGATGAAATAAAGGGACTTGTTGCTTCAGTTGTAGGTGACTAAATACAGCCTTTTCTTAATTAGCTAAGCCCAGTTTCCATTAATTGACCAGCAAACTGTAAGAATCTGGTGGAAATCCCAGTTGGTATAGCTGCTTTGGAGCACGGTTTGTCAGTATTTAGTAAAATCAAACATTCAAGGGCTGGCGGGTGGTGGCGGTGCATGCCTTTAATCCCAGCACTCGGGAGGCAGAGGCAGGCAGATCTCTGTGAGTTCAAGACCAGTGTGGTCTACAAGAGCTAGTTCCAGGACAGCCTCCAAAGCCACAGAGAAACCCTCTCTCGAAAAAACAAAAGAAAAATTCAAGGGCTGGGGAGATGGCTCAGTGGGTAAAATACCTGCTGCTAGGACAGGAATCCCAGGATCCACATAAAAGCTGGGGATAGTGAGTTTGATGAATCACCTTGTCCCAAAAAATAACAAGTGAAGAAGCCATCTGATGCTGGCCTCCACATGTGCCTGCACAGGTGAGCAAATGTGCAGACATGCACGCACACATGCAGGCACATGCTGGGAGGTGGGGGACATGACAACATATGTTCCAGCCACATACTCTTGTCTAGGTTTATATACTAAAGAAATCTTACTGTCTATTCATAAAGATCTGGGTGGAAGAAAAGTCAGGCCTGTCTAGGTAGAGATAATGAAGCCTTTGAAACAAGCTGCAAGTCAGTGGGATAACAGGTAGGCAAAGACTACAGACTAGCTTAAAGAGATTAGCTAGATACAGAACATAACCTTAGAACTGTCTGATCTGACAGTGAAAATATTTACCAGGTGATGTTCTTGTTAGAGCTTTGTGGTCAATGATTTGTTATGGAAGCAAAATAAATTTTGCAACATGTTCCAATTTATGTTTGAAGACTCATTGCCAAATATTGATATATGCTGAGACAAGTATATAGAGAGTGAAGTATTATACAAAATAGGGTACAGTTTCATCTCTCCTTTTGTGTTGTTCTTTTTTGTGGCTACTACAGCATGCTAGCCTCTTGTACAACCCCCCAAGAAGCAACACGAATATCACAGGAAGGACAGAGAATATTTGAGAAACTTGAAAAGTCCCCAAAGCCCGTGGTAGCCGCCATCAGTGGATCCTGCTTGGGAGGAGGACTTGAGGTATGGTGTATTCCAGAGCTGTACAGACACTGTCCCGCTCATCTTTAGGCTAGTGTTTCTCCTGCAGAAAAGTGTCCCAAGTAGAATCAGCTTTATTTTAGCTGTCAAACATCTAAAGGGGTTTAATTCTTAATTCATGACAAGCCCCAAGTGCGTGGAACAAAAGAACCAAGAAGTGCTGTTTCCATTTACAGCTGGGATTTGAACTGCACCTATGAAGTCTTTCTCATGTCTGAATACCTGGTTCAGGTTCACAGGACAAAGATTCTGAAGTGTGACCTGTGTTCCTGTTCTTTTTTTTTTTTTTTTTTTTTTTTTTTAAGTTTCTCTTTAGTTTTTTGAGACAGGGTCTCTCAGTCTAGCTTTGGTTGTCCTGGAACTCACTCCATAGACCAGGCTGGCCTTGAACTCACAGAGATCGCCTGCCTCTGCCTTCCCAGTGCTGGGACAAAAGGCGTGCGCCACCACCACCTGGCCATGTTCATGTCCTTAAGTCAGGTGAAGACCTTCAAAGTATAACATATGTTTAAGTCTTGTGGGAGAGAGTTTCTTCTGAATAGTAAAGATGATAAAATTGAAGAAAAGAGATTCTTTTTGGTTTTGTTTTTTGAGACAGGATCTCATTCTATAGAACAGGGTGGCCTCGAACTCTTCAGAAGATTTTTAACCTGGAAAAGGGTTAATAAATTATGAAAATTGGTAGAAAAGGTAAGTGGTAGAGTACCAAATGTCAGCCTAATGAATCATGGTTTATTTTGTTGTACATTCCTGCTTTATGAATAATAATCTTTAGACCTGTCAGCCTAGGTGCTAAAATGTTAGTTATATTTTCTAACATTCTAATTTTTCTTTGGTTTCTTTGAAGCTTGCCATAGCATGCCAATACAGAATAGCAACAAAAGACAGAAAAACAGTATTAGGTGTCCCTGAAGTGTTGCTGGGACTCTTACCAGGAGCTGGAGGTACTCAGAGACTGCCCAAAATGGTGAGTTTAACAATCCCCCAACACCATGACCTTGAGCTGTACATAAACACCCCTTTAGATTACTCCATCTTGTACAAAGTACATAATATAGACATTCTCTGTAGGATTCAGAAACCAAGTAAGTTAGGAGTATAGAGGATCATTGAGAGATTTTTTTTCCCTGATCTCTATTTTTTCAGTTCTACAGACTTATTGATAAAACGTAAAGATGATAAGCCTTGCTTTTCCAGGACATTAATTTGTTCCTCTTCTCCCGGTATCTCTTTAATAGTTTTTCAAAGCCATGGGTCATAATTCATGATAAGTTTGAAATAGAGCTTTCCCACCATTCTCTGATTTAGACCATGTGTTAAAAGGACTCAAAACAATGCAGCAAGATTTTGAATTTCTAAGGAAAGGAGGAGAGTCAACCCTGGAAGCTGCAGAGAAATTTCATATCAAACCATAGGGCAGAAAGCCTCCCAGTGTCTAGCACTATAGATTCCTCAATAAAGAGGGCTCAGTAGAGCAACTGTGCCAAGAAGTTCATATAAGTGTGAGTGGGGAAAGGAAGGTTTTGTTTCATTTGGTTTGTTTGATTTTGGCTTTATAAGTTTCATCCTGCAGCCTAGACTGGCCTCAAACTCTTGGCTACCCCCCTGCCTCACCCTCCTGAGTGCTGGAATAACATATACCAAAATTAATAATACACATTTCTCTTTAAGAATGGTCTAGAAAATGTCTTGACATAAAAATTGGTTGAATTTTATTTACTTATGCTGCCAAGAGTTCTTTCATTCTTGTTTTGATTGTGTTTTGTTGGTATTGTTGGTTTTTGTTTGTTTGTTTTTAAGCCAGGGTCTCTCTGTGTAGTCCTGACTGTCCTGGAACTCCTATGTAGATCAGGTTGGCCTAGATCTCACAGAGATCCTCTTGCCTCTACCTCCTGAGTGCTGGGATTAAGGATGTGTACCTCCACACTTAGCTGTTTTTGGTTGGTTTGGTTTTGGGGTTTTTATTGTTTTATTCTGAGTCAGGGTCTTCTCTGCAGCTAAGACAGGCTTTGAATCTACACCATTCTCCTGTGTCAGCATTCCAAGATCTGAGATTATAGAACAAACTATATACCTGGCTAGAAGTCAGTTTTCTAGAATTCTGTATCAGTTGAGCTGCATTGTTAAACTCAAACTTCCTTGTAAAAATATCAGGTTTTCCGAGCTCAGAGTCTGCACTATTTGGGGGCGGGGGAAAGATGCTAAGAATTGAACCTATGGTCTTATGCATGTCAAGCAAGCACTCCATCTCTGAGCTACATCCTCAGCTCTAGAGTTTTAAATACTATACAAATGATAGAAAACAAATTGACAATGGCACAGTCTACAGTTTTAGTTCATGTAAAATGAATTCTCCACTTCATCAACTCATTATGTTATTGAATTTAAAAGATAGCATAAAGGCATTTTTTTTTTTTTTGTGGTTTTTCGAGATAGGGTGTCTCTGTGGCTTCCTGAAACTAGCTCTTGTAGACCAGGCTGGTCTCAAACTCACAGAGATCCGCCTGCCTCTGCCTCCCGAGTGCTGGGATTAAAGGCGTGCGCCACCAACGCCCGGCCATTTTTTTTCTTCAGTATATAAAATTTAATTTACTGATAAAAGAACATAAAACAGGTTTGACTTTTCTCCTTTTTTTTTTTTTTTTTTTAGAAAACATTGTCATGTTTATTTGTTTATATTGGGTGTTCATGCACACATGTGGCATGATGCACATGTGGAGGTCAGGTCACCTTTCAGTAGTCAGTTCTCTCTTGCCATGAGAATCCCAAGAATGACATTTGGGTGTCAGCCTTGACAGCAAGCACCTTTACCCTCAGAGCTCCTCACCAGCCCCACTCATCTTCTACAGTTTGCTGACTTGTAAACTAACGTCCACCCTCATTTCCCTCTGTGCTCTGGCTTGAATGTTAGGTGGGTGTGCCGGCTGCATTTGATATGATGCTGACTGGTAGAAACATTCGTGCAGACAGAGCCAAGAAAATGGGATTGGTTGACCAGTTGGTGGAACCCCTGGGTAAGTGCTAGCATGACTCAGAATTGGGTCCTATAGATTTGCTTGTTTCCTGAAGGATCTGCTCTCTTGAATATTAGGATGAAATTTAAAACTCTTAAGAACCAAGTAACAGTCTTTGAGGAGTGACATTTTCTAAGAGCTAACACTAAATCATTTTCACCTCCACCCTGGTTTCTATTTATTTTACTGATTATTTAGATACCAAGAATATAGGAATCAGTTCTGTTATTAGTGTTTAGTTATAAATTACCTGTAGAACTGTCCATGTATAAGCCTCCTTCAGTCCCTGTTGGGAGGTTCTTTGTTTCATTTGTTGTTTTTATTTTTGTTTGGAATGTGTGTGATCAAACCAGGGTCTTCTGCACGCTGGGCCAGTACTCTACTACTGAGCTACATCCCCTCCCTGTGTTTTAATAATACAGGAAACAGACAACCTCAAAATGTTAACATACGGTATCTACTTATGTGCTACTTTCATGCAATTTCTGTTGGCTGTAGAAACCTCTGAAATGTACATTTGTCACCTCCTGTTATTTCTTAAATATCAGCATTAAGTTATTACTTAAGACTCAGTGTGGTGGTTCACACTGAGTGCCTTTAATCCAGCATTTAGAAGATTGAGACAAATGAACCATGAGTTTGAGCCACCTTGGGCCACGTAACATAGAAAGTTCTAAGCCAGAACTACCTAGTGAGACCCTACCTCAGAAAAACAAGCAGGAGCTATTGAGATGGCTCAGTGGGTAAAGGCACCTGCCACCAAGCCCAAAGACCTGAGTTTGATCTCTAGGATCCACGTAGTGGAAGAAAAGAGCTGATTCCTACTAGCTATCTTATGGCCTCTTCACACTCATTGTGGCATGCATCTGTCCCCAACACACACATACTCAAATAAAATGTAAGCGATGACAGAAAGGTTTGTATATCCAAATTCAAGGTAGTATTTTACTTACTTTAAAGTTACTTATGGAATTTTTCAGTTTTCAATAAACGCTTTGCTTTAACATACGTAGTTATGTAAATGCCACCATAGTTAAAACAGTTCTAATATGCAGCTTTTTGTCCCTCCTTTCATTTAGTATAATGCTTTTGAAAAGCATTGTTGCTGTTGCATAGGTCTATAAATAGCACACCATCAGAGTCATCTCCCCAGATTGATGTTCTTAATTTTTCAGCACTGGTTTATGTTACTTGGTGAACATTAGCATTTATTCCTAGGTATTTCATAGTTTTAAGCCAATATGCTTTGCCTGTAATTAAATACTTATTTATAAAAATTAATTGATTTAGGGGCATGGACCTTAGGTCTTGTGAGTTTAATATGCTCATTAAACTGAGTACCTAGTGGAAGCATAGCTGTTGGTTTATCCTGAGTGCCAGTTCAAGCATAGCTGTCAGTTTGTCCTGAATGCCCATTATCAAGTTGAAGATGTGCCCTTTTTCTCACAGTTTGATAAGAGCAAGTATAATTTTGTTAAATGCCTTCTTGGTTTTTATTAAGGTATTTGTGTGATTTGTTTGTTTTCTTTTTTAGTCTTTTTGTAATGTCAATCATACTGGATTTTTTTTTTTTTTCCTATTGAGCTAGCCTTTGCCCGTGGAATAAACTCCACTTAGATATAATACATTATCCTTTTTACAAACTGCTGGCTTGATGACCAAAAATTTGTAAGTGATTTTTATGCCTGGCAAAGAGAATTAATGGTCTCATGGATAATTATGTTTTCTTATATTTGTATGGTGTTAGTATTAAGGCAGTGCTGGCCTCATAAAATGAGTTGTAGAGTTTTCCTTTCTCTTGTTTTCTAGAAATTTTTGTGTAGAATTTGTATTTCTTCTTACTTAAGTACCTAATATACTTAACCATAAAGTCATATATGAGTTGGAGGGTTGCTGTCTTTTGTTTTCTTTTGTTTTCTTTTTTGTCCTGGCTAAGATGGTTTTAGGGTTTGTTTTGGTTTTCTTTGTTGTTTATTTTTTTGTTTTCTTAGATTTATTTTATGAGTGTTTTGCTTGTATGTATTTCTGTGTACATGTATGACTGGTGCCCACAGGGGTCAGAAGAGAGCATTGGATCTCATGCATCTGGAGTTATAGACAGTTGTGAACTGCCATGTGAGTGTTGGGAATTGAACCTGGTTCCTCTGTTAAAAAAAAAAAAAAACCAAAACAAGTGCTCTTAACCACTGAGCCAACTCTCCAGCCCCTTGTTCTTATTTTTTAAGGTTTTATTTATTTGTGTGTGTGTGTGTGTGTGTGTGTGTGTGTGTGTGTGTGTGTGTGTATCTATGTATGAGTATGCCCATCATGTGTGTGCAGGTGCCTTTGGAGGCCAGAAGAGGGCATTGGCTCCCATGAAGCCAGAGTTACAGGAGGTTGTGAGGGGTCCCCTGACTTCTGAGGAAGCCTTGAGCAGCCTTTATGGAGCCTGGCAGATGGTTTGGAAGTAGGGGAAAGTGTCTTTAAGATTCTTTTCTTTTTTTCTTAGTACAGCTAATGCCCTGAGGTAAAGAGACCTAGGACAGAAAGTACATGGACTAGGAATAGAATGTGTGTGAGAACATAGCCAGCACAGGAGACCTGTGTCCTTGTCTGTGCCTTCCTCAAGGACTGTGGTGTATTGGCCACACTCCTAGTGTGGTATAAGGAAGGCAGTATTTCCCATGACATATTCCCTCAGGGAATATCCTTACCCTCAGGGAGTACCTCAGCTGGTCATTGTTCTTTGCCTAATAGGATGACCTTCATTCCTAACAGGTGTGGGCCACCAGCTGTTCTGTGGTGGCATTCTGTAGTGGTCTTTCCTGGCCTTAGATAGTTCTTTTGGTGGATGTGCTGAACAGTGCTAGCCAAAGCTGAGGAGCCCTCAGGGTAGACCTGCTGCGTGTCACATGCTCAGCAGCATTCTGAGTACGGAGTCTGGTGGCCTTGGCTGCCCTGACAGATCGTGATGCTGCTGACTCTCTGCATTCTCTGAGTTTTGGCCATTTTGAAGTTAAAGGTTTAGTTCTGGTTCCCCCTTCTCACTCGGGTTCAGACAGGACAGCCGTCTTACTAGAGGAGTAGTTCTACATTTGTAGTAAGCACTTGCTCTTGAGATTTTGTTCCCTGAGTACTTCAGGAGTGCGGACTCCTTTTTCATGCAGACTTTCAGTGGAGAGCCTGGATGGTGTCAGTTTTCTTAGTCCTATAATTTCTGTTCTTTGATTTCTCAGCTTCGCCATTTCTTGTTTGTTTGCTTTTGGGGTGCTAAGGATGGAGCCAAGTCTCATACATGTTAATCATATACCATTGAACTACGCACATAATCTAATTCCTGCTTCCAGCAGGTTCATAAATTGACAGATGTCATAAATGGGAAGTCAGTGGCTGTCTTAGTTAGGGTCACTATTACTGTGATGAAATACTATGACCAAAAAAAAACTTGGTGAGGAAAGGGTTTATTTCTCTGATATTTCCATATAACAGTTCATCATCAGAAGCAATGAGGGGGCGGTGGTGGTACACGCCTTTAATCCCAGCACTCGGGAGGCAGGGGCAGATGGATCCCTGTGAGTTCAAGACCTGCCTGGTCTACAAGAGTTAGTTCCAGGACAGCCTCTAAAGCCACAGAGAAACCCTGTCTAGATAAAACAAAAACAAACACAAACAAACAAAAACAGCAGCAGTGAGGACAGGAACACATACAGGGCAGGATCTGGGAGGCCAGTACTGTTGCAGAGGCCATGGAGGGGTGCTGCTTACTGACTTGCTCCCTATGGCTTGCTCAGACTCCATTCTTAGAGATCCCAGGACCACAAGCCCATGGATGGCTTCACCCATAATGGGCTGGGCCCTCCCCCATCAGTCACTAATTAAGAAAATGTCCTACAGGCTTTTCTTACAGCCCCATCTTATGGAAGCATTTTCTTGAGGTTCCCTCTTCTCCAATGACTTTTTTTGGTTTTTTGAGACAGGGTTTCTCTGTGTAGCTTTGGAGCCTATCCTGGCACTCACTCTGGAGACCAGGCTGGCCTCGAACTCACAGAGATCCTCCTGCCTCTGCCTCCCGAGTGCTGGGATTAAAGGCGTGCGCCACCACCGTCTGGCTTTTCCAGTGACTTTTGCTTATGCTCAGTTGACATAAAACTGGCCAGCATAGTTACATATTATTGCAAGCCTCCTTCTGTAGACAGGTATTTTGTGGACCAGAGACCCCACCACCTTTCTGGACCAGCCCTTTGAGCTGCTCACTGCTGTTCCATCAGAAATACTGACTTTGTTCCTTTCTTCTGATCTGTTCTTTGTGACCCCAAAGGTCTAAAGTCTTAACTTTCCTCCTAGTAGTATCCTTTGGCTGGAGCCAAGTCCAGTGGTCAGTCTACACCCCAAAGATTATGACACACCAGAGAACAGAGTGACCAACCATGGCCTAAGATAGGCTGTTCCCTGTCTAGAACTCTAGGTCTCAGGTTTCTGCTGCACCTTTACAAATAATTTTACAGTTTACTCAGGGTTTTTTTTTTGGTTTTGGGTTTTTTTTTTTTTTTTTTTTTTTTGTAGTTTTGCAGTAGGAATCTAGGCCACACAAGACCCACTCAATCTGCAGAAGTAGAAGATAGATTGACAATGTTTGGGGCCTTTCTTACACTCAGAGCCCATTGTTGCACCTTTGTTCACAATTGTTTCCAGGGTTCCCACAGAGCTTACCCTCTAGTATGAAAGGGGCTTCCTCTGCCTAGGGCTGGTTCAAGCTTGACTTACATTCCAGTCCTTGAAATCATTTTGTTGTTATTTTGTTTGCATAGGACCAGGAGTAAAACCTCCAGAGGAAAGGACAATTGAATACCTGGAAGAAGTTGCAATTACTTTTGCCAAAGGCCTGGCTGATCGGAAGGTCTCTACCAAGCCAAGCAAAGGCCTGATAGACAGTAAGTGTCTGTTAGCAGCACACAGCAGGGCTTCTTCCTGCCTGAGCTTTACCTGGATTCAGAATGAACCTGCCCTAGGCTGTGAGAGACTCTGTGCTGTGCTGTATGAAGTCAGCCTCAAAGAGCACAACTCTGCCTCATGGTCAAATCCTTAACCTTATACTAACTGCTAAAGCCATTGTTTAAAGGCTTGTTATTTTGGAAACCTTTAAATCTTAATATAAAAATAGATTATAATAGTGTAATAAAGCTGCAAGTCCCCAGACCAGGTCAGATAACTGAAGCACGTTAAGACAGCGCAGTGTAGAGGTTGGCAATTACATTGTGTTCTTCACATGGCTAGACTGGAGTGTGCAGAACAAATGGACAAGGAAGCCCTGGTTTGTCAGTGAATATCTAACCACATTTTACCTTACAGAGCTGACGTCATATGCCATGACTATTCCATTTGTCAGACAACAGATTTACAAAACAGTGGAAGAAAAAGTGAAAAAGCAGACCAAAGGCCTTTATCCTGCACCTCTGAAAATAATTGATGTGAGTCTGCCCTGTGTGCCCACCCCCCTTTCCATATTCCTTCCTCTTACATGGAGCAGTGCTCTTTGTTGTGATTCTGAACAATGTATGCCAGGACTTATTGTCTGTGTGTTTGCTTGTTTCATTTTGTTTTGTTTTTTGAAACAGGGTTTTTCTGTGTAGGCCTGGTTGTTCAGGCTGGCCTCAAACTCACAGAGATCCACCTGCCTCTGACTCCCAAGTGCTGGGATTAAAGGTGTGCACCACTATGTTCAGCTAATGATAATTTTTTAAAAAAGACATTCCTGGGGTTAGAGGGATGTCTCAGTGGTAAGACCACTGGCTGCTCTCCCAGAGGTCCTGAGTCCCAGCAACTACATGGTGGCTCACAACTGTCCATGGTGGGATCTGATGCCCTCTTCTGGCATAAAGAATGCAGAGCTACATAGAGACCCTATCTTTAAAAACACACACACACACACAAGCCAGGTGTAGTTTATACATGTAATCCTAGGACTCTGAGAGGCAAGCAGATGTCTGAGTTCAAGGCCAGCCTGGTCTACATAGGAAACACAGGACAACCAGAGCTACATAGAGAGACTGTGTCTCAAACAAAACAACCAAAAAAACTGGTGGATGGATCCATTGCATAGTATATTTCAAGTAGAAGACAGGAGACTACTGAAATATGAAACATGGGCTAAGGATGTTGCTCTGGCAGAAGCTTTGTCCGGCTTGTAGAAGTCTCTAGATTCAGTTCCCAGCATTGTAGAAAAGGAATGTGAAATATGACACACACATCTGCTTTCATCTTAATGTCTGGGCTGGAGAAATTAAATACGTGTGGTAAGGCAGCTAGCCATACCAGATATGAACCAGCAGGCAGTTAAGGCCTGGTAATGAGTGCAGAGAGGAAGGGACAGTCAGTGAGATGAGATAGAGGCTCGTAGGATCTGATCTGAGAAGGGAGAGTCAGGTCAGGCAGGATGGACGGCATCATGCTGTTCAGGGAGCATTTAGTGAGACCCACTTTTAAAAGTAAACAGTTAAATGTCAGTCTCAGGCAGAAGTTAGATTTGACAAGGTCAGCAACAGTGAATTAATCAGTTTTACCTTGCCCTGTGCTTTTAGTCATTTTCATGGTAGTGGGTCAAAGAGGATTAGGAGTTAGAATAGAGCCTGCTGTCTTTTTTTTTTTTTTTTTAAAGATTCATTTATTTATTATGTATACAACATTCTGCCTCCATGTATGTCTGCACACCAGAAGAGGGCACCAGATCTCATTACAGATGGTTGTGAGCCACTGTGTAGTTGCTGGGAATTGAACTTGGATCTCTGGAAGAGTAGTTCATGCTCTTAACCTCTATGCCATCTCTCCAGCCCCACCTGCTGTCTTTTTACGTTTGAGTAAGACTCTGAAATACAATTAAGGAAAAATAGAATGGCGTAAGAAGCTTGCCAAAGAGAGGGATGATGAGTTTAGATATGACAGGACATCCAGGTTTAATGAATTTGGGGTTTGTTTTGTTTCAGGTCATATGTATAAATTGTGTTGGTTGGGTTTAGGGTCATTTCTTTTTTGTTGTTGTTGTTGTTGTTTTACAAGACGAAGTTTCTCTGTGTAGCCCTGGCTGTCCTAGAACTTGCTTTGTAGACCTCAAACTCACAGAGATCCATCTGCCTCTGCCTCTGCCTCTGCCTCTGCCTCTGCCTCTGCCTCTGCCTCTGCCTCTGCCTCTGCCTCTGCCTCTGCCTCCCAAGTGCTGGGATTAAAGGGGTGCCCAAGGAGGTCATTTCTTTATTACATGAGATAGTGTTTACCCCATATGTAAAGAGTTCCCTGTT
This sequence comes from Cricetulus griseus, assembly GCF_003668045.3. Taxonomy (NCBI): domain Eukaryota; kingdom Metazoa; phylum Chordata; class Mammalia; order Rodentia; family Cricetidae; genus Cricetulus; species Cricetulus griseus. The sequence goes on from NC_048600.1 coordinate 14,146,699, forward strand.
AATGTGACTAATAATATCATACACACACCAAGAAAGCACAGAGAAGCAAACAGAGCGCTGTCCTTAGAAACTTAGGAATAGCTTACAGTTCTCAGAGACAGTTGGTCAGTCTAGAGCAGCCAGGCATTCAGATCCGGGCAAAGCTGAATGTGTGACCTGCTCTTTGAAGCCTGATCACACTGGCTATTTTATTCAGCATTGTTTTACATTTAGCCATTCTGTTCCAACACTGAACAATCTCATTTGTGGTTTTCAGGTTGTGAAGGCTGGACTCGAGCAAGGAAATGATGCCGGTTATCTCGCTGAATCACAGGTAAAATTATCTCCGGTTTAATTGTAGAAAATGAAAGATCCAAAGGTCTGTTTAAAGCTGACAGTGTACATACATAAACTATACTATATGTGAAAACATACTGTATGTGAAAGCTAGTACTATGTTTCTCACAGTGGCCATTCTTCCAATTAGTCTCTGTGGTTGAGTTGGTGTGAGAATGGATGGTGCCCATGGGTGCTTGGAAATGCTCACTTCTGAGGGCGTAGCAGCGAAGAATCTATCACTTGAGTGTACCTGGGTTGATCTTGTTGTGACAGAAAGCATACATTGGGGGCCATTGATATAGGTCAGTGTAGAGGGGTTGCCTTTAGCATGGGCAAGGCCCTAGGTCCAATCCAAGTACCATAAAGAAGAAGGAAAAAGCAAACACTGATTTACATATGTATCGCTTACTGAGGCTTAGAGATGCAACATTTTTGATGAATTAGAAAAGAAAAAGTGGGGACTGGAGAAATGGCTCAGGGGTTAAGAGCTCTTCAAGAGGTCCCAGCACCTACATGGCAGCTCACAGCTGTCTGTAACTCCAATTTCAGGGGACCCGACACCCATGGCAGAACATCCATGCACATAAAATAAAAAATAAGTAAGTGTGTAAAAAAGAAAAGAAACAGTGCCTTGCACTCAGAAACAGACAAAGAAGCACACATCAAGTAGCCTCACACCTTTCACTTTTCACAAAAGTCGGTGGTATGCTAGGTTTAAGGGAGTGATGGGTAATTTAGGTTTTAATCACTCATTGAAGGAAAGCTCCAGAAGACCACTTCTCATGGATTGTTCATGCATTCCTCATATTTTAAACACCATGACCAGGTATACACACACAGAAAAATAGAAGCATATGCCCAGAATTGAGTAACTGCCCTCACTGCGTATAGTTGGCCCTCTCATGTCTATAGTCCTGCATCCAACCACTGAACAAAAGTATTTAGGAAGGAGAATGGTTGGGATCAAGAGAGTGTGGAAATGGAAAAGAAAGGGCAATGGGATAGATATGATCAGTGTATTATATACATATAAAAATTGTTTTTATAAGAACAGTATCTTTTTTTTTTTAAGTTCTATTTATTTATCATGTATACAGTGGTCTGCCTACATGTATCCCTGCAGGCCAGAAGATGGCACCCAGATCTCATTATAGATGGTTGTGAGGCACCATGTGGTTGCTGGGAATTGAACTCAGGACCTCTGGAAGAGCAGCCAGTGCTCTTAAACTCTGAGCCATCTCTCCAGCCCTACAAATAAAAATTTTAAATTACATTGTACTGAATGTGTAGACTTTTGTTGTTAGCAGCTAAGTATATATAATATTTACCTTGTATTAGGTATTGTGGGTAATCTAGAGTCAACTTGAAATACAAAAGATGTGCACAGACTGTATCATTTTATCCAAAGAACTCGAGGACTTGTGGATTATGGCTCTTCTAAGGTCCTGGAACCAGTGTTTGCATGGATTCCAAGGAGCAGCTGCACTTGACTATATATATACACACACATACACTTTTTCTATAAAACCCCTTATCAAGCCTATTGAATTCATGACCTGATGAATGTTTACCCATAATTTGAAATCCACTGGTTTACCAAATAGAACACACTGTATCAGGATTAAGTATAGCGTTAATTCTGTGAACCATTATTTCATGTTGTTAGGGTATGTAAGCAATGTTATTAGAGAATTTCTTTCTTGGCTATTTGTAACCCTGTAATTCTACCAGTGTGTGCTAGCAGTGTTGATAATAGCTAGCATTGAGAGTCTTGTCATTTTGCTAGTATTCTCATTGTAGGCAGTACTCGGAACTAGGCTTCCATTTTCCCATTTGAAGAGTGAAGAAAGCTTTGACAGTAGGAAATGGCAAGATCAGGGTGCAAACCCTACCATATCAGACCCTGACTCCAACTGTTATGCTGGGAACCACTGAACTGGGACTCATCCTTAGTTAAAATAGCAGTGGGAATAGTGTTAAACTGTCTGCTGCAATGGAAAGAACTGCAGTGGGTAGGAGTCCCCCGCTCAAGTTCTGCCTTGAGGCAGTGTGGCCTTACCATCTGGACCTCTTCTCAGGCTTCCACTATGGTGGGGTATTGCAGGCAATGGTGAAGATCCATTTGAGCCTGAGACTCTAGACCAACGGTTCTCAACCTGTGAGTTGTGCATATCAGATATTTACATTACAACTTGTAATAGTAACAAAATTACAGTTATGAAGTAGCAATGAAACTGATTTTAAGGTTGGGATCAGCACTACATGAGGAACTGTATTAAAGGGTCGCAGCATTAGGAAGGTTAAGAATCACTGGTCTAGACCATTGACAAAGGCTACCACTCCTGCTGTAAAGAATCTGAGAGCTTAGTTACATCAAAACCTCCTTCAGAGCTGGGTGTGTGGCACACACCTTTAATCCCAGCACTTGTGAGGCAGAGGCAAGCAGATCTCTATGAGTTCAAGGCCAGCCTGGTCTACAGAGTGAGTTGCAGACAGCCAGGGCTACACAGGGATACCCTGTCTTGAAATATATATATCTTGAAATTATATATATACATAGCCAGAGCTGGACCTGGCCTCATTGAAACATCTGCGAACTGAGACATGGGGTGTTGCCTGCAGAGGGGAATGAACCGAAGAAGTCCCCGTCACTAGACCCTGAAGTTCCACCTTTTCTTGTTCCCTTTGCCTTTCAGAAATTTGGAGAGCTTGCACTGACCAAAGAATCGAAGGCCCTGATGGGACTTTATAATGGCCAGGTCCTATGCAAAAAAAATAAATTTGGAGCACCACAGAAGAATGTTCAGTAAGCTGCCCTGCCCAGAAAGCCTGTGAATTTGCTTTGTACCAAGTGTGTAGGGGTCTGAGCATCCACAGAATTAGATTTACCCTCAACCTCTCTGCTTAGCACACAGGAGATCCTTCTTGTTTTCAAATGCCCTGAGTTCTCTAGGCCCTTCTAGCAGCTTTACAGTGCTTTCTTTTCTTTTTTTAATTTTATATGCATTGGTTTTTTGCCTTCATGTATGTCTGTATGAGGATTGGATCCCTGGCAATGTAGTTGCAGACAGTTGTGAGCTGCCCATGTAGGTGCTGGGAATTGAACCTGGGTCCTCTGGAAGAGCAGCCAGTGCTCTTAAACACTGAGCCATCTCTCCAGCCCCTTTAGAGCTTTCTTATCTTGTATGATTCCCTAGTAGTCTGGTTTAGGTCTCACTTCCCAGACCAAAGGTACATTGCTAGAGCTGGAACTCAACTCAGTTGGTAAATACTTGTGGGGCATTCAGGAGTCCTGAGTTCAGTTCCCAGTACCACATAAACCAGATGTAATGTGCAACTGTTAGCCCTGCACTCAGGAGGTGAGGCAAGAGGATCAAAAGTTCAAGGTCATTCTCTGCATGGTGAGTTCAAGGCCAGCCTATGCTGTCTCAAAAAAAAAAAAACCAAAGCCTAAAAGCTACTAGTAAGGAGACTGAAGTACTCTGGCTAGGGCCACAGACTTTGGGAGAAAGGAGAATGAGAGTGACAGAAACTTAATGTCACTAAGAAGTTACCAAACAGATTAGTCTTCAGACAGACCTCTGCAAGATTAGACTTGGTTCCCATGAGCTTTGGGCACAGGTGAAAGTTGGTAGAGTGTTGTTGGTTGTGTTTTCCTCTTTAGCTCTTAGCTCTTTAGGGGGGCCACCATTTATGGAGGCTTATTATTTAGGAATGCCTGGCCTTAGTGTGACTTATTCCTTGCCAGCTTTTCTTAACTAAATTATCCTATCTACTTTTTGCCTCTGAGCTTTTTACCTTTCTCTATTTCCATATATCTTACTTTCACTCTTATTCCTTGGGTGGCTCAGTGGCTGGCCCCTAACATCCTCCTCCTCATCATTCGATCCTCTTCCCAGATTTCTCTTCCTCTTTTACTCTGTCTCCTGCCTTGCTACTGGCTGTACGGCTCTTTATTAGACCATCAGGTGTTTTAGGCAGGCACAGTAACACAGCTTCACAGAGTTAAACAAATGCAGCATAAAAGAATACAACACATCTTTGCATCATTGAAACAAACATAACACAACATAAACAAATGTAACACACCTTAAAATAATAGTTCCACCTTCACAGAAAGACCAATTTTTTACACTGAGTTTTATATTTGTCTTTAAAAGTCAAAACTTTACTTTAGATAAAAATTATCAAAAACTCTTATACTTGTGCCCGATGTGGCTGGTTTATTGGATGGCAGCCCCATGGCTAGTGTTTCCCAGGTACTAAAATCTGAGATGTTCACCAGAATCTATTGATCGTATCCTTCCAGGCATCTAGCCATCCTTGGTGCAGGGCTGATGGGAGCTGGCATTGCCCAGGTCTCTGTGGATAAGGGACTAAAAACTCTACTTAAAGACACCACACTGACTGGGCTGAGCCGGGGACAGCAACAAGTGTTCAAAGGGTAAGTTCGCTGTTTCTGCCAGGGGTTGAACTATTTCTGGGGGCAGGCATGGTTGGCATGAAACTAGTCATTCTCGGGTGTCTCATTTGGCCGAGGTTTGCATGTAGTTGCTCCAGTGGAGTGGATTATGGAACCTGCACGGCTCTTCTAAGTGGGCATGGGGGTTGGTTATGAGTGAATGTATGCTGACTCCAGTAGGTGAAGGCAGGGCCAACATCAGGGCTCTTCAGTACTCTTTCCTGACCAGAGTGACACAGCAGAGCCCTTGCCTGGTCAGCCTGTGATGCCTGAGGCCTGCATATGTGCAGGCAAAACACCCATATACATAAAGTACAAATAAAGATTAAACAAATGTTTTAAAATAAAAATGAAGGGTGACTGTCCTCCCACCCCACCCAGTCCCTTCTCATTTGCTGAGAGGAAATGGCATCAACTGAGCCAAACTGATGTTGGTCTCAGGCCAGTGTTCTGCACAGACACGGTGGATGAGCTGGCTGCCTTAGACCATCCTGTTTGGGACCTTGCTGAGTGAGGGCATTGTGTTTCCTAAGTGTATTGTGTAGCTTGTTCGTTGGCTGTGTAAAGATATTTTTGGTAGGAAGACTGTGTGCCTGGGGTCTAGGTTGTCTTCAAATGCTAATAGCCTTCCTCACTAGCCACTACCCCCAGTACCTCTGAGCAACTCGACCCCCTCAGAACAGGAGTAGTGATGTAACCTCACAGTTACGGGGCCACATAGCAACTGTGTGGCTTCTGGTCTCCTATTCTTCCATGCTAAGAATGTGTTTTTCCTAGGTTGAATGACAAAGTGAAGAAGAAAGCACTAACATCATTCGAAAGGGATTCCATTTTCAGCAACTTGATTGGGCAGCTCGATTACAAGGGTTTTGAGAAGGCTGACATGGTGATTGAAGCTGTTTTTGAGGACCTCACTGTTAAGCACAAAGTGTTAAAGGAAGTAGAAGGTGTAAGTGACAGCTTGTTGTCCTTGACTCCGGGAGAACACTGAGATGGGTGGTCTTAAGGGGAGGGAGACACATGCCATAGAGCATGTGTGGAGGTGAGAGGTAACTACCCGCTGAGTGATCTGCTGGCCCCAAACCTAAGTCTGTCTGACGGTGTGTATCAATCAGAAAGCTCAAGTCTAAATCCTAAGGGAAAAAATTAGGTACCTGTTCTCCTAAGCACAGGGCTTGTTAGCCCTAGGCAGGGAGCCAGGAGGGGGTCATTCAAATAGCCTCATGGAGTACAGCCAGATTCCTTGGGATTTTTTAAACTGTGTATTTATTTTTGGCTGTGAACCGTAATCAGATGTCTTCAGGTCTAGGTAGCAAAAGAGAACTAAGGAAGCCTTCTCCAGACAGTTCCCCTCTGTCCTAATTAGCCCAATCTTTTTTTTAATTTTTATTTTTTTTATTTTTTGTTTTTTCAAGACAGGGTTTCTCTGTGCTTTGGAGCCTATCCTGAAACTAGCTCATGTAGACCAGGCTGGCTTCAAACTCACAGAGATCCGCCTGCTTCTGTCTCCCGAGTGCTGGGATTAAAGGAGTGCACCACCAACGCCCAGCTAGCCCAAACTTTTTTAACTTTTTATTTTATTCTTTTTATCTTTCGTGTCATGTATCTTGACCCCATTCATTTCCCCATCCCTTCATATCTGCCTTCTGACCTTGCAACCTCCCTCCCAACATAAAATAAAATTTAAGAGAAAAAAGAAAACAAAAGGAAAAAAAATGAAAAATCTCATCATGGAAGTTACCATGTGACACAGTAAGTCACACAGTAAACTCCTTTGACCATTTATCCTTACTTGCAAGTGTTCATTGCAAAAGAGTCATTAGTCTGGTTTGAGATTTCTGGTTTCTGCTACAGTATTGATGCTGGACCCTCACTGGGACTCCTCTTGGATATCCTATTGTTGCTCTGTGTCGTGGAGATCCTGCAGCTTTGGGTCTGCAGGACTGGCCCCTTCTGTGCTCCAGCAGATCATAGATGGGGTGTTTGTTGGGGTAGCCAACCCATAACCCTGGTTCTGGGCCTGGGTAGTTGCAGGGTTGGTCAGCCCACCAGCTCTCCCCTGTCTTCACCACCAGGGTGAGCTCTCCAGCATTGCCTGGGCTTAGTTCTTCCCTTGGAGCAATGAGCAAGGAGCAGGGCCTGTTCTCCTGCTTTTGTGCCCTCAGGGTCAGCTCTTCTGCATCTACACTGTCATGGGCAGTTCTACTGTGTTGCTCAGGTGAGCTGCAGGAGCCATTCTCCCGAGTGCTGCAGCTAGCAAGGGACAGGGACAGGGACAGCTTGCCCACTCCTAAGACCTGAGGCCCACAGGTGGCAAGGGGAGTGGGCCTAATAGCCCATTCTTAAGATGGGATGACATGAACAAAATGTGTATTTGATGTGGGTAGTAGAAAGAAAAGTCTAGGAGAGTAAAAATGGCTGTAAAGCATGAGAGAGACCACAGCCAGACTAGACTAGGAAGTGAATGGTACTGAGTTGGCAATGCTGGTGGCTCACAGTCATCTGTAATAGGATTCAGTGCCCTCTTCTGGTGTGCAGGTGTACATGCAGACAGCACTCACTTACATAAAGAAGTCTTTAAAAAGACAGAAAGGCCAAAACTTGAGGTGGAAGACCTCTAGCACAGCATCATGCCTGTCCTCTCACCTGGCCTTTTGCTGGTTTTTAAGAAAATTTCAAAGCTGAGTCTTCTGGGGGTTCAGTTTCAAGTAGTCGTTTCTTATCTGCCATAGGACTGAATTGGTTCCTGCACTCTTATCGAGACAGTCTCTAGATGCTTCTCCATCATTAGTATATACATTGTCAAAGAACAACTCCTGTTTTCACAATTCTGTAGTGTGGGCAGGTTCTGTAGAGACAGCTGCCTAAACTCCATTGGTTTCAGGGCTTATGTCACTCATGGAAGTGGAGTCAGCAGGCAGAAGTTCAGTCAGCAGCAGGAAGTGCAGTCAGCAGGTGTCACTCAGTCATCTGGAAACCTGGTTGGGAGTCTAGTGGCTACCCCATGGCCTCCCTCTTCCCATGGCTAGAACTTTTCCACTGCAAGTGCCTCCAAGAGCCAAAGTGGTAGCTGCAGAACTGAGACCAGCAGCCGTGCTTCTGCTGCTAAGAACCAAATCACAGCCAGCCCTGATTCAGAGAATGGGAAATAGGCTCCCCCTATGGAAAGAAAAGCATTCACGGCAAGGTGTGAGGAGATTGTTGCCAGCTGTCTTTAGAGATAATGATTTTCTCTCTCTCTCTCTCTCAATATATATCAATATATATATATATTTTTTCCCCCAGGCTAGCCCTGAATTCACTGTGTAGCCAAGGATGGCCTTGAATTTCAGATGCCTCCGCCTCTACTTCCCAAGTGCTAGGATCATGAACATACAAAACTGTGTCCAATTTATGTGGTGCTTGTAACCCAGCCCAGGGCTTTATGCATATTAGATGAGCACTCTATACCCAACCAAAAAAAAAAGAAAAAAATCATAGGTTCTTTATCACAAGCCAGGCTTTATTCATCTAATTCCTATACAGTTCTTGGGGTGTTTGTTTATTACCGTGATGATTCCCCTTTACCTCTGTCATATGTATCTTCAACCTTGATTCTCATCTAGTGTTTGCATTCTGTCTATGCCAGATTTGTGCATCTCCCCCCCCCCCAGACAAGGTTTCTCTGTGTAGCCCTGGCTGTCCTGGAACTCTGTACACCAGGCTGGCCTCGAACTCAGACACCCACCTGCTTCTGTCTCCCAAGTGCTGGGATTAAAGGTGTGCTCCACTACTGTCAGGCCTTTCTTTCTTTCCTTCTTTCTTTCTTTCATTTGTGCCAATTTAACCGAAATGCCTTCCATATTTTTCATCCAAATATCAGAAAACTTGAATAAGTTGAGATCATAGACAGAATGTCGAACATTCTGTGTTAGGGACAATGCAGAGACAACCTGATAAACAATAGCTAACAGTCAATAGTATTTGTGTGCTGCAAGCATAACTACAGTGGACACTGCTCTTCAGTGACCTATTAGAGTGAAGTACTATACACTTGCTGGCTTATTAAAGGTGAGCAGGGCTAAGGAATGTTATAATCTTCCAGACTTGAGAGCACATCCCGATAACAAGCGGAGTCAACACCCATGCCCTGCCTTTAATGAAACATATTTCAGGTCATCCTTTTGGCATTATCTAAGGCATCATGAGCTGAGATGTAGTCTCTGGGGCAGGACAGGCCATCACTAGAGGGCAGATCAGCTAAGAAGAGAATGAGGTCAACACAAAAGCTTTTAGGTGACTCAGAATGTCTTACATCTGTGTGAGCAAGTATGGATGAGTGAGAGAGAGAGAGAGAGAGAGAGAGAGAGAGAGAGAGAGAGAGAGAGAGAGAGAGAGAGAGAGAGAGAGAGAGAGAGAGCTGGGCCCTAGTGTCACTCAGCTATGCTGTGGACTCTGTCATCTCTAGGCCTGCACGACAGGTTCTTAAGTGCTTTTCCCTCCCACAGATGACTCCAGAGCACTGCATCTTTGCCAGCAACACATCTGCTCTCCCAATCAATCAGATTGCTTCAGTCAGCAAAAGACCGGAGAAGGTAACCTGGACAGAAAGCCCTCAGCTGTCTGACCACTTCAGATTTACTGGGTGACGTTTCAGAATACAACCAGGGAAAGGACCAGTATAGATTGTGAGGTGGATGAGGGCGGTTCCCAAAAGAGTGAGCACCAAAAACTGAATTTCATGATCTACACATGTAGGAATTGGTGGGTTACAGCTAAATACATTTGGTGGCTGGTGTATGTGTCACCCATGGCAGCTATTTTTCAATTTTAAACTATTAAACTTATTTAACATAGAATTAGGTATTAAAGGATGGGCCCTAAACCAAGAAGCAGTGTGAAGTTCAGCTATGGTGCAGGAATGGAGGCTCAGGGCTCGGAGACCTACAGCCTCACCCTGCACCTCCCTCCCAGGACGTGAAGGTACTGATTTAGATGTACTTTCACTGAGTGTTTGGGATGCTGCCTAGAAAATTATCTTTGCTCCAGCAGATTAATTAAGGAAGAATGCAGTCATTCATAGAGAAGTAAAAGACCTCACTTCTCAGGCAGGAGGGTACCAGTGGCTTCAACTGACCAGCCAGAGAGAGACTGGAAATAGAAAACAGATGGAGTTGCTAATCCTAAGTCGGTGTCTGTAAACCACATAAGCCTATTTCTTCCTTCTCAGGCAGTGGGAGTGAACAACCCTGTGCTGTGCTAGCACACAGCAGAGGCAAGGGGGTCTGGTGGGCCTGAAAGAGGCAGGTTTGGGATGGCAGGAGAAGGATCAGGGAGAGGAAGTGATGACGAGGCCACAGACCCAAGCCTTTGGACTAGATCACAGTGCTCCTGGCCACAGACCTTCCTCTCCAGTGTCTCCCTAGGGAACATGGCTCAGTTGGGTTCTCCCGGCAGCACTGTAATCTTGGCTGTGGCCCCTCACCAGGTGATTGGCATGCACTACTTTTCTCCTGTGGACAAGATGCAGCTTCTGGAAATCATCACGACTGACAAAACCTCCAAGGACACCACAGCCTCTGCCGTAGCAGTGGGTCTCAAGCAGGGCAAAGTCATCATTGTGGTGAAGGTAAGGCACAGGGGCAGGTGCAGATTTCCTAAGCCTGCAGAATTGTGTGTGACCTAATTTTTTGGGGGGGGAGGGGAGATACCAGCTTCTACAATGACCACTGGGTTGTCTCTGAGATGATAGTAGCTGAGATGGGGTAGGTATGGTAGTGTCTAGGCTCTGGAAGGTCCTCTCCAGTGAGTCCAGACATCAAAGGTTACATGAAACCCACACTGTTCAGGATGGCTTCCTTTCCAGGGTAACAATGAGCGTTCTGAGAGTTTTAAGTCAGCTGAAACCATGAAATGAAGTGTGGGAAAGAGAAACTGGGTGTGGACATGGGTAGTTCAACCAAAGCAGGGCTGGCCGGCCATTAGCTTTCTTCCTCTCGGCAGGATGGACCTGGCTTCTACACCACCAGGTGTCTTGCTCCCATGATGTCTGAAGTCATACGAATCCTCCAGGTGTGTATTGTTCTGTGGAATGCTTGAGACCTTGTCAGATCTTTCACTCTGTTCTCCAAGCTGAAGATGTCCAGATGAGGGACAGGCTCCCCTAGAATATACCACTGATTTTCCCTGGAGGCCCTTTTGTGCCTCCCTTGGGGCTGAGACTGCCCAATAAGCAGAATGTTAATTCTGCTCTGTTAGCTTCCTGAGCATTGCAGGAGCCAAAGGCCTTCCAGAATCTCAGACACACGGCTTTTATATCCCTGGGGTGAGACTTTCAGACCAGAACCTGCTTGGCCTGACTACCACTGTATCTGCTTTGCTATGCACACACACACATGTGTGCATGTTCACAGACAGACAGACACACACACACACACACACACACACACACTCTCTCTCTCTCTCTCTCTCTCTCTCTCTCTCTCTCTCTCTCTTTCTCTCTCTCTCTCTCTACCTCCATGGCCATCCAGATCATTCTATGGCACTTCCCTAGCCTCAGAATGCCAGCATTCCCAGTCTTGGTAGCTATGGCATTGCCTTAGTCCTAAGATTTGGAATCACAAGCAAGAACTGAGTGATCTGGTTGTCTCTAAGCTTTCTTAAAGGGCGTGGGAAAGCTTCTGGGTTTGTGCTTACGCTTTCCTGGGTGAAGGGCTGGTTCTGGACCTGGCCAGGTGATGTCCAAGGAAAGAAGTGGGTTTCACACAGGCTATGTCTGTGGGTAATTACAGGCAACCCTGGTGCTGGTGGGGGTGGGGGATGGCTGTGCTCTGAGCCCCTGCTTTACTTCCTGTTCAGGACAGGCAACCCTGGTGCTGGTGGGGGTGGGGGATGGCTGTGCTCTGAGCCCCTGCTTTACTTCCTGCTCAGGAAGGGGTTGACCCTAAGAAGCTGGACGCCTTGACCACAGGCTTCGGCTTTCCTGTGGGCGCTGCCACCCTGGCGGATGAAGTCGGTGTGGATGTAGCACAGCATGTAGCAGAAGACCTAGGCAAAGCCTTTGGGGAGCGGTTCGGAGGTGGCAACGTGGAACTGCTGAAGCAGATGGTCTCCAAGGGCTTCTTGGGTGAGTAGCACAGGTGACATGCGTAAACTCTGTTACTTACAGAGTTGTGAGCAGCTGCCTGAGAGCAGAGTGTGTGGAGGAGAGAGTTTCCTAAACACAGAGCCCTGGACATAGAGAATCTCTTAGGCTGAGCATGCAGATTAGGGGGAAAGGCATAGTCTAGGTTTATGGGGCTCTGCCATGTATGCCAGATAGATCACCATATTCCTCCTGCCAAGGTCTGGCACTATAGGAGCAAGTTCTGTATCCAGGTTTAACCCTGTGGTCTGGCCACCCATGGGAGTTCAACCTTTCTATTCAGAACATACAATTAAGACTGCAGTAAAATCACCTTTAGGGCCTAGGCCTCTAGCTGGACACTGAGGTCTGGGGGTGGGATAGGGGTGGATTTTCTTGTTCGTATTCAGATTTCCATGCACCAGGTGCTTCCTCTCTTCTCTGTCAGTTGGACTGAATGGCTCAGCTGGCTGGACGCAGGCACTTAGCAGTGCAGCAGAATGCTAGAAGCTCACAGTGTCCAGAAGACAGGAGTTCTCAGCTGGGGTGAAGGGCAATGACTAACACAGTCTCTTTCTTCTCTCAGGTCGCAAGTCTGGGAAGGGCTTTTACATCTATCAGGAGGGATCAAAGAATAAGAGCTTGAACTCTGAAATGGATGGGATCCTGGTAAACCTGAGGCTGGCTGCCAAGCCTGAGGTGTAAGTTGATCCAGTGACTGCTTGCACAGAAATGATTTCTCTGGTAGCTCAAAGCTCCGAGGCCCCTTTTTGGTTCTCTTTATGGCCCGAAGCTGGCAAAACACTATACAGCTAAAAGCCCTGCATGTACTCTCAGTGCAAGTGTCCAGGTGAGAGTGGGCCAAGCCTGCGACAAACCTTGCCTGTGTTTTTGTTGTTGTTGTTGTTTTTCAAGGCAGGGTTTCTCTGTGTAACAGTCCTGGCTGTCCTGGAACTCTGTCTGTAGACCAGGCTGGCCTTGGACTCAGAGATCTGCCTGCCTCTGCCTCCCAAGTGCTGGGATTAAAGGCTTGCGCCACCACTGGCTTCAAGTGCCTTTCTTAAGACTGTGATGTTAAGATTAGATACTGATGATTTCTAGACTTTGACACAATCATAAGAAAACCAGAGCTCAGCGAGATTATGCCATTTGCCCAAATTTACCCAGCAAGGCAGTGAAGGAACTGGGATCTATATTCAGTCCCCCTCTAAGATGCTTGAGTCTGGTGACTGAAGGTGAGAGATGGATTATGCAGGCGCCTGCACCCCCCCCCTTACATTGAAGTTAATCATTGCCCTGCACCCCCCTTGCTCTTTGTTAGCTTTGGAAATACACAGATGTTGCTGTCAGGAAATGATCGCACTTTTTCTGTGCCAGACCATTTTGGGTGTTCATACCAGTTAGGGAAAGTCCCACCCCTTTTTCCAGGAGATGGGCTGTGTCATCTTTCAGGATGGTGTGGTCCTTCCTGGCCACTGGGTTCCCTAGGGCTCACCCGCACCCCACATGCTGCACTCCAGCTCTTCCTGTTGTTTCTCTGGCTAAATGTTCCTTCTTGTTCCTTCTCCTCAGCTCCTCTGATGAAGACATCCAATACCGTGTGATAATGAGGTTCGTGAATGAGGCAGTCCTGTGCCTGCAGGAAGGGATCCTGGCCACACCTGCAGAGGGAGACATTGGAGCGGTGTTTGGGCTTGGCTTTCCCCCTTGTCTCGGAGGTCAGTGTGCAGGTTGGGAATCCGGCTTCCTCTATCTTTGTACTTGTTACTGTCCCTTTCACTGAAATACTGTGTCTTCTCAGGGCCCTTCCGGTTTGTGGATCTGTATGGTGCCCAGAAAGTAGTAGACCGGCTCCGGAAGTACGAGTCTGCCTATGGAATTCAGTTTACCCCGTGCCAGCTGCTCCTCGACCATGCTAACAGCTCCAGCAAGAAGTTCTACCAGTGAGCAGGCCCTCCCATCCTGCCTCATCCATGCACTAACCCAGCTGGCAGCGCCGCTTCTCAGCCATGCTGTCAAGATTTTCAGGAAGCTCCTCCCTCACAGTGCCTTCAGCCCTGACCAGCTCACCTCCTGGTGAAGTCTGACAGTGAATTAAGAGTTTGTACTTCATGTTGGAGGGTGAGCCCCACTGTGCTCTTTTTGCCAGCCCTGCCTTAGGCCCAGTGCAGCAGCTATGAGTAACCCAGAACATCTGCTGCCTGTGTGGGCCTGGAGGCCAGTGGGGACTGGCAGTGGGGAGGGCATTTCTGCACCCAGCCAAACACAGGGTAACAATAAAATCCAGACCATTGGCCTCTGCCTGCCTGCTCTGTTTTCTTGTCTGCCCTTCTGTTTAAGCACCCCCTTCAGTAATAAAGCCCTGTGCTGTGGCACACAACTGTGCTGGGAGATGTTGAGGCAGCTGCTTGAGAGGGAGACTGTGATGCCAGAAAATGGACTTTGTGTGCCTATGCCTGTAAGCTTGACTGCCTAAGAACCTTGGCTAGGCTGCCCACAGCACAGTTGCAGCCCTGGTCAGCGAGAGCAGTGGGAACAGTAGGGGCATGGTGTACCAGGACGCGAAAGATACTTCTTTCCCCAAACTCATTTCCTCACTGTGCCATTGTATGAAATTTTTTTTTTTCCTTGGCATGCCTCATCCCTGGCTTCTCAAGATGTCTGTGGGAGAGAGCTATGCAGAGGATAACATTTGCCTGGTGCTTTGGAATCCTGCAAAACTGGGAGAATGGATGCCTGCAGATCAGCCCCACCTCATGTGGCCTCAGTTCATCCCACCCTTGGTGGCAGAGTTCTCACACTCTAATTCTAGCAACAGGGCCTGGTTGTATAAGTAGTGCTAGGCTCCTAACTGAGTTCCACTGAGTCACTGAGTTTGTACAGAATGCTAATTCAGGTCCCACCACACTTTGCCTTCCAAACCCAGATGGTGCTGACTCCTACCTCTGTCTTGCTTGTAAGGGGAGCTTATCTCCGGCTCCACTGAACAGTTATAGTTCACTGCCAGGTACACCAGCTCTAAAGTTGAGTCATCTCAACGTGATTTTCAGATGACCAGAAGGTAGGCTATGCACAAAGGCCAAGACTAAGTGTCTCGAGGGAGCTGGCAGTGCTAGCACTTACACTGGGACCATAGGTGGCACTGAGCTGTGCCTTCTGGGTCTTCCCTCTAAGCAAGAAGGTTTAGATTCTGATAAAAAATTACTTAAGACTCAAGGTGGTGGTGCACGCCTTTAATCCCAGCACCTGGGAGGCAGAGGCAGGTGGATCTTTGTTAGTTCAAGGCCAGCCTGGTCTACAGAGCTAATTCCAGGCCAGTCATGGCTACACAGAGAAACTCTATCTCAGAAAAGGAGTGTGTGGGGGGGGTGGGAGGGGGGGCTGGAAAGATGGTTCAGTGGTTAAGAGCACTGACTGTTCTTCCTAGAGGACACAGGTTCAAGTCCCAGCACCTACATGGCAGCTAACAACTGTCTGTAAATCTAAAATCTGACACTCACACAGACGTACATGCAGGCAAAAATAAGTTACTAGAAGATTCTTGTGGAAGGGCAGTTTTACAGGCTGGAGTGTGTATTTAGGAGTTTTAAGAATAGGCTACACACACCATTCCAAAGTCCTTCCCTGCCCAGAGATGCATAGATTGTGCCCTTGGTCTTCACAGCCCTCCACAAAAAAAGAATCAGCCAACACCCAGGGTCCCACACTTTGACTACTTTGTGGTCTAGCCTTTATTTCCCTAATCCTTGAGGGTTCATTAGTTGTGAGAAGACAAACAGCTTCCAGGTTCCCCTCTGACTGGCACAGGTGTGGGCAGGGCTTAACTATTGGTAAAGAAACCTCAAGAAATAAATATCTAGGTAGGTCAGGGAAGGCAGACAAGAAAACTGCCACCTCTGCCCCCCCACACACACATACACCAGAGGTCATGAGGGGTGTGGTTCTTGTTAGAGGTGCTGAAGAAGAGTGGGGGTGGGGCTTGTGCATTAGCCAGGCCTCTTGCTGTCACACAGATTACCACACTTGAGACTGAGGGGCCCAGAAATCATCTGCAAATGTGTAAGTACAGGGCTGATCTCGAACCAGCATCTTTCCTGAGCCACCTGCCTCCCTTTACCAGCCACACTGTCCTGTCCCAGTGACAACCAAGAAAGACCCCAAGTGTCCTTCAGAGCCAAACACTGACAGTGGGAGACAGGCAGCGTGGGAGTATCTGATCACTGCTTGTTTCTAGAATCAAAGATGAGCTTCTAGCCTACATCTAGCCACTCTCCCCGTCTCCCAGGAACTGTCTTCAGACTGCCCCATGGGAAACCTTAAGTAGCTGTGATGATGACAGAGCAAAGCCCAAAGCAGAGACTCGGGTACTGGGCATACACAGCGCCAAGTGCCTAATCATGGGAGCAGATGGAAAGAGGGTACCTCATTGACTGAAGTGACACCCCTAACTCTGGAGCAGCTGTAGACCAAAATGCACAGAGGATGAAGGAGAGGGTGCTTTGGGGAAACTACAAAAGCTCTGAGCCATCTTCCCTTGCTCTCTAACCTGAACGTGAAGGGCTGAGAAGTGTGTGACATCTGAAAGGCTGCATTCTGCCACCGTAGAGCCACCTGTTGACACACTCTATCTTTACCCTGCTATGGGAAGGCAGCAAAAGGTCCCCCCCGAGGGCAGGTGCACAGCAGCACCTCCTCCCCAAGTTTTCTTCACAAACGCAGGACATGCTCCTGCAGGATCTGTCCCAGAGGCCCACAGTTCCCAGTGTGTCTCCCCTGGAACACTCAGAACCTACAGAGCAGCCTCAGTCTTGGCCCAGATTTTCCCTGTGGGAAGGCCCCTGGGAGTGCTGTTTCTGGCAGACCCCATGGCCTCCACTCCCAATATTCAGGCTATATAGCTGCTGGCCAGATAGTTCAGATCTTGGGTCTCCAGCCTTTGATGAACTGCATGATCTTCTTGACCTGAAGCTTGGTGAGGTGGAAGTCATCAGCCAAGATGTCTTCACTGAGTTGCACGAAGATACTTCCATCAATGCGTTCTCGGGCAAAGAAGCTCACCACGTCCTCTGAGAGCCCAATGAAGCGCAGGCTGCGTGAGACCTCTTCCAGGGAGAGGGCGGACAAGTCTGCTGGTGGCTGCCAGGAGGTGGCATCCCGGACTCCAGTGGCTGTGGCCCCCTCCCTGGGACTGCCAGGAGGCCCTTCCAGGCCCCCTTGGGTGAGAAAGAGTAGGGTTCCTCCTGTCTCAGGCCCCTGCAAGGCAGCTGGTGTCAATGAGGACGAGACCTGCCTCAGCACCAAACCTTCAGGCTCAAAGGCCTTGGGAGGACCAAGCGGTGAAAGGCAGGGTCCAGACCCAGGTGCCCCCACAGCTCTGGGCTCCTGGCAGCGCAGCAGCTCCAGCTCAGGAGGACTAGCCTGCCCCAGCTCAAATGGGTCCAAGGGCTCCAGTGCTGGCTCCTGCCACTCAGAGGATGATAAGGAGGAGGAGTAACCTTGGCCCTGAGGGCCTGGGCCTGGGCCTGGTGAATGTGTGGGGCTGGAGGTAGCCAGGGCACCCGAGGTGGATGTGGACCCAGAGGAAGAGGCTGCTGGAGAACCTGAAGGGTGTGCAGGCCCAGAGAAGGGGTTGAGCGCACCGAACGGAGCAAAGCGCTTCTGGGAATGGGAGGGCTTGAACAGAGGTGGACAGCCATGGTAGTTTTTAACCACTGGGGTGTCTGGCCCTACAAGGGAGGTGGTTCGAGCACTCACGGGCTCTGCTAGGGCTCTGGAGGCCTGGCTGGGCTGAGTGGTGGTAGACGGCATTGGTCCTGGGGGCGAGCGACTAGAGGATTCACTGGCTTTGCAATCTCCCCAGGTGCAAGGGTAGCAATAGAGGGAGTATGCATCCGGTGAGGGAGAGCCACTGCCACTGCGGGATCCTGCCCTATAAACAGAGACAGACACACAGGGTGTGCACATAAGGCAGAGAGAGAGGGAAGGGACAGTCACAGGCCCCCACAGCCTGCAGCAGGAGACCATCCCTCCACTCTCACCAAAGCTGCCTAGCCCTACAACCCCAAAGCCCCCAGATCATGGCAGAACATGCACGAGAAATTAAAACTGAGAATGCACAAATTGAAAAACAGGTGATCTCAAGGCTGAAGATTGGGCTCAGTGGTTAAGAGCACTTGTTGTTCTTGCTCAAAGCCCAGGTTTATTCCCAACACCCACATGGTGGCGCATAACCAACCATAACTTCAGTTCCAGGGGGTCTGATGCCCTCTTCTGACCTCCATACATACATACAGACAAAACACTCATACGCATAAAATAAAATCAATATAGAAGGACGGAGAGCGGGGGTTGGGGGGAGAAAGGGAGGGACAGAGAGAGAGAGAGAGAGAGAGAGAGAGAGAGAGAGAGAGAGAGAGAGAGAGAGAACAACAGTGCTTTCCTGCAGCGGAACCCAGTCCCAGTGCAGGGATGCCCACCCACCACCACTCCACACATCTGAGCAAAACCAGGTACCAAGGCAGTGACTCACCCATCCTGCAGGCCAGAAGAGTAATAGGAGAGGCTGGAGCTGGGCGAGTGGACGGGCTGCACCTTGGGAAAGCGGGGCGGCACTGGCGGGCTGCCTGTGAGCCTGCCACAGCTGCCACCCCGAGGAGGTACGGGAGGGGCATGAAGGAGGCGGCACTCTTCCTTTACCTGCAGACAGAAGGTGACTGCCTCACTAGGCAGCTGGCCCTCCTTGTCTCACTTCCTAAGCAGGTGGGACTGTGGGTCTGTGCCTGACACCTTACCCCACCCAGCAGGGAGACTGCCCTGTCTAGCTAGATAACCCAGCTACCCACTTGGCCCATCTACAGCCAGTTTTGCCCCTCACACTGGGCCCACAATAGTCCCCTAATCCACCATAAATTCACTGTGAATATTAGTAGATTGGGGGAGGAGCAGATAGAGATATTCCTTGGGGGGGGCAGGATTGGTGACAAGGACAAAAGGGAGGGGCAGGATCTACCACCTGGATCCTTCCAAATTAAGTCCCCACAAAGAGTGTGCTAATAGGTATGACTGCTGAGGGAAATGTCTTGAAGACATAAACGGGGACCTGTTAAAAATCCTCCTCAGCGCCGGGCGTTGGTGGCGCTCGCCTTTAATCCCAGAACTCGGGAAGCAGAGGCAGGTGGATCTCTGTGAGTTCCACCTGCCTGGTCTCCAGAGCGAGTGCCAGGATAGGCTCCAAAGCTACACAGAGAAACCCTGTCTCGAAAAAACAAAACAAACAAACAAACAAAACTCCTCCTCAGCGCAGAGCATCTCAAAGCCTATAATGTGGTTCTAACGCCCATGGAACCTAAGGGTTGCTGGAAGTGATTTCCGGACATTTACGACATTGAAACTTTCCCTTCGGGTAACTCTGTTTCCAGTTCACCCTTAGTTCTTCCTGCCTTGTGTGATTGCTCTGGTTTGTTCCCCTCTCCCCTTCCCTCTTAGCTCTAGTCATCCTGTCACATCCGAGGAGCCCGGGTGTCAATACCTCTGTGGGCCTCTAAAACCTGCCCAAGTTCCCTCGAAGACAGAGCAAAGCTGACTCACCGCCTCGGATTTGGGGGGTACAGGAGGCGGTGGTGCCTCGGGCTCATGACGTGGGGTCCCCACAGTCCCGAAGGAGATTAGGTCCGGCCCTGGCAGCCCTGGACGGACACGGGCATCGGCGAGGTTCTCGGGGGCCTGATGCACCCACAGCTCCTCGTAAGGGATCTCGGCGCACGCGGCCGCGGACTCGGGTGCGCCCGCCCAATCGGGGCTCACGTACTCCTGGTCGCCGTCACCGGGCGCGGGCAGGGCCGGCCCTAGGCGACCCGGTGGTCCAGGCGCACGGACGGGCCCGGGGGCGCGCGGTGCGGGCAGACAGAGGCGCGCCCTGCGCGGGCTGACACATTCGTCGGCGAGCTCTGCGGGTGCTTCCCGCACAGCCGTGGAGTACTCGTCCGGATCGAAGCGCTCGCGACAGTAGGAGGCGCTATCGCGCACCAGGCGCTCGACGCGCGGGTCTCCGGCCAGCAAGCCCTGCGGCAGAGCGAAGCGCGGCGTGTCGGTGAGCAGCAGGAAGTGCAGCGGCGCGGGACCCTCGCGGCGCAGCGCCAGCCCCAGCACCACCGTCTTGGAGATGATGCTGACCAGCTTGTAGCAGTGGCCCTCCCGCACCGGGTGTAGGTCGTAGGGGTTGCGTGGCGGCCGGCTGGGTACCAGCACGTTCACCGGCAGCCGCACGCGCTCGATGATGGCGCGCACCGTGTGCTCGCCCTCCTGCATCTGCAGCTCCAGCGGGCTGCGCGTGCTGAAGCGGCCCTGGCACTGGAAAGGCAGGCTCAGGCTTTCGTTGGTGCGGTGGTTCATGCAGATGAGACAGGGCATCTTGCCTTTGACGGGCCTGGCGGTCCCACCGCCACCCCCCGTGGCCCCCACGTTCCCGGGGCCACCCATTCCGGCCAGGGCCCCAGCGCGGCCCAGCTTGCGCAGGAGCGTGGTGAAGCGCGAGCGCTCCTTGGTGGTCTTGGCGCACAGAATCTCTGCCTGGCCCATGAGCGTGAGCTCGTCGCCCGCATGTAGTGTGAAGTTGTACACCTCGCTGTCCTCGCTGAACTCGCCTGACACCACCTGGGGAATCCCAGAGACAAGGTGAGGCTCGAACCAGGGTACCAAGGAAAGTCACACACCGCTGAGCTCCAAGCTCCTCGGGGTCTCCGTTCCTTTCCTGCAAGAGCACCGGACTGGTACTGGAGAAAAGCTGTGCGACTTTTAATGTTTTCCTTAGGTCCTTAGTTACCTCATATGATACTCTTAGTATAGAGGTATACTTTGAAAGTGCTCAGTCATGGCAGGTTTTATTAAGTGATAACAATGCTCAAGACTACTTACTGTAAAGAGAAAGGAACTAATGGACAAGAAGGCCACCCCGAATGTTCTCATCAGGTCGTGACCCTTCCACACACCATTCCTGCTTCACCACCCTTCCTAGGAAGTCCTGTCTGCTGAATGCTTTTCTGGCATGGCCTGACTGTACCAAAGGGTACATGGAAGCCACCTACCCTTCCTTCCCTCCCTCCCTCTCTCTCTCTCCCTTCCTCCCTCTCTCCCTTCCTCCCTTCACACTCTAACCTGGGGGAAGGTGAGCTTGGAAAGATCCTACCCTGTGCCAGGACTGACCTTGACACTGAAGGTGATGGCTTCCATTACAAAGATTCGGTCAGGAAAAACGCTGGCCACCTCCTCCACACTGCTGAAGTATCTCACCGGCTCTCTGACATCCCGAGCCTGCTCCAGGAGCTTGAACTTGCCTGCACAGGGAAGGGACACAGGCTGCTGGGGAAGGCCAGGTCTGCATCCTAGGAACACTCACTCAGGTCTCTAATTGCTATCCTAAACTCATAGTCTCTCTGGGAATTCAGGCAGGCAGAAGGCGGGTATACTGACATCCCATGTAAAGTGTCTGTCTTGCCTCACCAGCCACACCCATGTTTGTGCCTTTAAGCTTAAAGACAGGCTGAGAAGAGTTCAAAGGAAGAGGTCAGAATAGGAGAGGAACTAACAGCGGGGTGATGGAGTAAGGACAGAAGGACAGTTTCCCTTCATGGCACACGCACTATAACATCAGTCACTATGGCAGGCCCTCCAGAATGGACAGTTCTGTAAACAGTCTGTTCTCTTGAGAAATTCAGGCATGGTAGGTGAGACAGTGAGTAAATACGAAGTGGTGATTGCAAGTGACAAGTCCTGAGGCACACCTGTGAGAAAAGAGCTCCAAAAGAGAGACCTGCCCAGTACAATGTGCAGGGGGATCACCAAGCTGCACCTTTCAAATGAAAGGGACTTTCCAGGATGGACTTTTATTCTGTAAGAAATGAGGGGGGTTGACGACATGACCCAGCAGATAAAGTGTTCATTGTGCAAACCTGAGGATCGGAGTTCAGATCCCCAGTGCCCAAAAGGCAAGCTAGGTGGGCATGGCCCACCTAGCAATCCCAGCTTGAAGGAGGTGGAGACAGGAAATCCTCAGAGCATGCTGGCAAGCCAGATCAGCAGGAGGGAAGATGCTGCCTCAATATATGAAGTACAGAGGCAACCAAAGAAGACACCTGATGCCAATCTTGGGCCTTGGCACAAGTGTATATGCATACACATTTGCCCACTCACATTCTGACATACAGACTTGCATAAACCTCACATACACATGCATGTGTGTACACACACACAAACACACACACAATAAAACCAAGGAAAAAATGAATGAGGCCCCCTGGAGGAGTTTGAGCAAGGATATGCATTGATCCAAGATGAGCTCTGGCAAGACAGGCAAGCAATCCAGTAACAAATCCTGGAGAAGAGCCAGGGAACAGCACACAGTGAGCAGACCTATGAGTTACTCAGGAGGAAGACTCCTCAGAGCCCGGTGACACAAGGAGGGACGTGGAGAAGGAAAGGAGCGAGGGTCATAGGCATGGCCGGCCCACTGCAGGGATGGTCAACTCCTCCACTCTGGGAAACAAGAGGAAGATGATGGAGGTAGAACCCGAAGACCAACAAGAAGAGCCTGAGGAGCCTCAGATGGTGCTCCATAGGGCAGTGCCACTTGTATGTGTGGGGACACTACTTAGAGCAACGGACTGAGCACTAGTGCAGCGGTGTGGGACAGGGGTGTTAGGAAGTGGGAAAGAGGGTCTTAGCCCTTTGGGGATCCATGTCCCAGAAACATGCCCACAATGCTCCTAGTAAAAACACACAGTGAAGAGTGTGTGTTTTCCCAAAGCCCAACCAGAGGCAGAGGAGACTAAGAGACCCCTGGTGCCTGAAAGCTGCTGGCCAATGGCAGGACCTGGACCACCAACACCCAGCATGGAGCAAGAAAGAGAAGGGAGGACAGGGGTAGTGTCCTAGAGCAAGCTGCAGTGAGGGTCCTGGCCCATCCTCAACCTCCCAGACACTAGAGGGAAGAGATGTGGCTGCCTAAAGCATCAGGGATAAAATGAGGAGGGGCCAGTGTCGAGGAACAGGAGTCTCCTCTGTCTCCATATCCACACACAAACCCCCATTCCTCAACCACAAGCAGCCAGGCATGGAGAAATGCCTGCTGCCCATGTCGAGATTTGGAGCCCAGTCTGGGTTGGAATATGGGAGGATGTGGCAGGGAAGATCGATGTAACCATGGTACCCAGCACCGCCCCCCTCAGCCGCCAAGCCGGGTCATTTCTGCAGCGAGGAAGGAAGGGAGACCTCCCGGGAGTCATGCTTTGGCCTCTAGAATCCTCTCTACCCTACAGCTTCCTCTCCTGCCTCCCACAAGTGTCAGCGGCAAACAAGGCCTGCGGGATCTGGGGACCGACCGTAGCACTCTGCAGTCTCAAAACACATTTGCACTATGCTGACCATCCGTTCCAGAAAGCAGCACCCTACAGCTCCTCCCAAAACCTGACCCACGGTGAGCACTGCTAAAGAATGGCGGTAGCAACTAGTCGCTCCTGCCTAGTTACACAAGTCCCAATTAGGTACTGCAGCTGTAAGGTGGGACAGAGCATAGACCAGAGCCAGATGTGACTGAGTCTTGGCTGCATCACCAATCAGCAAGAGGAATCACCTAGACTTTGGATTCTTACATGTAAAATGGAAGCATATTATTGAGCTCACATTGGAGTTGAGAGGAGGGGCTCACCTGACTAGGGCTCTGCTTGGGGAAGGTGTCTAGACGGGCAGCACTGGCCTGGATGTCTCTAGACACTAAGTCACCCTGACTCCCGCCCAGCAGCCTGGAGACAGAGGGCAGCCACAGTGACAGCGCCCCCAGCCCCACCCCTCCCCCGCTGGCCGAGCCTGGCCACAGCCGGCCTGGACAGTGCCATTATTAATTCATTGGGAGGGCTCAGCGTGGAGCCTGCACTCTGAGCCTCTTTGGAGGCCCAGCCCCCTCCTTTCACTCCCTTGAAGTGAGTGAGGCACCCAGCGGAAGAGAGAGCTGGGGCCCGCAGGCCCTGCAGGCCAGCTGTCACCCCACTGTCCTGTCCCCACCTCTCATGCTCACTGAGGAGGCATCAAAATGGATGGGGGAAAGGATTAGGGGCTTCCCTCCCTCCCTCCCTCCCTCCCTCCATTCAGAGTTTGCTGGGAGCTCTGTGACTTGGTTTCCCAGGATTTTAAAGACACCAGTGAATGGGAAGGCTTTCCCAAACTGATGGGGGTTTTTTAGCCCAAGAAGGTAGGGTCAATGCCGGATTCTCAGCTAGGGGAATTTCTAGCTTGAGCAGGCACCAAAAGCCTGCAACCAGGACAGAACCACGAGTCAGCCAGATCCTTGGGGGGGCTTCCTCCCTGGGGGGTTGGAAGGACAGAGGCCAGCCCTGAAAGTGTGCAGTAAAGAGATCAAACCTGGGGCAAGGTTTAGGCCTTGTCCCACTGACTCAAGGGAGGCCCAGGCCAGAGGGAGCAGTGGTTAGGCCAGGGAAGGAATGTGAGCCTTCCTGGCTCCTAAGGCTGCAGCCCTTGTTGGGGGCTGGAGCAGAAGAGCTGTACAGGAGAGAAAAGCCCAGACTTGGAGCCTCACTCTCCAGTTAAAGGGAGGGAAATGGTGAGAACAAAACA
Organism: Cricetulus griseus; assembly: GCF_003668045.3. Classification (NCBI taxonomy): domain Eukaryota; kingdom Metazoa; phylum Chordata; class Mammalia; order Rodentia; family Cricetidae; genus Cricetulus; species Cricetulus griseus. The sequence continues at coordinate 14,171,205 of NC_048600.1, forward strand.
ATGAAGTCCAACTCCCAATCCAAGATCTGGAATGCACTAGCTGTAGCTACCCTAGGCTTGTGTGGAGAGTCTTCTGGGATGGCACTGGTACCATGAGGACAACAGCCCTGTGGTGCTGGCATGGTGCAACAAGCAGAGCCCAGTGGTTAGGATACCTGGGTTTTGACCTTGACTTCTCTGAGTGGCCCTGTGACCCCAGGCAGAGGTCACTGACCTCCTGCAAAGTCGAAGTGCTACACTTCTTATAGCAGTAGATCTATCTTCAAACAAAACCATTCATAAAACACCAAGAGCCAGGCGCTAGTTCAAGACCTGCCTGGACGACAGAGCAAACCTAGGCAACTTTTCAAGACCATGCCTCAAAATAAAAAGATAGCTGGGATGGCTCAGCAGTAGCCATGCTTTGCAGCCAAGCATGAAGACCTGTGTTTGGTTTCTTGCCTCACACGATAGAAGTTAAGAATATGCAAGCTGTTCTCTGATTTCCACATGTGCTGTCACACACATGTGCAAACACACACACACACACACACACACACACACACACACACACAATGAATGAATAAAAATCTAAGAAAAATTAAAAAGGTAGAATGGGGATGTGCCTCACTGGTAAAGCACTTGCCTAGCTTGCATGAGGCCTTAGTTTTAACCCCAGTACTTCAAACGAATAAAAAGTGGATATAAAACACATGAAATTGGGTAGTTAGCAGATTTTTTAGAAGGCTAACACTTCAGCATTGTTTAAAAAGCCAGTCCAGGAAGACTAAGTTTAACACAAAATGGGGGGGGGGGGAATCCAAACTGACAGGCAGCCATAAACTGGCCTCAGCAATCCTTGGTACTAAGAAGGTTCTAGCAGACATTCTCTTTGTTTGCACATGAAAAAGTTAAAGGCAGCTTAGGGTACAGCCTTGAAGCTCTCCAATTAGGGATAAAGTTTGATTTGTAGTGGCTTAAAGAGGTGGGTACATTTTGACAGCTGTGGTGATGCACACCTCTAGTCCCCAGCACTTGAGACGCAGAGGCAGACAGATCTCTGTGAGGTCAAGGTCAGTCTGATCTATAGAGTGAGACCCTGTCTTAAAAAACAAATATAAAAAACAAAGCTACAGAGAAACCCTGTCTTGAGAAACCAAAAGAGAGAGTACATCTTTAATCATTTCTTCAAAATATATTTAAAAATATAAATAAAATGTGACCTAGCACAATGGCTTTGGAGGCTGAGGCAAGAAGCTAGACATGAGTTCAAAGCCAGCCTGAGCTATATGGAAAAAAAAAAAGCCTATCTAAAATATAAAGTAGGGCATTGGTGGCGCATGCCTTTAATCCCAGCACTCAGGAGGCAGAGGCAGGCAGATCTCTGTGAGTTTGAAGCCAGCCTGAGTGCCAGGATAGGCTCCAAAGCTACACAGAGAAACCCTGTCTCAAAAAACCAAATATATTCTAAAGTCTGTAGACCTGAGTGCCACCACTTCAGAAACAGTACTGAAACTCCTAGGCCCTAATTCTAACCATGACCCCTAGCCATCACTCCACTAGCTCATTCCTGAAGCTCCAAGGGAAGGTGATCCTTGATGGCTTCTGCTATACATCCCCCTTGCATCCTTGGTTCCAGTCTCTCCTGCCTCCCCATGCTCCAAGATCCTGAGTCATCTGGCCCTAGCTGGGCACACCTGGGTACTGCAGGGGAATGTCAATCTTGGGCCCAATGACGTAGTGGCCCTCCTCCAGGGTGTGGGCTGTCACTGTTGTCCACTGGCGGCAGGAGTGGATCAGCAGGATGTCACGCTCACTGACGCCCTCAGCATACTCCCCTGGGAGGGAAAGGAAGAGAGAGGCAGAAGGAAAGAAGAGGAACGGTTAGGAGAGGAAAAAGAGACTGGGTGATCCCCACCCCCATTCCTCATCAAGCCCCTGCCCAGGAATTGCTCCCCGTGATCCCTGCACTGCTCAGCAACACTGGGGGGTGGGCAGTCAGCTGTCAGCTGTGGCCTCTGGGCTGTGTGAGTCCATCCTGAACCTCAGAGCTCTGACTCCCTGTGGGGCCTCCGCAACTATAGCATCCACAGCGTCTCATTCATCATCCCACTGCAGTGTCTGCTGTCCCAGCCCAAGCCGGGGCTGGGGACTCCCAGTGGATGAGTCTGGGCCAGCCAGCTCCTGCCCTCCAGGCATGTTCAGGCCTCAGGAGGTGGGGAGGAAGCAAGTTTGAAGCACTGAGCTGAGCGCTTGTAGGGATGTGGGGGAGGGGGACATCATCAGGCAGGGGTGGAGTAAGAGAGACTTTGTTCTTGAACCAGGCAAATTCACACCAGCAGGATCCCACCTAGTCAGGACCTAGGCTAGGCAAGGGAGGACCGAGGAGGAATCTGTTCCTGTGGGTCCTGTCTAGGAGAGCTCACAAAGTCACTGTCAGCTAGCTCAGAGTGGCAAGGCTTACAGGAGCCCACTCCTGGATCATTCAGAGAGACACTCTCTCTCCACCCACTGCCACTCAGTCTCATGGTCACAGGACCGGGGGAGTGAACCCTGGACACCCAAATCTCACCTTGAGAACCCATTCCTTAAAGTTGGGGTAAGACATGCAGGGGATTTAGGAAACGCAATAGGGGGAGGAGGGAGACTAGGCTTCAGAAAGCAGCACTAGGGCAGAGGTGCTGGAGTTGGGAGGGGTCTGGGCCCAAGAGGCTCCATCCCCAGCAACGGTTTCCAGGGGAGCAGGACTAGCAGCCCAGCTTCCAGGAGACTGATGGGGCGTATCCTGGATGCAGCTGGTGGGCACAGTGGGGGTGGGGATGTCTCCTTCCCAGCCCCCTACTCCCCACACACGGGAAACGGTTTACTCTAACAGTGCAGGGGTTCAAAAAGCATGCCCATATGGTGTGTATGAATGGGTGCCGTATCCGGGGCCTTCAAGGGAGGATCGTCCACTCTGTGTGTGAGTATGTGTGTGCCAGAGCATGCCAGGGGAGGTTTGTCTGAGACTTCCTCCTCAGCTCTCTAGCTCCTGGAAGAGATGAAGGTCTGCCCTCTCCAGCTCTACAAGCTCTTTCTTAGGCCTAACCTAATAGGTAGGCCCCACCCACTCTTCCATAGGGACACAGGCCAAAGCCACACAGGTATACAGGGGTCACCATCACCAACAGTTCAAATGCCTGTCACCTAAACAGCACAACTCAGTATCAAGGAACGATTCCTGAATGCACACCCACGAGGGGACCTCAAGGACACAACATTTCAAGTATACATTCATACTGTAACGGTGACCACAGTCATAACCACGCGGTCACAGGCACCATTGCTCATTCCTTCATTCATTCATTCATTCAATGAATGAATGTCCACTCCACGATCTTTGTCTGGCCCTCCCCCAAAAGCCAGGTGGTCGGTGGCAGAGGCACAGGTGTCAGCGCAGAGAAGGCCTAGCCTATACACAAGGGCTCAGAAAAGAACTCAAAGAAAGGGGTGTCAAAGAGATGCGTGGGAAGTGAGCAGGAAGAACCTAGGGCAGAATTTCCTATTCACAAGCAGACACAGCCCAGCTGCACACACAGTCTTGGGATCACACGCTGAGCGGTAAGTGAAGTCCGACAAGAGTTCGACTGCCAGGTATTCCTGCTAATGGACCCGGACACCGATGTCCCACAGAGCGTGTTCCAGCCTGCCTGGTGCCCACTGTACCCAGTTCTTGCTGTTGCCGGTCAGAGGAGAGGCTGCCAGTCCAAGAAGAAGACAGCACAGGAGTCCCATTAGCATTCAGGGAAGCGAGTGTGCCAACGCGGGCCAAACCTCTATTCTTCTCACACACAAAACCCCCCGGCCTGGCTGCCAGCCCCGGCTCCCGCCCCTCCCCCAGCCAAACAGCTCCCCTTTCCCCCAACACTACAGTCCTCTCGCTCGGTGCAACCCTCAGGCTCTCCCAAATAAGGTCCCGGTCCCATCATCGGAACACCGGGGGACTGCTGGAGAAATAGAACCAGAGGTGGGGGAGGGCCGAGGGTCCTGTGCTGGGGGGGAGAGGGGGGACGCCTAGTGGGCCGGCTCACTCAGGCCTCTCCTGAGGGTAGCCCGCCCTTAACCAGAGGACCTTAGGATGCCAAAGGACGGTTCAAGAAATGTCCCCAAAAAGGGAGTAGCGGGTGATGGTAGGGGAAAGAGTTCCAAGGGACGCAGGAGGACGAAGGTGAGAGGCTGAAGACAAAGGGATCAAGGGGGTGCGGCCGGCCGGGGCAGTGGTGGACAAGCGCCAGGAAAGCGGGGTGCACCGACGGAGCGGCCCAGAGGCTCAGCTACGCTCTTGGCTCCAGAGGGGACTGAAAACTTTGTCCCAGCCGTGCGGCCAGTTTCTATCACTGTGCTCAGATGGGGCTCAGAAAGCGGTCCCCGGGCTCGGGGGCTCCGGTTGTCTCAGGAGCCGCCCCAGAAGGCAGGCGAGGCTCGGATCGCCGGGGACTGGGAGGGCAGGGGCCCAAGTGCACACTGCGGTCCCGCCAGCCCCAGGCGAGCGGGGCCCCGACTGTCGGCGCTCTTGCACGCCACCCCTGTCCCCTCCCGGGACACCCGGTACCTGGCCCGAGGCAGGCGAGCGTGGGCAGGCGGCAGCGGCTGACGATGAGGTCGAGCGGGAAAGCGCCCATGCTCCAGCGCAGTCCGGCCAGCCCGGCTGCCAGCTTCTCCATGGCATCGGAGCTCTCCGGGGGCCGCCGTCTCGGGGCCCCGACGGCCAGTCCCGCGCGGCTCGGGCTCCGCGCCCGCCGCCACCACCCGGGGCCTTAGCAGAGCTCCCCTCCTAGCAGCCCGGCCGGGCTGCGGGAGTCACGTGGCCGGCCTCCTCCCACGGGGCGCCGGCCCCCGCCCCCATCCCCGCCCCGCGCCCCGCCCGCCGGGCCCGCGACCCCCGGAGTGCCCAGGTGACCGCCGGCGACCCCACGCTCGGGATGGGGAGAAGAACCAGGTCCATGGGGTCCTGGCCCGGTGTCCTAGGTGTCCCCTTGTGCCACTGCTTCGTGGAGTCCGTATCCATCTCTGCTGCGTTACCCACATCGGCTACTCCAAGCTGGAGGCTAGCGAGCGGCGGGGATGCTTAGACTAGGGGGAGCAGAAAGGAAGGTGACACTTGGGATCTAAGTTGTCTCCGAATCCTTGTAAGAGCACTTTCCAAATCCATCCCCATCCCAGCCCACACTACAGATGGGAAACAGGCTCAGGCACCTGAACGACTGGGCCAGTGGCTGAACTCGTTTTTTCATCTTCTCTTTCTTTCCCCGTCAACGTTCATCCCTTCCTGCTGCAGCTCAGGAGTTCCCTTAGGAAGACAAGCCTTCCCAGAAGCTGTGCTGGCCATGACCTCGCACCCAGCCTGAGGCTCTCTTCACCTCAGTGTGCCTGCGGCGCCCTCTGCAGGTGCAGGCGGGTCGTAGCTGAGTGCCCTCCAAGAAGTGGACCTTGGCCCCTAAGCTGGTCCTTAAAAGGCTCCATGCATGGACTCTGTGCCCTCAAGAAACTTCCACGTGTGTATACACAAACCCTTACATCTGATGCATTTGACATTTGGCCTTGAGCCCCAAAGGAAATGGCAGCAGATGACACTTTATTTGTTTTTGTTTTGTTTCTTTGAGACAAGGGAGTGTGTGTGTGTGTGTGTGTGTGTGTGTGTGTGTGTGTGTGTGTGTGTGTGTGGTCTAAGTTAGCTCACTTTCCTGCCTTAACCTCCCTCAATGCAATGGGCATCACAGCCTTGAGCCGCAGTGTCAAGTGCAGACACCAGCCCCCAGCTTTTTCCTTTTATTTTTTTATACCCAGGACCTGGCACATGCCAAACAAGTGCTCTAGCACTGAGATACATCCCCAGCCTGTCTTTCACTTTTGGTCTTCAGATAAGGCTCAGTAAGTTGCTTGGACTGGCCTTGAACTTCCTGTCTAGCACAGCCAGCCCTTGAACTTTCAAACCTTTTGCCTCAAGCATCTGGGATCATAAACTTGTGAAATCACACTGCAAAGGAACAAAGCCCATCAATCACTTCCTGTGCCCAGCTGACTGGTGCCATTACCCACCTGGACCTAGTCACCACTTGTAGCCACCAGGGAGTCTTCTGCAGGATCAGTCCTTTGAAAGCACTCTTTAGCCCCGGGAATGCATTGAGATTATCCTCAAGAGCAACAAGTGCCCTTCGCTGCCAAGCCATCTCTCCAGACCCAGTTAATGTGATTTTAAAAACTAAAACATTTGTTAAATATTCTTTTCTAAAAATATTTTAGAGGGGACAGGGCAGACAAAGGGCAAAGCGATGAAATTGGTCAGTGAATCAAAGTTCACTTTTCCACCTGGTACAGGGTATCTCTTGAATAGCGTGATCATATGTTTAGTAACAAATTCCTTGAGATTAAAACATTCGGTCCTGCAGGAAGCTTCTTGAACAGGAAGGTAAACAACTCAAAAGTGCTTCAGGAAGTCCCTGAAACTGACCAGATTCACTAGGTCCCACCCAAAGCCAAGTTGCAAAGAAGACTCAGACCAGACCCAGCAGAGGTTTAAACCAACTGAGGCACCTGGGAAGGACACTCTCCAACCTGCTGAGCTGCCTAAAGGCTGTGCAGTGTGCTCCAGGTTCCCAACTTAGTGAGCTGTGTGCCACACATGCTGGGGTGGGCTTTGGTGATGCAGCTGTCTTTGAGTTATTTCTGCTCCTATAAGTAACTTCTCACCCATAAGTAACCCCAACAAAACTCATGGTTTGCCAAGCTAAACTTTGGTGGTGTCCGTAGTTAGGTCTGTTCTGGGCTCCCTGAGTAGATGTGGGTGTTGTGTCTCCCCAGGAAAAGTTTTGTCACACACCATATGACAGTTTATACTGTAAAAGGCCAGGCCAACAGGTATAACGTAGACTCCACACAGCTGGTGTGAAGGGACATCCAGTTGCCTGACTGCCAAACCCTGGATGTAGGCGTCACATCTGTGGTAGCATTTTCATATGTTCCTCGCTATGCAGAATGTTCAGATCTTCCAAGTACACATTATGTGTTCCAGTCCGTAGTCTGGCATAAGCCATTTCTCCAGTGACATCTGGTCCTTTTAAGTGGGAAGAGTCATTCTGAATTCACACTCTGGGTGCCAGGGTGCTCGCTGTTCGGGACTGGGTATTGCTTCTAAGCCTTTTCAGTGAGCAGAGCCAAGGACATAGAAGAATGTGTGTGTGTGTGTGTGTGTGTGTGTGTGTGTCTGTCTGTCTGTCTGTCTGTCTTCTGTCTGTGTGGAGAGACTGCCTGTAGAGTGTGTGTGTGTGTGTGTGTGTGTGTGGAGTGTTTGGTATGTAAGTGTGTCTCTGTTTGTAGAATGTGTCTGTGTGTATATATGTCATTTGAATGCAGGGCCTTGCACATGTTAGATAAATGATATATTCCACTCAGCTACATCACTATGTAGCCCAAGCTCACCAGGAACTTGCTATTACCTTGACTATCTGAGAAAGGGTCTCACATAGCCCAGGATGTAGCAAGAATTGACTTAAATCCCTGATTCTCCTACCTCCATTTCCTCAGTGCTAGGATTATACGTGTATAACACCATGTCCCATTTTTTGAGGGCTAGGCATTAAACCCAGATCTTTGCAGTTTCTAAGCAAACATTCTACTATCTAAACTCCATCCTCAGCCCTAATGCCAGGCTTTAAGACAGGAAATGTAGCACACACCTTTGATCTCAGCACTTAGAAGGCAAGAGTGATCAAATCTCTGTGAGTTTCCTGGCCTGCATAGGAAAGCCAGAAAGACCTTGTCTCAAGATAAATAAAAGTTGGGCAATGGTGATGCATGCCTTCAATCCCAGCATTTGGATCTCTGTGATGTCTAGACCAGCCTGGTCTACAGAGCGAGTTCCAGGACAGCCAGAAACATTTAGTAAGACCATACTTGACAACAAAGGTTATTTTAATTAAGTCCTGAAATTAAAGGCAGTGTCTCCCTGTGTAGCTCACACTCAAAAATGGACACCCCACCTGTGCTGCCTCAGCTTTCCGAAGGCTGGAACTACACGCATTATCATGCCCAACTTTACTTATTTGCACATGCCTGCATTCATGCATGTGTCTGTATGTGCATGCATGCCGTAGCATGCATGTGGAGGTCAGAGGACAACTTTTAGGAGTTTGTTCTCTCCTTCCTCCATTGGTTTCAGGGTTGGCTTGAGGCTGCATAAGAAAATGAGAACTACAATCATGCTGAGGGTGGAAGATAAAGCTTTCATTTAAATGAGGAACCGCCAGTCTCCAGAGAGCAGCAGTGCCAAAGGGGAAATGGAGGTGTTTTTGTTTTTGTTTTTTTAAAGATTTTATTTATTTATTATGTATACAACATTCTGCCTCCACGTATGCCTGCAGGCCAGAAGAGGGCACCAGATCTCATTACAGATGGTTGTGAGCCACCATGTGGTTGCTGGGAATTGAACTCAGGACCTCTGGAAGAGCAGCCAGTGCTCTTAACCTCTGAGCCATCTCTCCAGCCCAGAATTGGAGGGTTTTTTTTGTTGTTGTTTTTTGTTTTGTTTCAGAATTGGAGTTTTATAGGATGATTTTACTTGGGTAGGAGAGTGGCAGGAGGGCATTAAGGAAGAAGGAACTGTCCAGGCAACAGGGACTGCAGTAAGCAAAGGTTTGCATCAGGGAGGGGATTCTGGCCATTAGGATAGCAGGGGGCTATGTTCAGCTGTTCTGCTGAAATGAGGGGTCAGCAGGCTTCTGAGAAGTACGTACAGGATGTCTGTTCCCCTTTCCCTGAAGGAGCTGGGTCACCCACAGGTCATTCATCTCAGTGTCATAGGTGACTCCATCTTGGGACAGCATACCAGATGGAAGTCATGCCATCAGGCTTGTGTGTCAGTGTTGTCACCAGTGGCGCCATCTCCCAGGTTCCTGAGACCCCTGTAAACTGAGACTTCATCATCTCAAGGCTTGCTTTTAAATTGAGTTGCTCTTCTCTAGAGTTTCATGATCTTAAAATTTTCTCAGATCATTTCCCAATGAAATCTTCATGTTATTGGTCTTCCAGAACATCTCAGGACATTTGCCTGAATAGATACTTCAGGTGGACTTGGAGTCATTTGGGCCTCCATGACAACAAATGATGAGGCAAAATCACAGAGATTCTTGCTTATCTGATATGAATCAAGCCGATGAATTGGTGGAAGACACATCAGATGATTGCTTCTTGATCTAGACAGACTCCCAGTGGGTGCACCAAGGTAACCAATCATTTTTTTAAAGATTTATTTATTTATTATGTGTATAGTGTTCAGCCTACATGTATGCCTGCACGCCAGAAGAGGGCACCAAATCTCATTACAGATGGTTGTGAGCCACCATGTGGTTACTGGGAATTGAACTCAGGACCTTTGGAAGAGCAGACAGTGCTCTTAACCGATGAGCCATCTCTCCAGCCCCAAGGTAACCAATCTTTGACAAAGGATCGGAGGTAACTCGGTGGGGACAGGCTACAGCAAGAGGTGCTGAGACAAAGACCACTGAAAACATGTATATAAAACCAAAATGTAGAGTGATGGTGGTGCACATCTTTAATCCCAGCACATGGGAGGCAGAGGCACTCGGATCTCTGAGTTTGAAGCCAACCTGGTCTACAGATCAAGTTCCAGAACAGCCAGGACTGTTGCATAGAGAAACCCTGTCTCAAACCAAAACAACAACAAAAAAACCAAACCTGGATTCAGAACTCAGGCCACAGAAGTTAATTCAAAATGGACCACATACCAGAATGTAAAATGTGAAGCCATCAAATGACTACAAGAAAACAATGACTCCTTAAGATAACATGATGCCAAAAGCTTAATTCGAAAAAGAAAAAATCGTGGAGCTAGGATACTAGAGAGTTGGCTCAGTGATTAAGAACACTGGCTATTTTTTCAGAGGACCTGGGTTCTATTCCCAGCACCCACATGGCAGGCTCACAATTTTCTGTAACTGCAGCTCCAAGGGACCCAATGACTTGGCCTTGGAAACACATAGGAGACACCTGTGGTGCATAGATATATGCAAGCAAAACCCCCATATACTACACACACACACACACACACACACACACACACACACACACACTGCAGAGATGTACTTTTTTGTTTTTTGTTTTTGAGACAGGGTTTCTCTGTGTATCCCTGGCTGTCCTGGAACTTACTCTGTAGAGGAAGCTGGCCTTAAACTCAGAGATCCACCTGTCCTGCCTCCTGAGTACTGGGATTAAGGGCTTGTGTTACCGCCACCTGGCAAGGATTAGATTGAAAACTGCCAATATATTGGAGCTGGAGAGATGGCTCAGTGGCTTAGAGCACTGGCTGCTCTTTCAGAGGACTCTGGTTTGGTTCCCAGCACCCACAGGGCAGCTCACATTCCTGACTTGATATGGTGAAGACAGCAACAAACTCTAGGTGCTGACATCTGGTGAGTCATTTAAATCAGGAGAGGAAGTAGAAAGGGGAAAATGGAACTGTTCTCACCCCAAACCAACCAACCAAACAAACAAACAAAAAACACAACACAAATATAATCAGACAAAACCAAATTTGCCCTATCTATCTATTTAGACAGGGTATGGTGCTATAGACATGTAATGCCAATGGAGGTTCTAGAGGCAGGACAATGAAGAGCTCAAGGCTAGCCTGGGCTATATTGAGACCTTGTTTCAAACAAACAGAAAACAGCTGTAAATTCGGTCAAAAGCCCATGGCTACGGCTGGGGAGGTTATCGACCCCAGGGGAACCTACTACTGTAGTTTTTGCAAAATGAACATGTTGTCAAGCTGCCTTCTAAGTGTTCATGTCTATAACCCAGTAGACAACAATGTAGACTCAGGACAAAGTGCTGAGACTAAGGGACTGTTGAGCATTCAGCCACAATGGGACATCTTCACCAACCTCCCAGTCCTCTCGGGGTCCTCAGGGACCATTACAAAAGATGGGGACAGAATGAATGGGTGAGCCAGGGGAATGGAGGGCGGCTGTGAAATGCTATCCTCTGTTGGACTTAGGAAGCCAAGCAGCTGTTGTCACCTGTACATTCTGGTGTGGCTGGAAGAGGGTCTCATGAATCTCCAACGAGAAGCTATGGCAGTTGATGGTTAGTAAACATGGAGATATTAGATGATGCTCTTAAAATAAGCAACTATGATAACGGGGAGGGGCAGGGAACATTATGTGTTCCAGCTCTGCAGGGACGTATGTGGACTCAAGATGTGTGACTTGCCTTCTATTCTAGTTTGCTTCCTGTTGCAAGGATAAACCAGTGACCAAACAAACAAACAAACAAACAAAACAAAACAAAACAAAAAAACCTGGAGAGGGAGGGGCTTATTTTAGTTTACAAGTTATAGTCAATTATTGAGGGGAGTCCAGGCAGGAACTGAAGGCAGGGAACCTGGAGGCAGGAACTTGTGATATTTTGTTTGAGTTCTGACAAATAAAGCTTGCCTGGATATCAGAAGGTAGAGCTAGCCACTAGTTAACCATAGAGATCTGGAAGTCTGTACAAACAGACTGGAGGTGATAAGGCAGGGTGGAGACAGGATCTTGACCCTTTAGATCGGAGGATTCAAAGAGGTAAGAAGTGAGTGTGGCTGCTTCTTTGATCTTTCAGCATTTACCTCGATATCTGACTCCAGGTTTTGGTAAGACCTATTAGGATTACCCTTCAGGAACTGAACCAGAAACCATGGAGGGTGCTGCTTACTGGGTTGCTCTCTATGGTTTACTCAGCCTGTTGCCCAGGGGTGCACCATACTCCTGGGTCCTCCCATGTTAATCATTAATCAAGAAAATGCCCCACAGGCCAATCTGATAGAAGCAATTCCTCAACTGAGGGTCTGTCTTTCCAGCTGACACTAGTTTGTATCAAGTTGACAAAACTATCCAGTATACATACCTACCCTCCTCCCTCCCTTTCTTCCTCCCTCCCTCCCTCCTTTCCTTTCTTGTTTTGTGTGTATCTGTGCACACCATTCAAAATGTCTGCAAGGCAGAGATCAATTCTGTATCTTCTTTGATTACTCCCTGGAGGCCTTGTTTTTTTATTTCAATTAATTAATTAAAATTTTTTGAGGGGCTGGAGAAATGGTTCAGGGGTTCAGACCACTGGCTGCTCTTCCAGAGGTCCTGAGTTCAACTCCCAGCAACCACATGGTGGCTCACAACCATCTATAATGGGATCAGATGCCCTCTTCTGGCATAAAGTTGTATATGCAGATAGGGCACTCTACATAAATAAATAAACCTTAGAGGCAGGCAGATCTCTGAGTTCGAGGCCAGCCTGGTTACAGAGCGAGTGCCAGGATAGACTCCAAAGCTACACAGAGAAACTCTGTCTCGAAAAACCAACAAATAAATAAATAGATAAATAAATAAACCTTAAAAATTTTTTTGGAAACTTGGGATTGAATATAGAATGCTAGACATGAATGCTAGACAAATGCTTGGCTAACTCCCACCTTATTTTGTGATAGGGCCTCTCATTGAACCAAGCACTGCATATAGCTTTTACAGGTGTGGTAGAGACTGAACTTGGGCCACTGTGCTTAAAAAGCAAGCACTTCACTGAGCCATATTCCCAGCCTCTCTCTCTTCTTCCTGGATACCAGGTCCTCCTATCCCAGTCTGATAGTTCTCTCCTGAGGTGAACAAACTGCAGCTCCTCCCTGTTTTTCAAATCTTCAAGTTTTCCTTCTTCTTGGTCCAGGTTCCATTCTGCTGGACTAGATTCTGAGAGGGAGTACAGGGAGAGGAAACTGTCCCTCTCCATATGTCATTTTTTTTTAAAATTTTCACATTGATGAGGTCACTTGAGTGTGTACTGACCTTGAAGAAAACACAGTCATTCCGATTCTTGCTCTTAGATGCAGCTTGCATTTCCCCCTTGGTTAGCATGTGTGTATGGTGCTTGGGTTCCAGCATGGAGCCCAAGAATGTAGATATGGATGACAACCATGGGCCAGCAAGATGGCTCAGCAAGGAGAGGACCTGCTGCAGAGCCTGACTAAGTTCCATCCCTGGAAGCATGTGGTGGAGGGAAAGGATCAATTCCCACAAGCTGTTCTCCAACTTTCACTCATACCCACAGTGAAACTGATACAGACTAAATAAAATGCAAAAACATTCCAACAAAACAGTAACATAACTCTTTTTCTTGTAGTTCTGAAATGCCATATAGTTCTTGGAATATGTAATCTTCTAAGTTGGTGTGTGTGTGTGTGCATGTCTTTCTTAAGACTAATATCCCTCAACTCTTTCTGTTTTATGTTGCTGTCACAGAATACCACAGACTGGGTAAATTATATAGAACAGAAATGTACTCTTACTTTTGGAGGCTGGGAGCGCCAAGTTCAGGGTGAACTGTCTAGCTGTTTCCTCAAGTGGTAGAAAGCAGAAGGGCAAAAGAAAGTTCTCTTCAACCTCATCCCTCTTGTAAGGTCCCTAATCCACTTATGAGGTCAGCTCCCACAGTCTAAATACCCTCTCTTAATGAGCCTGCCTCTTAACCTCAGCCATAGCACACTGTCTGCTTTCCTCTCTATTTTCAGCTACTCATTTGTCTGTGTGTGTTCCAAGGTTTCTCTGCTGGCCTGGAACTAGCTCTGTAGATCAGGCTGGCCTTGAGATCTGCCTGCCTCTGCCTCTGTCTCCCGAGTACTAGGATTAAAGGCGCGCCCACCATGCCTGGCTCTAGTTACTCAAATTTTAACCTTTGAATTCATCATTGCTTTCTTCCTTAAAATCACATGTATGTATTTATGGTGTATCTACATGTGTGAATACACATATCATGGCTTTCGTGTGGAGGATCTCTTCTTCCACCACATGAGTCCCGGGGATCAAACTCAGGTTTCCAGGCTTGGTGCAGACATCTTTATCCAGTTCACCCGTGTAGCACTCGCTCACTTTCCTTTGGTTTTCTCTACTCCCGTTGCCCTTGTTTCTGCCTGTTAGTTTTTCTCACTCCTTTGCATTGGCATGAAGAACTGACTAGGATGGGGGGCGGTGCATGCCGGTCATCCCAACAATTGTGGGGTGGGAGCAGGCGTGCTCAGCTGGTAGAGTGTTTGTCTAGCTTGACACACATACCCTAAATCCTCAAAGTGGCTTTTAAAATATAAGTTATCTAACTTTATTTTATGTGCATGAGTGTGAAGGTGTCAGATCCCCCTGGAAATGGAGTTTCAGACAGTTGTGGATCCTGGGAAATTGAAGTTCTCTGGGAGAGCAACCAGTGCTCTTAACCACTGAGCCACCTCTCCAGCACCCCCCCCCGCGCCTCTCTCTAGCCCTCTCCTCAGTGTGTTTAAGGCAGCAGTTCTCAAGCTGGGGGTCAATCGACCCTTTCACAGAAATCACCTAAGACCATCAGAAAATACAGGTTATCTACATTATGGTTCATAACAATAGCAAAATTACAGTTATGAAGTAGCAATGAAAATAACTTTATGCCTAGGGGGTCACCACAACATATGGGAGGGGCACACTGTATTAAAGCATTAGAAAGGCTGAGAACCACTGGTTTAAGGTGAAATGTTTCACTGGGAATTGCATTGGGAATGCAGTTCCCAAAATGATCACCAGGTGGCATAGTGGCTCTATGGTTAATTTTATAGTTCGCATCCCCCACAGTGGCAAGCCCAGAAGAGTTGGGGTGTTATGAGTCTTGTGTGTCAAACAAGGAGTCCTCGGAACTGAATAATATTTCTATTAGATTGAGTCTGGAGGGACTTTCTAACCCACATTTAATTTTACATTTATCTTGAGTGCATGCATATACGAATGCACAAAAATGCCTAGTTCAGAGGGCAAACTTCAGGAGTTATTTTCCTTCAGCTTGAGAATCCCAGGGCCGTAAGGCAAGGCAGCAAGTGCCCCTACCTCCTGAGCTGCCTCACTGGCCCCTTTAGGGATAAGGAATTGAGGATCTACAGGAGTCAACTAATTTATCCAGAAACTGGCAATAGTTAGTTTGACCAGACTGTGGCTTGGATTTTAAAGTTCCATTAGAGTTAGAATTAAAGCTGCCATTAGAAAGAAATACAGGCTGGGTGCAGTGAGTCATGCTTACAGTTTCAGCTATTTGGGAGGCTGAAGTAGAAGAACTATTTATTTGAGTTTAAGAGTCCAAGGCCAATCTGGGCAGCACAGTAATGCTTCATCTCAAAGTAAAACATTTTTAAAAAGCCCGACAAGGTGGTGCACACCTGTAATCTCACCATGCATGAGTTGGAGTAGGGAGAATCAGGAATTCAAGGTTGCCCTTGGCTACACAGTGAGTTCAAGGCCAGCCTGGGCTACATATGATACTCTCTCAAAAAAAAACAACAATATAAGCTGTGCTGGTTTTTATTGACAACTTGACAAAACCTAGAGTTACCTGCAAAGAGCATCTTAATGTTAGGTTGGTCTAGGGAGGTGTTTGTGGGAGTTGTCTTGATTAGTGAGGGACATATGGACAAAGCCCATTGTGGGTGAAACCATTCCCTAGGCAAGGGATCCTGAACCACATAAAACAGAAGCTAGATGAGAATTAAAACGTAGTCAGCGGGCAGCATGGATATACTCATTTCTCTTTGCCCTTGACTGTGGACATATGTGAGTAGTTGCTGGCCGTTTCTGCCCTGACTTCCCCTCAGTGAAGGACTGCAATTAGGAATGGTAAGGACACAAAGCTTTCAAAGGACAATTAACTCAAATGGAGTAAGTACACAGGGCCTGCCAGGTAACAAATATGCTTTCCTTAGTGGGAGGGCCAGAAGCCCCATTCCCTGATGGTGGGGTGTGGGATGCCATGGAGAAACAGCCCAAGCCAGCCCTCCCCGAACTGTAATACAGGTCACACTCACTTGGGCTGTTGTTTAGTTCTAGTTGTGCTAAGACTCTGTATTTCACCACTACCACCCTTTGAGGGGGGGGATGCTAAAATCAAGCCTGGGACCTTCAAGCTCCCATAGCCCTAAGGTTATATTTTCTTTCCCTCTTTCTTTCCTTTTGTGATGGAGATAGACCGTTTATTGAAGAAGAAACTGCATCATGGTAGAATATATTTTCAGGTTCGTGACTTTTGTTAATGCTGCATTTGTTTAACTCTGTGCAGCTGTGATTCTTGCCTGTCTAAACACCCGATGGCCCTAATAAAGATCTGAACAGCTAATGGCGAGGCAGGAGCAAGGATAGGTGGGGCTGGCAGACAGAGAGGATAAATGGGAGACCCAAGGAAGAGGAGGAGCAACGGGAGAACAAGGCTAGGAGGACAGGATCCAGTCACCCAGAAGCCACGAGTAAGAAGAAAAGGAAAATGCCCAGAGGCAAAAGATAGACGGGATAACTTAAGTTTTAAAAAGCTGGCAAGAAACAAGCCAAGCTAAGGTATTCCTAAGAATAAGCCTTCATAAGTGAATTCTTTGGGAGCTAGGTGGTGGGCCCCTCAAAAAAAGCCAAGAGTAAAACATCGCACAACACTGCATTCTCCAGAATGGGCGTGGGCTCTATAGAGCTGGGAGAGGGCAGACTCAAAAGCAAGGGTACATTTCTAACAAGGTCCTGGGAGATCCCAAGGCAAGGCACATTTAGCATTAGGGGTGTAGCTGCCAGCTCATGAACTTGGCTTCCCAGGGACTCACAAAGAAATTAAAACAATGAAAATCCAAACTACTAACACATGAGTCTCAACCCAGCATTATTCTTCGGGTGGGCTGGGTACAATGGTGGTGTGTGTGCTTCTATCTCTGTGTGCTTTGTTGTTTGGCTGGTTTTGAGACAGTGTCTCAGGTAGCCCAGGCTGTCCTTGAACTGGCTCTGCAGCTAAGGATGATCTTGACCATGTATTACAGGTATTCACCATCACACTTGGTTTATGGTGCACTGGAGAGTGAGTTCAGGGCCTTGTGCATGGTAGGTAAGCACTCTACCAAGCTGCATCACTGGTCAGGGATGGGCATTAAGTTGATTTTAATTTAATTTACCAGGGAGTGTCTCAGTTACTTTTCTATTGCTGTACAAAAACACCATGGCCAAGGCAACTTATAAAAAAAAAGTGTTTAATCTGGGACTTACATCTCCAGACCATCAATCATATCACGGTGGAGACAGTGGCAGCAGGAAAGCAGGCATGGCCCTAGGGCAGTAGCCGAGTTTCTGTATTTGATCCACAAGCATGAGGTAGAGTGCTAGCTGAGAATGGTGTGGGCTTTTGGAACCTCAAGGGACACCCTAAATAACACAACTCCTAGTCCTTCCCCCAAAGTTCTACCAACTGGGGACCAAATATTCAGTTGTTTAAGTCTACAGAGCCATCTTCATTCAAACCACCACAGGGAGAAAGACAAAATTCCTGCCAAACATGTGTGGCAGTCAGAGCAACTTTCAGGAGTCAGCTCTCCTTCCACCATGGCTTCAAAGGACCACACAAAAGTCACTAGGCTTGTGCAACCAGCCAAGCCATTTCACTGTCCCCCAGGGGTGGATTTTTAAAGACAATGTCCTGCTGACATAACGTTCCATTGCTTGGAAGTCCTGCTTCCCTGGCACCTGGGCTCATAATTTGAGTTTTATCAACCAATATAACCATGGGACTCTTGAACCAGAACCACAGCAAGAAAGAAATGTAGGCCACACAGGACAGGGCTTGGGTTCTGGTGGCAGCCACATAGCTCTCAGAGGGGCAGTAGCCATCCTCGAGGCTTGGTATCTGACACAGTGACTATGAGCCAAAGCAGACCAATTACTATGTTCTATGTTCCTAGAGATGGGAGTTTCTCGGGGATGTACACACACACAAATGTAACACTTTTTTAAGAAGTACTTATTGGCATGCTCACACAAATAAATGAAATGAAATGACATTTTTTAAAAAGTTATTTATTGTACTGCCCAAGAGGGGGAGGAAGGATTGTAGGAGCCAGAGGGGTCAAGGGCACCACAAGAACACAGCCCACAGAATCAACCAGGCAGGGCTCATAGAGACTGAACCATCAAGAAGCCTGTATGGGGCTGACCTAGATCCTCTGCGTATGTTACAAATGGTGTTCTTGTGGGACTCTTAACAGTGGGAATGGGGGCTGTTTGACTCTTTTGCCAGCTTTTGGGACCTTTTTCCTCCTCCTAGGTTGCCTTGTGCAGCCTTAATATGAGGGTGAGTGCCCAGTCGTATTGTAATTTGATATGGCCTTTGGTTGATATCCCTGGAAGGCCTGCCCTTTTCTAAAGGGAAAGGGAGGAGGATTGATCTGGGGGAGAGGGGAGATGGGAGAGACTGGGAGGAGATGAGGGAGAGGAAATGGAGGTCAGGATGTAATACACAGGAGAAAAACTTTTTAAATTTACTGTAGGGACTGGGGATATAGTTCAGCTGGTAAAGTGCTTGGCTATCTTACATGAAATGGGTTTGATCCCAGTACTGCATTACAAGAACAAACAAAAAGGAGTTAAGGCTGCTTGTTGCTCCTGCAGAGGATCCTCGTTCAGTTCCCAGCACACACACTCACAGCCTCCTGTAACGGCAACTCCAGATCTGATGTTCTCTTGTGGCTTCTTCAGGCACACACACGCATGTGCACACACAGATCCACACAAATTAACAAAAACAAAACACAGCTGCTGTGGCTTTTGTGTATAATCTCAGGGTAGATATAGAAGGGGGTGTCTGATGCAATTTCCTGCCCGTGTGGGGGTTCCGTGACAGCTGTCAACACAGCAGCAGCAACTAAGGAACAAGCAACCCCTCCCACCCTGAGACAGCCAGCAGGAAGTCTGGTTTGACAGTGTTTTCCCTGACCCCGCCCCCCCAAGTCTCACCTTATTTGTGTGCTCACATTCTTCCAATCAGAAGCTAGCTGGTCTGAATAAATTAGGCCCTCTCCAGAGGCTTCCAGCAAAATTCAGTAAGATGAGAAGGCCCAGGTTATGGGCAGGGAGTTGTTGGGAGACAGATTGGGCTCCCTCTGCTTAAGGTTTCTTCCCTGACAGGCAGTGCAACTGGGATCAGTAGCTGCAGGCAGGACTCATTCCTGCCTAAGCTATGTATGAGAGACCTGAGACTCCAGTCCTCAAGACCCACAGAGTTCCTGAGTCTTACATGATTTCCCTTCCTTAGTTAACTGCTCCTCCACTTGTTAAATAACTGTAACAGGTAGACATGGTCTCCTTTTAGGATGTTGGCTAGAGACAGCACCCCTGACATCGGTCCCCAGCAAAGGACTCTTGCTTGCATCTTACTCCCCTATAGTCACAATGGACTGCTAGTCAGTTACAAATGCCTTTAGTCCACCTAAGAAGCTGGCATGAGCCGAGTCCCTTCACTTTTTCAGGCCAATTTTACTAGTACTAGTGATCTAGACACTACCAATTTTAGAAACCCATTAAAAGACTCCTGGAGGTTGTTATGGCAGCACACGCCTTTAATCCCAGCACTTGGGAGGCAGAGGAACCTCTAAGTTTGAAGCTAGCCTGGACTACAAAGTGAGCCTCAGGGCACCCAGAGCTTTACATGGAAACCCTGCCTTGAAAATGACTTGAGGACTGGAGAGATGGCTCAGCGGTTAAGAGCACTGACTGTTCTTCCAGAGGTCCTGAGTTCAATTCCCAGCAACCACATGGTGGCTCACAACTACCTTGAATGAGATCTGGTGCCGTCTGCTGGCATGCAGGCAGAAGACTGTATATATAATACAAATAAAATCTTTAAAAAAAAAAAAAAAGAAAATGACTTGAAAACCGACAAGTTTACTTTCTACCACAAGATGACTTAGACAAACAAGAACAAACCCCAGTAAGATTGGGTGACAGGCACTGGAGGTTCCCACACCTAAGTAGGTTCACAACACCCTCTTCACTAATCCAGTACCCTCTGCAACCATTTTAGGCAGATTCCATTCACAGGTTTCTCTGTGTACTCCTGGTACTCCCATTTGTAGACCAGGCTGGCCTCACAGAGATCGGCCTGCTGGGATTAAAGGCATATGCCACAATTGCTCATTGAGGGATTGTTTCCAGGCTGGCCTCCAATTTAAGATCCCCTGCCTCAGCATCACAGCTGCTGGGATTACAGGTGTGAGTCACCATGCCAGGTTTAGACACGCTTTCCTCAAACACACTGCTCTGACCACTGTAATTCCCCGACTGTTTACCATTCCATCTGGTTGGACTTCTGGTGTCTCATAAAAACCAAGACCATGTTCTTTCACAATGGCCACCTCTGTCTACATATATTAAGACCCAATGTATATACTCCCTGAGAAAACTATCAAGGATTGCCTCTGAACTTGTCCTTCTATTAACTCAGTACTTAAAATCTAGAACTTAGCTATCTGGCTCTTGCATAAACTCCTAGTTGTTAAGAGAAAAAGTTTTGAGACTGGGTCTCACATGTAGGCTTGAACTTGCTATGTAGAGCAGGCTGACCTCAAATTCAGAGGCCCACCTGCCTCTGCCTCAATAGGATTAAAGGTACAACTCAATATCCAGTAAAAAATTACTTTTTTTAGGTTTTGCAAGACAGGGTTTCTCTGAGTAGTCCTAGCTGTACTGGAATTTCCTCTGTAGACCAGGCTGGCCTTGAACTCAAAGAGATCTGCCTGATTCTGCCTCCCCAGTGCTAGCATCAAAGGTGTATGCCACCACTGCCCAACAACAATCACTTATTGACAGTGGGTCTTGTATAGCCCAGGCTGCCCTAAACTTGCTATAAAAATGAGGCTAGCCTTGAATTTCTTTTTTCTTACACCAATTTCAAAGGGTTTCATAGGTTTCACCCTAGATGTCGACAGGAATATGTCTGGGTCAGGGCAGGGTCAGGGCAGCATTGAAAACACTCAGATGACTCTTAGAAACTACATATGAGCCAGGTGGTGGTGGCACACACCTTTAGTCCCAGTACTTGGGAGGCAGAGGCAGGCGGATCTCTGTGAGTTCAAGACTAGCCTGGTCAACAAGAGCTAGTTCCAGGATAGCCTCCAAAGCCACAGAGAAACCCTGTCTTGAACTCCCCAGCCCCAAAAACACACACAAAAAAGAAACTACATATGAAACACCTCGCTCAGCACAATTCTTCAGCAGAGACAAGCCGCTATACTCTTTTCCTGACCAGGCCTTAACATGGGATTAAGCACTGCTTTTGTCATTACTGGGTAAGGCCAAGTTGTGGTTCATGGAAAAACCGTTTTCAAGTAAGAGGACAGCCACTGTGTCTAACAGGCCTCACCATCCTCAGAACTGAGAACCTACCTGGGCGTCCTGGGTCACCAGTGGGTGTCACTTGGCCCTTGGCAGTCTTCCTATTATGAGGATGACTCTGTTTAATGTCCTAGAGCGTCTTGTGGGTTTAAAATACAGTTTGCTACACAGTTTTTTTCCATATGCTGATAAAATAGTTTCTCTTCTATCTATACCACACTTAACAGGATGCCCTCCTGTGTTGTTTTCAGAAGCAACCCTTCAACTCCAAAAATAAATGAAAACCAAACCACACAGTTGGAAATCAAGTTTTGTTTTTATATGAACAGAAGTAGACCATCTAGAAATATTTCAGTTTATTTAAATTGTTAAGTAGAGTATGAAACCGAATTTGTAGCTAGTACCAGAGAATGGACTGAATGTTGGTGTTTGATGAGAACAGCTTCTACACAGGATCCCAAGAGACTTACAGAAAGGGGACAAAGCCCTAATAGTTAGCAAATAAAACTCAGGTTTCAAACAGATTATACAAAAATTGATTTATACTCCATTTCCCTTTTTTTGATATTCATTCAGAAAGTGCAGATTTAACAAAAGGTAGCCATATCCTTTCTCTGTACAATGCCAATTATAATTATGCAAACAACAAAACTGTCAGTCTGTTAGCCAAAATCCCAGCATGTAGCTCCAAACCTTAAGTCACTGAATTAAGGATTCAAGAGGGTTTAAAGTAAAGCGGCAACTGCCACATTCCAGATAAAGGGAAGCAACACAAACAGCAAGGACTAACGACAGCAGGTTTAACCTACAACTTCAAAAGCTTAAACATTGCATTTTTCAGAGTGGAAAATCGGGAATTATTTGGCAATGCTGCTTTTTACTAGTAAACAATGATAAAGTCAAGGGGGTGTGGGGACTAAGAGCCACCAGTGAGGCATATAAAATTGTCTTTAGGGCACTATCTGAAAAAATTCATGGGTTCTCTTAGTAGATATGTCGCTATACTGTGTATGGGAGCCAAGAGGTCATTAAAATGCACGTCACAGAAATCTTGTCAATGGAAGCTGCTGTCCTAAACTCAGCCTCTGCTCGAAATGAATCATGCTATTCACAATTATTTCCACAAAGGTATCATCTTAGGATGCTAGCAGCATAGGGAACTTAGCCTACCCTGTCCTAATGAGAAGCAATGAAGCCAAACTAGAAAGAGGAAGTGAGGAGAGGGTCAGAAAGCCAGAGATCTCAGCTTTACACGAGAAGCCTTTCGCTGTCCTTTGTATTCTCTAAAAATTCACGGTAATAGTTTTCCAAGAGGAAGTAAAGATAGGACTTGAAATTAATAATATTATAAATGTACTTCTAAATCTTACAGTAAAGACAACTTAACACTGAAGTGTTCTTCAGAGGCCAAATCTCAATACATTTGGCAAACGTTACTAAGATCCACTCCTCCTTCCTGCTCTTAAAGTTCATTTCAAAACCAGTCTTTCCTGGTCTACCGAACTGCTGGAGGAGCTCCAGAATGGAGACTATGCAAATTCAGGTTAAGTAGTTTATTCTAGGAAAGTGAATAGGATATATACCTAATTAGAAAGACAAACCACAACACCCTCCAAACACTAGTGCATGCAATTAACTCTTCCATTTCATAAACTCAATGGATAGACAGGAAGGGAAAGGGGGAGGGAGAGGAACAGAAGCCAGACAGTGGGTGGGAAAGGTTTTAGGAGAGAGAGTAAATGAGGGGCTGACACCGATTAACTGACATCTGATAGTAGGCAGTTAGAATTTATCTTTCCATTTACTTAGCAAGGTAAATCAGTGCTTTATGTTAAACTTGACAAACCTTTCATCTCTAGATAACTCATACCAGGAGTAGTGGGGGCAAACAAAGCAGCATGCAGGAAGATGAGAAGGGACAGAGTGGCCAAGGGACCTGGTGGCAGAAATCGGTTTAAATATCAAGGCCACTGGAAACAAGACTGAAAATCAAGTATCACTTCTGCATTACCCTTTGTCCTCAGTTAACTACTGTGAAAGTTATAGCCGAGCAAACTTCGAGCATCTGAACGGGTTTATGTTGGGATGAAATGTCTCCTGCACATGCTTCCACCAACAAAAAAAGAAAAACCAAAGAAGTTCCTTTCCACATAAGGCACAGGACAAAATTAACCCACGTACAGATTCAAGGCGAATGAGTGTTTTCCTGGCTTTGTTTCTTTGCTATCATGTCTATAGATTATAGGGACTCAAGCACATTATTCATGACAGAAAATCCCACTGTTGTACAAAATAAAATTGTTAATTCTAACTTTTATTCTTATACAATTTTGCAGAATAGAGTTGAAATGATTGCTATAGTTTAATGTTGATAAGAATTGGACTATAATACAACTGAAGTGCAGTGGTGAGCTGAGCAAGTACATCTGAAAATGGAAGTCACAGACATGATTTTTCTATACATTTTTTTTGAAGAAAATTATAATAGTCCGCAAGCAGTCACAGATGAAAGAACAAATAAAATAGATGGACTGAATAGTTAAGATGAGGAACAAAATATCTGTTTAGAGTTAAAAATGGACAGAGTGTTTTCGTTTGCAGCAAGAAGAGAAACGGATGGTGGATGGCAACAGATGGACAGGAGAGCACTCAGCAGCATTTGCTCTTCCAGCCCGTCACGCCTCCTCCACTGCTGATGTCTACATTTTCACTGTTGGGTTCTTTTACAGGGGTCTGCAACAACACAAGGAAGCAACCCATGAGGAAACACTGGTATGGATAAAACACTCAACAGGAAGAATCACATCAGTATCAGCTACACAATAAAAAGCAGTCCCCCTGCAGTCTCCACTTGGAAACTGTTTCTAGTTGTCTGACATGGGACAGACATTACCTGTAACACTTATGAAAGTATCTCAGACCATCCCTGCCTAACTCTTCTAAACAGGTTTGTCATCTCTTAGCCCTCATCTCTCATTACTTAGCATCATTAAGCCAGGCCTGGTGGCACATGCTCATAATCCCAGAACTCAGAAGACAGAAAATGGATTCTAGGTCAGCCTGAGCTACATAGCAAGACCTGAGTTTTGTTTTGAAGGGCAGGTGAGATAGTTCAGTGTGTAACTAACTACCTGTTGCTAAGCCCCATAACTAAGTTTGATCCTTGGGATCGCACAACAGAACAGTCAACTCCTGCAGTTGTCTCTGAGCTAAGGGCATTGTGGAACCTGGGCAAACCCTGCCTCCACAAAAAAAATACATAATTTATAACTCACAAGAACCACTGTTAGGTCATGTCAAACATTAGAGACATCAAAAGCCTTTCTCTGTTCAGTTATTTGCCTTTAGGACAGGTTTGTATTACTGCACCAGTACTTTAAAAGAGCAATCTTCACAGGTAGTTGTGGCACAACCCTTTAATCTCAGCACTCAAGGAGGCAGAGGCGGGCAGATCTCTGTGAGTTCGAGGCCAGCCTGACTTACAAAACAAGTTGCAGGACAGCCTCCAGGGCTACACAAAGAAACTTGTCTCAAAAAACAAACAAAATGGCAATCTCAATCATGAGAAAGTAGAAGAGGAGGGGACAAAATGCAGTTACAAAATTTGGGTGGGCAGGACTTAGAATAAGCTCCAAGGACACACCAAAATGTTAACTGTTAAATTCTTCGGGGGGGGGGGGGCTTCTCCTTTATATCATTCTTCATTTCTCCAACATCCTGAACATGATTCTTAGACTATCACAAACAGAACTTTAAAGACTAAGGTGTGCCTGAGAACTTAGCTTTCATAAAACAACTTAAAAGTTTATTAAATGTTCTAAAACCCAGTCAGCCCTCAGGAAGCCCAGTATAAAACCTAAAGTGAGACTCCTGTTTGATTTACTCCACTGCCTCAAGATGGACTCATCCCTGTACACGGCAGGGAAACAAATTGCCAAATAACAAGACTGGTCCTCAAACCTATGAGTAAAGAGACAGCTCAAACAGGCCCACACCAAGAAAACACAACTGCACAGGAGTTCACTTTCCCAGGAACTTTGTTCCAGGGGAAGTGAGATTCGGGGTTATCACAGCATCTCAGTCTGGCTTTTTCTAAGATCCGTGTAGGTCTGGACAAAGGAGCATCTCTCGGTAAAACACTTCAGAGTCTCAATATGAATTCATTTATGAAGAGGACTTTCAGCTGGCTCTCAGCCAGGAAAAGGGGTCTAACTCAACAGAAGAATTAACAAGATTTGGGGAGATTAGGGCTGGAGAGATAGCTCAGCTGTTAAAGGCTAGGCTCATAACCAAAAATATAAATTTGGGGAGATTACTATTGTTGTTGTTGTTATTGAGATATTATTATTATTATTATTAACGACAGGGTCTCACTATGTAGGTAGCCCAGGCTGCCCTTTCACAGAGATCCACCTGCCTCTACCAAGTGCTGGGATTAAAAGCATGCATCACTATGCCCAGCAGATTTTTGTTTTTGTTTTTTAAGGAAAGGATCTCACTGTGGTACTCAGCCTAGCCTTGAATGCACTATGCAATTCTGCCTCAGCCACCAAATGCTGGATCAAAATTGTATGTCATGCACTTGGCTTTAACATATTCTTTTTCATCTTTTAAATAGCTTAGCTTACAAAGTAGATTTCCATGGCATTTTCATGTATAAAAGAGCTATCATTCCCTTTCTTTTCTGAGATAAGGTATCTTACTGCATATCCCTGGTTAGCCTGGAACTATGCATACTGAGACAGCATAGAGCCCAGAGCCTCAGCATGCCAAAGAAGTGCTCCAACACTGAGCTGCTTTCCCAGCCGAAACAACTACTGCTTAAGAAACAAAACACAAAATACATCTATCTGTTTGGTTATCATAATCCTTTTAAATGAGACCATAATCTTTCACTTGACCTTTTTTAAAATTTGAGACAGGGTCTGTCTTTATAACCCAGGCTGACCTCAACATATGAGCAACCTGCTTCATCTTCCTAAGTGCTGGGATTAGACAGGAGCCATCATGCTTGACTCTTAACATGCTTTTTATCGCTCAATACCTTGCAAAATAGCCATCATATATTTACCTATCCTAAACTTCCCTCGTTCTCTGAATACCAGAGATTGAATTTAGGCCTCCCACATACTAAGCAATCAATCATTGCACAAATGATCTACACCAGTGGTTCTCAACCTTCGCAATGCTGTGACTCTTTAATACAGTTCCTCATTCTGTGGTGACCCCTCCAACCATAAAACTATTTTCACTGCTACTTCATAATGGTAATTTTGCTACTGGTATGAATCATAATGTAAATATTTTAGAGATAGAGGTTTGCCAAAGGGTTATAACCCACAGGTTGGGAACCACTGATGTACACCTGCAGCCCCACTTTCACTTCTTTTTGTAGTTTCATCACCGACATACAAGGAGTTGCAGGGGGAGCTGAGACTAGACAGCAAATACCAACAGCTGCCCACTGACTACCTCTTTCATGTTGCCTTATGTTTTCTAGATATCTAGCTCCAAGTTCCTTCACTCTGGAGGATCAGATATTGGTAATGGGTGATCTTTTAGGAACAATAGCACCAAAACTCAAACTTTCTATGTGAATACAATATTTAAGGAGACAAAGAATAGAAGGTGGTGGGGTAATCCCAGCATTCAAAAGGCTAAGACAGGAGGAACAAGAGTTACAGGCCAGCCTGAGGTACATGTAAGACCCTGTCACAAACAAAAGAAAAAAGTACTACCGCTACCACCACTAACAAGACAAAATAATTCAAAAGTGTCACTGCATAATAAAGGAACTTACCTTTCGGAGGATGTCTTCAGCTAATGTGAGAAACGCCTTTTCGATGTTTATATTTGCTTTTGCACTAGTCTCAAAAAACCTAATACCATGCTCCCTTGCAATCTAAAATAAAAGCAAAATACCATTATGCAACTACCAAATATGAGCTTACAACTGGTGTGAGTAACATGTTAGAAGAAATACACAGACCATTTTAATGAGTTAAGACCTTAAAAAAAGAGGAGGATAATAAAAACAATCCCCTGCACCTCAAGAGCTCTATTACAGATATTCTAAATCAGGTATTACATCCTTATATTAGAAGCTCCTCGTCCAAATTAACAATAAAATAATGTACCATTTGATATCCATAAGGAAAAAAAAAAAGCTCCTTGTGATATATCTAATTTCCACTTGCCACAGTCTTTCAGTTGTGAAACTTCAGAAACTTAATAAGTGACACATTTCATTAAATTCTAAGATTAAAACAACAGCAACAAAAACAATTACTGACATGTTTTTCTGTATAGCTTACACAGAGCTAACATAGCTAACAAATATGAGGCACATATGCGGTTCTGCCCCATGTCAGTTACACAGTGGAAAGCACTGTCTCACAGTGGAAAGCATTGTAAGCTGCTGTTTCCATTAAGACCCGCTCAGTGCACCGCACCAGCACTGTAGCCACAGCAGCGAGAGCTCTGTCACCACCACAACTCACTCTTACCTGCTCCCCTTTGCTTTTAGGTACAACTCTCTTATCATCCATGTCACACTTGTTTCCTAGTAACATTCTTTCCACATCTTCATTGGCATGCTGAAACGGGATAAGATTACACTTTTGTAAAATGACATGATTATGACTTAATATTTTCTAAACACAATTATGTTTCTTAAGCTCATGTCCCTTTCCATGTATCTGTGCATGTGTAAGTGCAGGGATAGGGAAGGGAAGGAAAGAGCTTGTGCCTGGACCGTCTCCCCACTCTGTGCCCGTGTGCTTTAAAATGCTACAGAAAAGACCAACAGTGGCAATGCCCAGCAGGGACACACTGCTTATTTAGTAAAACATATATATTCCTAACGGTGTGAGAAACCTTTGCAGTTATGATCTTGGCTCAGGCTTCCTTCCTAATTACCATCCTTTTATAAGAAGATGTATCTATAGCAAAGCTAAGAAAAAGAAAGGTACCTAATACCTGCTTCTCAGTAACCCCCCTACTCCAATTCTTACAAGTCAAAACAGCATTAAAAATTCTTCATTCAGGCTGGAGAGATGGCTCAGAGGTGAAGACCGATGGCTGCTCTTCCGAGGTCCTGAGTTCAATTCCCAGCTATCACATGGTGGCTCACAACCATCCAAAATGAGATATGGTGCCTTCTGGAGTGCAGGCACACAAGCAGGCAGAACACTATATACATAATGAGTAAAAACCAAAACTTCTTCACTCATTAAATTAAATCTAAGCCAGGGTGGGAGAGCTGGCTCAGCAGTCAAGAACACTTGCTAGTCTTACAGAGGAGCAGGGTTGATTCCCAGCACCCACATGGTGGCTCACACACATCTGTAATTCTAGGTTCAGGGTATCTGAGACCCTCTTTTTTCCTTCCATGGCACAATGCATGCAAATGGCACACATACAAATGTGTAGGCAAAACATTCACAGACATTAAAAAAAAGAAGAAGAAGGACTGGTGGAGCATGCCTGTAATCCTAGCACTTGGGAGGTAGAGATGAGAAGATCATGGATTTAAGGTCATAGGGAGTTGAGGCTAGCCCAGGCTATGTGAGACCCCAATTTAAAGACTCAAACCAAAACTTTTGTTCAACCAGGTGGTAGCTTTAAGAAGTAGGAGCTACAGACAAAGCTTCCTGCTGCCTGAACAGTTCTTTTCAGAGACCTCAAATTGGCTTAAGATGAAGCTTTAATTTCACTGCAGAAAAGAATTTAAGCATAATCTGGCAAAAAAGTGTCTCATCTTTGGGATGGAGAGATGACTCAGCAGCTAAGAGTCTGCTCTTCCAGACAACACAAGTTTGGTTCCCAGCACCCACACCAGCTCAGTCACAACCACTTGTAACTCTAGCTTCAGGATATCTGATATGCTCTTCTGGGATAGCACGCACACACATACACACTGTATTTATTCATACAGGTACATCCCTATAAGTAAAAATCATTGCTAAAATGCCCCAGGACAAGTCAGTGTGAAAGAGCTGAAGTTTATTAAGAGATTTTTAACATACATCTAAGCACGGAAGTTAATAGAAAATGAGGTACTTGGGGAAATTAACTGTGCACAGTCAACTGTGGGCATGATTTCAAGAGTCACATTTAAAAACTTAGCAACCATTATACCTATGACTTGTGGCTTTTTTTTTTTTTTAAGATTTTATTTATTTATTTATTATGTATACAACATTCTGCTTCCATGTATATCTGCACACAGAAGAGGGCACCAGATCTCATAACGGATGATTGTGAGCCACCATGTGGTTGCTGGGAATTGAACTCAGGACCTCTAGAAGAGCAGTCAGTGCTCTTAACCTCTGAGTCATCTCTCCAGCCCAGACTCGTGGCTTTTTTTAAGACAAGGTCTCACTATGTAGCTTTGGTAGCCTCAAACTCAGAGATCCGCCTGCTTCTGCCTCCCAAGTGCTGGGATTAAAGGTATGAATCACCACTGGGATTTTTTGATGGTTTTTAAATTACTTTGTTCTAAGGGACCTTTCACCTGTTTCCACCCCCTCTTTTAGTGACATTTAGTAAAATGTCAATGTTAGAGGGCAGCAACATGGCATGACTACAATTCCAACAGGAAGCCTCAAAGCTGTAGCAATTGAAATAGATACACTTTGATACATAACTTCAGCTTACAAAACAATTGTTAACTTCATATGCACTTGGCATTATTTCCTTTTGGTTAGATGTATTGTCTTTATACCTAAACATTTCAAAATGTCTGGAAACAATAAAACATTTCCATAACTTAATAATTAAAAAAATTTAAACTAAACCTTTAAAATAAAGATTCAGTAAGAAACAATTAACTTAGAGAAAAGCATCATACACAACACTGGTAGTTCTTATTATCTTGTACATATAGAATTATTAAACAAAATTTTAAGAAAAACTACTCAGATGGTTAAGGAGGGAAGGTTTATGCACCCCCTAGGTCTTACCTCATCTATGTTTCTAAGCCACTTGCTGATGTTTTCAAAACTTTTACCATTGGTGATGTCATACACTAGCATGATGCCCATTGCTCCTCTGTAGTAGGAGGTTGTGATGGTGTGAAATCGTTCCTGGCCTGCTGTGTCCCTGAAATATACAATCAATATTGTATTAAGCATTTTAATATTACTACACATCAATTAAGGACAAAATATAATAGCAACAAAAATATAGATTAAAATTTCCTATTAACCACAAAGGAAAAACAAAAGCACTCATTTAACTCTTAAATAAGACAGACTGGCCCCAAACTTGCTAGGTAGCCAAAGAAGGCTTGAACTATCTCTTGCCTCAGCCTCCAAAACGCTGGTGGCATCAGAGTAATGCTCAGCTCCACACTTCATAGTTGGAGGCAATTCATGACCTCCCTTACTGAGCTGAGGGAAAAAAAAGTAGCAAGTGACAAAAAATGTTTTGAAATTATTTAGTAAATAGCCATAAGCCATATAAAAACTCCTGGATCCCTTTTATTCAGTATCTTTTTTTAAAGATTTTATTTATTTATTATGTATACAACATTCTGCTTCCATGTATATCTGCACACCAGAAGAGGGCACCAGATCTCTTAAGGGATGGTTGTGAGCCACCATGTGGCTGCTGGGAATTGAACTCAGAACCTCTGAAGAGCAGTCAGTGCTCTTAACCTCTGAGCCATCTCTCCAGTCCTTATTCAGCTTGTGAGATTCTTAGACCCTTTGAAGACGACTCATTTACAAAGACGGTAAAGATAACTGTTCACTAACTTGCTCACTGCAGCCTCGCTGAGGGTCTTGCACATGCGAGCCAAGAATTTATCATCACTGTGCTACACCAATCACACCTCCCTTTTCCAACCTCATTTTACCAACTTTTTAAAAATTATTTTTATCTTTCTGTGTGTGAGTGTTTTGCCTGCATGTGTGTCTGTGTACTACATCTGTGCCTTGTGCCCATGGAAGCCAGAAGAGGGCATTAGATCCCCTTGGCCTTGAGTTACAGACAGTTATGAACTGCCACAAGGATGCTGGGAATTGAACCTGGGTCCTCCAAAGTAAGAAGTCAGTGCTCTCAGTCACTAAGCCATCTCTCTAGGGCCCTTTCTCATCCCTCTTTATGTATCTTTATTTTGTTTTACATAAAAGGGTAAAACTTTTGTTTGCATGAATGCAACACACCACATGCTTGCCTGGTGCCTTTAAGAGACCAGAAGAGGGCCTGAGATCCAGTGCCTACATTTTTTTTTGGGGGGGGGGGTGTGTGAAAGTATTTTTAAAAATCGTTTATTTTTATCTTGTGTTTGAATGTTTTGCTGGCATTCATGTATATGCAACGTATGCATGTGCCTAGTGCTTGTAGAAGCCAAAAGAGGGGACCAGATCCCCTGGAACTAGAGTTAAGAACAGTTATTAAGCCATGTGGGTGCTAAGAACTGAGCCTAGGCCCTCTGCAGCAAGTGCCCTGACATAGCAGATCTATCTGCCCGCCCCTACCTCATGCCTTCTGAAACAAGGCTTCACTACTTAGCCCTGACTGGCCTGGCTCTTGCTATATAGACTAGTTTGGCCTCAAACTCAAGAGATTCTTCTGCCTCTGCCTTCCAATTACTGGGATTAAAGTATGCACCACTATGCCTGGCCCATAAAAGTAATCCAAAAGTATCAACTGTAGCGTAGAAGCAAAACCAGAACTTGACATTAGTATTATCTAAGACAGAATTCAGATTTCACTCTTGCCTTTCACTTACTTGTGTAAGTAGTTTTCTGCACAGTTACTACATGTCAGGGCTGGCAATATGGGTCAGCAGTTAAGAGTACTTGTTGCTCTTGCAGAGGACCCAGGTTCTGTTCCCAGTCCATATCACATGGCACACAACCACCTGTGACTCCAGTTCTAGGAGATCTGACACCCTCTTCTAACTTCTACAGCACCAGGCATGCACATGGTATACAAACAGGAAGCACACCCCCAAAGGAAAATATCCATTTTTAATCTAAAAAATTATATTTACTTATTAGATGTATGTATTATATGAGCATGTATATACCATGGCATATGTGTGGAGGTCACAAGACAACTTTCAGGAGAGGATACTTCCCTTTCACCTTGTGGGTCATGGGATCAAACTCAGCTGTAACTTGATGGCAAGCACCTTTATTCCCTGAACCAGCTTCCTGGCTGCCTGTACCCTGTTTTAGTATTCTATGTGTCTATGCCTTCCTCTTTACCACACTGTCTTACTTTACTGTTGCTAATTGAAATGCTCTAAAATCACTGGGCAAGACAAGTGTGGTAGCCACACCTTTAATCCCAGTACTGGGGAGGCAGAGGCAGGTGGATCTCTCTAAGTTTGAGGCTAGCCTGGTCTACAGAGAGTTCTAGGACAGCCAGAGCTGCCACAGAGAAACTCTGTGTGTGTGTTGGGGGGTGGGGAGGTGGGGTGGGTAGTGTTAAAATCATGTGACTGATTCTTTTTTTTTTTTGTGACTGATTATTCTTAGTGCACTTTGTCAAAACTATTTATCTATACTAGTCTACATAATTTTAGAAGAGGCTTTTTTATGTTTAAAATAAAACCAAACCTGCAGGCTGGAGAGATGTCTTAGTGGTTAAGAGCACTGGCTGCTCTTCCAGAGGTCCTGAGTTCAATTCCCAGCAACCACATAGTGACTCACAACAACCATCTGTAATGAGATCTGGTGCCCTCTTCTGGCATGCAGGCAAGCATGCAGAACATTTCATTGTATATGTGATAAATAAACAAATCTAAGAAAAAAAAATAGTAACCAAACCTTCTAGCAAACTTCTTTGTTTGCAGTGTTAAAAACTGAACTCATGGCTTTAAGTATCCCTAACAGGAGAGCTACCATTGAGATACATCCAACCTACTCCTCCCCTCAGCAAACATCTATAAAGACTATCTGTAGTTATTGTTTTTTCACATACCTTTGTCGGTTAATTCCTGGGAGGGGGCAGGGGTGTGTTTGCTGGGGGTTGACCTAGGTAGGATCTCCCACTTGGCTAAGCACATTCTCTCAGCACTGACCTACACAGTTCCATGTCCACTCAGCCAACTCTAGTCACATTCCTTTTATTATATCCAGAGAGTCTGTGTTTCAAAAGACCTCCAGTAACTTTGTCAATTTGAAAAGACCTCCAGTAACTTTCTTGTCAATTCGATCGCCATTCTTTTCTCTGTATCTTAATCACTAAGCAGAATTTCAAACAACTGACCCTGTCATCTAGGATTTCAGAGAACTGGCTTTAAAGCTTAAGCTAGCCTCAAACCCACAATCCTGTCTCAAGCTCCCAAATGCTGCAATTATAGGTATGCCTTCTAAAAGTGATCTTCAAGTTCATGCTGCTCTACTTCAATTTTCCAGTCACTTAAATGCAGAATAAGTTTCCAACAATATGTTGGAACTTTACTTTTGCCATGCAAAACAGCAAAGCTGAACCCCTAATTCATACAAAACTAACTAAATTCAGCTCTACAAACTAACACTCCAACAAGTATTTAGTCTGGAAACATGTAGTTCAGAGGCAGAACACTTGACCAGTGCACATGAGGCCTGGGTTTAATTCTCAGCACTGAACATCACAACACAAGAAAACAAACGAACAAAAATCTCTTAATAAAAGAGGATATACCTTTTTTTTTTCCCTCTTAGCTATGTAACCAAAGCATAAGCAACAAAATTTAAGTAAATGAGACTTCATAAAAAATGAAAACCTCGGGCTGGAGAGATGGCTCAGAGGTTAAGAGCACTGACTGCTCTTCCAGAGGTCCTGAGTTCAATTCCCAGCAACCACATGGTGGCTCACAACCATCTGTAATGAGATCTGGTGCCCTCTTCTGTGTGCAGATATACATGGAAGCAGAATGTTGTATACAAAATAAATAAAATCTTAAAAAAAAAAATGAAAACCTCACTTTTCCATTTTTGTTTTATGGTGCTAGAGATACAATTCTGCCCTTGTTTCCTTACCCCTCCATTTTTGTTAGAGAGAGGTGCTTGCTATGTAGCCCAAGCTGGCTCGGAATCAGCATCCTCCTGATTCAGTCTCCGGAGTGCAGGGATCAAGTATATACCATCATATCTTAATTTCTTACCAATGGACACCATGAAGAAAAGACAGCCCACATAATAGAAAAATGTGTTTACACAGGACTTTGTGCATGCTAAATAGTAAAAATCGGTCTTATCTTCAAACAACAAAAGGACAAATGAACAAACTTAAAAATAAGCAAAAAGGGGTGGTGGAAAGGCTAGATAGATGGCTTAGTGGTCAAGAGCATATGCTGCTCTTCAGAGGTCTTGAGTTCAGTTCCCAGACCTTACATGGCAGCTCACAATTGCCTATAATGTGACCGGATGCCCTCTTCTGGTGTGACATGCATGCAAACAAAGCACCTATATACATAAAATACATAAATAAATTTTAAAAATAAGCAAAAGATATTAATGCATTTTTACAAAAATATATGCTTGCATGGTCAATAAATATTTAAGAGGTCCAACATCATCATCAAGCAGAAATGAAATGTAAACCAAAACCACAATTATACCACTTCAACTCCTCTAGGATGGCTATAATAGAAAAGGCATGCTGGTAAGGACCTACAGAAACTGGAACCCTCACTTGTTACTGGTAGCAATGTAGAATTATTCAGACATTTTAGGTAAGTCTGGCCTTTGTTCATTAAACATTAAACACGTGACTGGAGAAATGGCTCAAAAGTTGAGTGTTTCCTGCACCTACATCAGGTGACTCACAAGTGACTGTCTGTAACTCCATCCAAGATGCCACCTTCTCACCTCCTTGGGACAGACAGACAGACAGACAGACAGACAGACAGACAGACAGACAGACAGACAGACAGACACACACACACACACACACACACTCTCTCTTCATAATAGCCCAGAAGTGGAAAGACAATGGTTCATGTATACATGTATAAAATATATGAATTTTGTTAACTAAGAAAAACAGCTAGTCACAAACTATCAGATATTACACAATCCTATATATAAGAAATGTCTAGAGTAGGAAAAGCCAAGAGACAAACTGCAAACTAATAGGGTTTAGAAGAACGAGGTGTGAAAGTGCGGAGTTTCTTTTGAGAGTGAGTATTATAAAATTGTAATGATGACTATACAATCCTGTGACTAAACTAAAAACCACTGAATTAGACACCTTAATTGGCAAAATGGCATGTGAATTATGTCTAATAAATCCACTATAAAACAAACCAAAACTACAGGTTTAAAACCCTATATTTAAAAAACTTTAAAGCAAGGCATGGCAGGAGCTGCAGAAATGGCTTAGCAGTTAAAGAGCATGCACAGAACCTAAGGTCGGTTCCTGTTGTGTGGCTCAACCATCTGTAGGTCCAGGAGGACGGCGCCTCTCATGCACTCTCATGCACATACCCACACATAGACATACATACACATAATTTAAAATTTAAACCACATGGAATGCCAGAGTATGACTGGTAAATGACAATCAACAAGTGTCAATGAAGAAAAAATGAAGGGCCAGAGAGACTGGGGCTCTTCCAAGAGACTGAGGAGGGACTGAGGAGTCAGCAGCAGTGACTGGCTACAGAACACATGGAGACAAGACCAAGACCACGGCTATCAAGGTCCTGGAGGAGATGGATCCCTTCTCCTTATCCCTCAAGAAACCCATCAGTTTTTTTCCTGGGGGAAACAGGGATGTCCTGGAGAGGGTCCCCCCCCCCCTTTTCCTGTTTTTGTGTGTCTGTGGTGTGCATGAATATGTGTGGAGGCCCAGGGTTGATGGCGGGCATCAGCCTTGACTGATCTTCCACAGGATTCATGGAGACAGGGTCACTGAAGCAGACCCAGGCTTGCCAATCTCCACCTTTCCAGACTGGAGTTAGAGGCCAACGCTGCCACCATCCTTGTTCATGTGCATTCTGGAGTCCTTAACGCTGGTCCTCTTGTTTGTATAGCAAAATCTTAACCACTGAGCCAGCTCCTCAGCCCCTAGGGGCGCCAGTGCAGGAACAGACTCATGATAGCAAACAGGCCAGGTTCAAGGATTCTTTTTTTTTTTTTTTTGGCCATGAGGAATTGCAACAATTATGCTTACCAGGGTTCTGAATGCTTCTTTAGCCACTGTCAACCATAAAGCCATTTTCCTGGTCAACATTTCCATCATCCAGAGGTGCCTAGAGTCTTTTTCGAGGTATTTGGTCACTGAAACTCTGCACTGGCATGGCCTCATCTCAGCCTGTGTCCAAGAAATTCCTTCTAACAGTATGTATCAAAGACCATTTTGTAGGACAGATGAACACAACACTGTCACCCACCAACTTTGCCAAGGTCACTTGAGACACTATTTCCAAGACCCACAGCCACTTCATTGACATCCTCCACTCCTGCCCCAGGGACTGACCAGAATCTCCCTCTTGGAATTACACTGACCACTGTGAAAATTCACACCAAAGTCTCTAACAGAAGACTAGGGCTGCACCAGTAGCTACCTCAGAGTTTTTTTTTTCTGTTTGGTTGGTTGGTTTTCCCGAGACAGGGTTTCCCTGTGTAGCTTTGTAGCCTGTCCTGGAACTCACTCTGGAGACCAGGCTGGCCTCGAAATCACAGAGCTCCGCCTGCCTCTGCCTCCCCACTGCTGGGATTAAAGGCTTGCGCCACCACGGCCTAGTGCCAAAGTATTTTTATATAAGAAAAACAAACTTCTCTGTTATGAGAGCTGGATTAGAAGCTGATAACAGATCAAAACAAGAAGGTAAAATTTTAAATAATGGGGTGATCAATCATAGAGAGTTAGGGCCGGGCGTTGGTGGCTCACCCCTTTAATCCCAACACTGGGAGGCAGAGGCAGGCAGATCTCTGTGAGTTCGAGGCCAGCCTGGTCTACAAAGTGAGTGCCAGGATAGGCTCCAAAGCTACCTGTTTCGAAACCCTGTTTCGAAAAACAAAACAAAAAAAAAACCTTCATAGAGAGTTAGGGAAATAGTCAAATCATTATACAGGAAACAGTGTTCCAAGAAGGGAAGAGGGTAGGAATTTACAGATGAAAAGGGCTAAATTATGGCCTCCCATAACCCAAGTTAATTTTTTAAAGTTTTTTGTGCCCCAGTTTAATTTGTATACTTCATACATTTACACTTTTCACTTACCAAAATGACCAGGCTCCCTTGTTTGTTTTTAAAAATATGGTAGCATGTAGCCAGGGCTCTCCTGGAACCTGGTATGTAGCCTTGAATTCCTGATCATCTTGTCTCCACTTCTCCCAAACTGGGATTACAGATACCATGCTGGGTTCAACCTGGGTTCCTCTACCTATGCTATCCTGAGTTCCACAAATGGACACATGGATTCTCATTGCATTACCCAGCCTCCACCATGTGTTTTATTTTTTATTTAATTTTCGTGTGTGTGTGTGTGTGTGTGTGTGTGTGTGTGTGTGTGTGTGTGTGTGTGTGTACCTGCAGAGGCCGAAGGTATCAAAATTCCCCAGAGCTAGAGTTACAGGTGGCTTATGAGCTGCCTAATGTAGGTGCTGGGAACTGAACTTGGATCCTCTGCAGAGTTTGTGTTTTAACCACTGAGCCATCTCTCCAACAACCTACTTCAAACCAAGAGAAAAGGCTTCTTGCCTCACTACCTCTAGGCTAGAGCTGCCTATCTGCTGATGAAGTTAGAACCTCTCACAGACACACAAGTCCAAGTCTAATCCAGTGCTGTAGGTTCAGCCCCATAAACAAAACTGATGTTAAATATCTGAAAAATTATTTTCTTTTTATGATTGAAGTTCTTAAATTATGAGCCAGTATCAGAATTTTCCTGCATAAAATAAAAGATGCACAGAGGAGAGAATGTTATAAAATACTATTATTCCCAATGACACATCATGAAAGGAGTGCTACAAAGCAGCTCCTTCCCTCTCAGCCCCACATGTGGGGCTGGCTGAGCTGTGTGCTCTTGGCACTACTCAGGTTAGACAGTCTAGGCACAGACAGTGCATGGACTGTGATGGCAAAGGCAATGTTTTACTTCCTGTAAGTCACTGGTTACTTGTTTCAGGAGGGCAGTCTAGAAGACACTAAACAAATGGCAAAGGGGAATCTCTCCAGAAACCTTAAGCAACTGACACCAACACATGAAGTAAGCTTGACACTTACCATATCTGTAGCTTGATCTTCTTTCCTTGTAGTTCAACTGTTTTGATCTTAAAGTCTATTCCTGTAACACAAAGAAGGTAAATTGTAATTGCTGCTTTATACTTGGCAACAATAAAATTTTCTGAAGACAAATGCTTATACTTTTGAAACCTGTTTGCTTGTCACATACACTAAGAATAAATGTCCATGAATACATGTGTCCACAACCTGAATTGAGGAATATTAGATCCAGCCTGATAGGAACAATAACTATACAGAAATAGCTTCTGCAAGCTAGGAAATAAGAAAAAATTCA
Source organism: Cricetulus griseus (assembly GCF_003668045.3). Lineage (NCBI taxonomy): Eukaryota > Metazoa > Chordata > Mammalia > Rodentia > Cricetidae > Cricetulus > Cricetulus griseus. The sequence goes on from NC_048600.1 coordinate 14,209,873, forward strand.
AATACTTAATACTTTTGTTTGAAATTTGAATGCCTATTTATTTAACAAAATCATTTTTAATAATATAGATAGAAAAATCCCTACTCATTCTCATCCCCACACATGTTTTTTGTTTGTCTGAGACAATACTCTGACTATATAGACTCACAGAGCTCTACCTGCCTTTGCCTTCTAAGTGCCAGGATTCCACACTCTTACTTACAGCACACAATGAACAGGTATCACAATAAAATATATTTACATGTACTGAAATTATACAATGTTTGTGTTCTGATTCTATAAATTCAACTGGAAGTCACTAACAAAAAGGAACCTGGAAAAATTTTAAAACATTCAGAAATTCATGAGTCAAATTGGTCAAAGAGAAAAACATCACCCTGTGGGCCGAAGAGACTGGCTGCTCCTCCAGAGGACCCACTTTAATTCCAAGCACCCATATGGTGGCTCACAACTATCTAATTCCAGATCCAGGGTATCTGGTGCTCTCTTCTGGCCTCCTCAGGCACTGCATAGATATGGCATGGGGGTGGGGGGAATAAGGTAAAAAACTTATACACATAAATAAAACTAAATTTTAAAAAGTTAAAAAGAAACACCACCCTAAACTGCTTGAATTTCTTTCAGGACCACATTTAGTCAACATGTACCACTAGCTCTCTAAAACTTAAGACTCATCAAGTACATGAATAAAGTATGACTTATACGAAGACACATTACAGAAAACACCAGGAGAAAGCTTGTGCTTGCAGAGAACAACAACAACAAAAAAAGTCACTTAAAGCACAATTTAAACATCTCCAAAGCAGTACGAGAGTCAGCAAGCTTGGTGAGTAAATGGCTTGCTGTGTTGACAAATGCCTGACGAAAAGCAGGAGAATGGCTTACTTTAGCTCACAATTCTAGGTGATGTCGACCAGAACAGAGTCCCAGTGGCAGAAGCTTAAAGCAGCTGTCCCATCACATCCACAGTCCAAAGTGGGGAGACATGTTTGCACACCCCACTTGCTCGCTCATCTTAGCTCCCTTTCTCTGGTTTTACAGAGCCCAGAATCCTCTGCTTAGAGAACAGTGCTTCCCACAGGGCCGGTCTTCCTGTGTCAATAAATGGAGTGACACGTACACAGGACAGTCCCTGATTCAGACTGTCTTTCCAGCTGACTCTAGGTTGTGTCAAATTGACAATTAAAGCTAACCACCACATTGTCCAAGCATGAGGCCCTGAGTTCAGATTCAAGGACTCAAAATGCCAAATGTGGCAATACATGTTTGTTGCCCTGGCACTAGTTGGGTCAGGGACTCAAGGTTAGTAAAAGATGCTGTCCCAAAAAATTAGGTCTCTGGACACCACATGTACACAGATGAACACAGACACACCAAGTATTTTCAATGTCCCACCAATACTAAATCAAAGCTATTCTCAGACATGAGATAGCAAATAATTGGGGTCCTCAGAGAATGGCACCACAACAGGATGAGCTGCAGAAAGTCTGAGAATTGAGAACTCTCTAACATTTTTCCAAAAGAAATTCAGCCTAGCTCCACCCAGAGCAATGATAGCAAATAATCAGGAAAGCTGTTCAAGCACAGGTGGGAAACCTCAAGCTACAGGTCTCCTGGCCTGCAGGACAGATGGACACCTACTCAAAAGAAGATGATCCACACCCAGGAGTTTACCAGCAAGAGACAGCCTGCTTGGAACAGAGCTGACTCTTCGCTTTCTCTGACATGTAACCAACACCAGGCAGGAACCTTCTCAAAACCGAGTATCTCTACTCAAGACCAGCCATTTATGGTAAAAATCATTTTCTAATCCTAAATCTCCGACGACTATTCCTCTCCCTTTCTCCGAAGGACATTATAGTTCAATCATCTGACCGTTCTTTAAATTTCCTATTTTTCTGTGGCTCTGGCATACATGTGCACATCAATCTTTATACACTTTCTTCTGTTTATCTTTAGGTTTCCTTCTACTTGATTACAAGCATTCTGAGGCAGTGAGAATTTCTATACATATGCATCCTGCAGAGACAGCTACAAGGAGATAGTTTTACCAAACCAAGAAAGAGGAAGATAGGAAGTTGCTATCAGTGATGAAAAGGACAGATCAAACTGGCCTGGAGAACAATGAGAAGTAAATCATTTTCAAGAAGGGTGCTCCACACTATCAAGCCCAGAATCTGAGGCAGACACACTGCACTCAGGAGGCAGCAGAGCCTTAGCCAAATAGCAAGTTCAAGGTCAGTCAGAGCTACAAGAGATCTGGGGGGGTGGGGGGATGTCCACTGGGCCTAGGAGTAGATTATGGAAGAGGAAATAGCAATACAATCTACAAAAACCAGGAGAGTACCTGAAAATCTAAGTGTCTGTAAAAAAAGAAGGGACAATAAACTAAAGGTATCCAAGAAAGAAAATGCAACTACAGTGCACTACTTGGTTAAGCACTTGACCAAAACATTTTTTTGTTTGTTTGTTTGGTTGGTTGGTTTTTGGTTTTTTTTTGTGTGTGTGTGTGTGTTGGTTTTTTGAGACAGGGTTTCTCTGTATAACAGCCTGGCTGTCCTGGAACTCACTCTGTAGACCAGAGTTCACTCTGTTGAACTCAGAGATCTGCCTACCTCTGCCTCTGGAGTACTGGGATTAAAGGTGTGTGTCATCACCTGGCATACATTTGTTATTATTTGACAAGGGAACAATAAGGTACCAGGACCACTTTGTGGTACTGAATACTTATGTTCCATAACAGAATGGGTTCCTGAAATTTTTGTTTTTTAGGTTAGAGAAATAAAGTCTAGTAACAGAAAAAGCCAAAAATGTCTGAGAAAGGCAAAACAAGTTGGGCACGGGGGTAAGGATTTGTTGTTGTACCTGCTACATCAACAGAAATAAAAATTAGGTTAACCAAGGAGGCATATTTCCAAGTATACCTTCTCTACCACATGTAAAATGTCAACTGGATCATCACTGTGTATAAACAAGGATATCCAAGCTAGGCAGTGGTGGTGCATGCTTTAAACAAAGACACTCATGTTTCTTAGCAGGGCCACTCCAGTTTTCCTCCTATAGTCACAATCTATTTTGTTTTGACATACGGTCTGGTTATGTAAAGCTCACACTGATCTCAAACTCTCTATCCTCTTCCAAGTGCAAGGATTATGGTGTATGCCACCACAAACAGCTTACAAAGACAACTTTATAGTTCTTAACTTTTTCCTAAGTAAATACTTTTGCTATACCAGCATGTAGTTTTTATATTCCCTTTTATGCCCAATATATAGCTTAGCATGAAAAATTAAGGAGAAAAGCTTAGGATAAAATTGAAGGATCAAGACTCAGAATTGCCTAGCAGTTAAGAAGGATGGGGGTTTGATTCCCAACAACCCACATGGCAGCTCATGACAGTCTGTAACTCCAGTTCCAGAGGACCCAATGAGTTCTTCTGACATCTGTGGACACTAAGCACACATGTGATGACATACATGCATGCAGTCAAAAACACACATGCATATAAAATAATAAATCACCTTTTTTTTTTTTTTAAATTTAGGGACCAGAGCAAAAATAAATAACCAGCTCAGCTGCCTAGAGAAGACAGGAAAACATTCCAATAACCCTCTAAGATTATGTCAAGAGGAATAACCAGATTATACTGCAAATCTTGTCATCTGCTGAAACAAATACAGGATTAGATCCAATGAGAAATGCCCCCCCCAGGTTATGCTTATGTAAAAACAGAATTTTTACTTCCTGTTCATTCTGAGATTCAGTTTAAAAGAGTATTTCATTTACTACAGTAAACGTGTGTCAATATTCAGCTGCTCAAGACAGAAACAACATCAGAAAACATACTTTAGCTGCATATGGTAGCCCATGCCCATGATAGCATTGCTAGGGACTCAGAGGCATTGAACATTCAAGGCCAGCAACCCTATCCGACTTCAATGTCACACAAGCACCATCCAGTGGCAGGAAGACTAAGTGCACTCTCCAGCCACTGTGCTGTGCAATAATCAGCGCAGGCACCTGTGCAATAGCTTCAGCAAGCTGAAGTGTATCAGTTTACAGACTAATTGTCAACATTTATGGTTTCTTTCAAGTAAAATCAAGTGTCTCTGAGAGGGATTAAATATCAAATACAGTCACCTTTGTATGTCTCCTGGTCTAGAATTTAAGAAAGCCGGTTCTAGCCTCGGTTTTTTCACAAATAGCACACTAACAGTATTTCAAAAAGGCCACTTTCAAATATGGACATTCTTTTTTTGTTTTTAACCTGTATGTGCATGCAAACAAGTGTCTTGATAGTATATCAAAGAATAAGGAACCTTTCATATATTAACAATAGCTTAGTCAAAATTTCACGGTGTGCTTAGCACTGCTCCAAGAATCTCTGCCTGGACTACCACTAAATGCTCTAAACAACCCTACTCCACATTATTATTCCCACACTCTAAAGGAAAGAGTTGGGAGGCATAATTCAGTTGTAGACTACATGCACAATGTACAGCCCTTGTTTCAGTTCTACTATTTTAAAGGGGGAAATACCAGGTAGTGGAGGCACGAGCCTTTAATCCAGCACTTGGGAGGCAGATGCAGGAGGATCTATGTGAGTTCAAGGCCAGCCTGGTCTACAGACCTAGTTCCAGGACGGCTAGAGCTGTTAACAGCGAGAAGCCCTGTCTCAAAAAACCAAATAAACATGGGTGGATGCTAGAAATAGAATGGGGGTCCTCTGTAAGTGCAACAAGTACTCTAAAACACAGTACAATCTCTCCAGCCCTATACCATACCTTTTAAAACTTTGGTTTTCAATAATTTCAATAGGATGTGTATTGGTGCTCTTTTCTTTGTATTCATCCTACCACGGTCCAGTAGCGCCTATAGGCATTTATTGTATTTGAAAATTCTTCAGCCATTATTTATCAAACCACCTTTTTCCTGGATTCCTATGACATGTGTATTAGACCAGTGACATTGTCCCAGACAACACTGCTTGATTTTTGTTTGTTGACCTGTAAATAGTTTCTATTAACTTTTCTTTCTTTTTCTTCAAGAATGTATAATTTGCTAGAGAATCTTGACTGAACTTTTCATTTCAAATCCCGAATCTTTCAGTTTAGAAGTTCCACTGGGTCTTTTTTTCTTTCCCCTTTCAGTAATGTCCTGATCAGGCTTTCCTTTAAGTATTTCATATTTCACTAAACTGTTCTTCTAAACCTATCATCTTTTTCATTTCTGGATCCACCAACTAATTTTTCTCTAGCCAAAGGTTATATTTTCATATTTCTTTATTAATATGGGCTTACTTTATATAGTTTGTTAATGACCTTTAATTTTATTTTTATTTTGTTTTTTGTTGTTGTTGTCGTCGTTGTTTTTCGAGACAGGGTTCTGAGGCTTTGGAGCCTATCCTGGAACTATTGTAGACCAGGCTGGTCTCAAACTCACAGAGATCCCCCTGCCTCTGCCTCCCAAGTACTGAGATTAAAGGTGTGCATCACTGCCATCACCGCCTGGCATGACCTTTAATTTTAGAAATGATCTCAACAATGCAGGCTGGCCTTGAACGTACTAAGTAGAGAAGCCCATGTTAGCCTTAACCCTTTAGATTCTTGTCCCAGACTCTCACGTAGCCAAGGCTGGCCTTGAACTCTCTAACAACAAAGCCAAGGCTGGCTTTGAATTCTTGATCTTTCTGCACCTCCCAAATGCAGGTGTGCACCACCACACCTGATTATAATGGTATACAGACTGTTTTCAACATTGGGTTTTTTTCCCTTGTGGCAGATAATTGTGAACTGGCTTAATCTTTTTTGCTTACAATGTGACCCTGGGAACAGAATCCTGCATGGTATGCAAGTCCTTTACCACTCAACTACTCCTCAACCCGACCTTGATCTTTTGAAGGCTTATAGGCCCCCTTTTCTTTTTTCTACCCTTCCCATTCACCGTTAGGGCAGGGCTAAAATGGTCTTTTCTTGGGTTACTTTATACTTAATGATAAGGATCTCCTTAGCATATTATAAACTAGATTGTCTCCCAACCTGTAGGGGCTAATAATGCCTACCAAGTTCTTCATAGTTACCTCCCCAGCCCATAAGCCTCACCCAAAGTCAGCCAGACAGAAGGCTCTTCTGGAGATTTCTAACTCACTCTTTATCTTTTATGGTAGTCAGCCCTACAAATTCCTGCCTTCCATCCAGCCTGTACTTTGTTTTTATTCCCTTGGCCTGAGAAGACTGCCTTTCTCTGCTTGAACTGTGCACTGGAATACAGTTTCAGACAGAAACCTGAGGAGATTACAGGGCCTAATTTATTTATTTTTTCTTCCTTTTCACAGGGAGCAGTTGTTTCGTATGCTTTGTCCATTTTCCTAGCTATTTATGGCTAGAACAATGGTTGTGTACTAGTTACTTTGTATTGATCAGAACTGGAAGTCCCCAAACCTTTTTGCTTTTAAAAGTTAAGCAGTTGGGGGTAGTGAGACGGCTAGGTGAATAAGGAGGAAGCCAAGGTTCGATTCCCGGCACCCACCCACATGACAGCTCACAACTCTGTAACTCTAGTCCCAGGAGATTCAACACCCCCTCTTCTAGCCTTCGCAGGCACTGCATACACATGGTGCCAGACACACGTGCAGGTAAAACACGCATGCACATAAATTTAAAAACAAAAAGAAAAATCAATGCTAAGCAGTCTTTTACCCTTTTGGGGGAACACTTTCTCAATGAGAGCCCAATGAATGTCATGTATCCTCTTGCATTATTTCTTTGGTTAGAGTATGAAAGTGTCAGTGTATAGTGTATTTGAGGCCTGCCTGAGCTTTATTGTGAGAGCCTGTCTTAGAGTGAAAAATATTATCACTTGTAGAAGAAAAATATAGAATACACCCATGAAGAAAACCACCCTAAGCCTTGCCATTAATTCTCCATCAAATTCAATACTTCTGAAAGCACATTTCTCACCCTTTCTAGATTCTAGAACAATTGGAAACAATCATCTGTTTCCAATCCCAACTACACAAATTCACTATAAATGAGTTTTAAAATCTTGAGTCACCTGATTTGCTTTCAATCCCCACTCACAATCCAAAGTCTTAAAATAACAATAACAATAAAAACACTCTTTAGAATGTCTTTCCTGTCATCCCATCATCCCATGCTCAAACTAACAGCCTCCAAAGCAGTCTCCTGGTGTCCTCTTGTTTCATGCCCCCATTTCCCACCATCTGGTCTTCTAATGCTGTTCTTTCTCATCATGTCATTCTTGCTCTTAAACTTCTACCAGATAAAATCCAAATCCCAATGCCATTTTTCATAGCTCTCTCTTTTTCTATTTATTTTTTATTAAGTTTTTTGTTTGTTTTTTTGACACAGGGTTTCTCTGTGGCTTTAGAGGCTGTCCTGGTACTAGCTCTTGTAGACCAGGCTGGCCCCGAACTCACAGAGATCCATCTGACTCTGCCTCCTGAGTGCTGGGTTTAAAGGTGTGTGCCACCACCGCCCAGCAAGTGATTGATTGTTAAGATTACTTCTATCTGTACTGAGTCAGGAATAGAGCTTGAAGTCGTCACTGAAGAAGCCTAGACAGCTATTTTAATGAATTGATTTAATCGTTGGTTTTCCTAAGAATATTTCTTTGTGCTGTTTTTAATTATGGATAGGTATGTGTATCTACACGCGCATATGTGCATGTGTGAGTGCAGGTGCAGAAGGCATCGTGAGTTACAACACAGCTGTGAACCGTCCGACATGAGTGCTGGGAACAGAAGTTAGTCGGGTCCTCTGGAAGGGCAGCAAGTGCTCTTAACCACTATGCCATTGCTTCAGTCACTTAATCAATTGTTTAAAAAAAAAAAAAACTATCGAGTTGGGAAGATGGGTAAATGGGTAGGAGTGCTTTCTGTACAAGCTTGAGGACCTGAGTCTGGATTCCCAATGTCTACATAAAAGCTGGCTGTAGCTTGTAAAGCCCTCACTGAGTGGAGAGGGACAAGGAGAGCCCCAGAGCTTACTGGTCAGCCAGTTTAGATGAAAAATGGCAAGCTCCAGGTCCAGTGAGAGACTCTGTCTCAAGGGAGTAAGGCAGAGCTGGTAGGATATCTGACATCTTCCTCTGGCCTCCATGTATATACAAACACGGGCATGTGTGCCCAAATACACATGTGCTTGCAAGGGTGTGCACGCACGCACGCAGGCAGGCACACACACACACACACACACACACACACACACACACACACAAGAAAAAAAACCTGAAAACCCACTTTACCTGTTAACTGTATGAAGCTTTTAGTATCATCTACAGTACCAACTCTGAAAGCCTGGTTCTGGATAGCAAGGAAATGAAACAAAAAAAAAAAAAAAAAAAAAAAAAGCAAGCATCTGATTCTGGGTCTACAACAGACCCAGTGGCTCTGCCTTTACTTATAGGCAACAGTAGTGGGTAGTCCAGCACACGGCATTGTTTCAACAGTACATCAGTCACAGCAATGAAAAAAAAAAAAATGTCTGTTTTAAGATGAAGCCTTGTCCAGGTTGGTCTTGAACTCACAAGCTCAGTCTACAGGTTTGAGCCTCCCATGCCTAGCTGAATAGAAAGGATGCCTCCAACAGCTCAACAAGAGGTTAATTAAGTACATGCTTAAGAGCTGCAGCCACAGAGGGTGGGTCCACTTGTTCTTCCACCCCAGGCTTCCCACCAATTTTGAAACAATCTCACTCTTAACCCACTATTAATTCCTCTTTTCGGGGCTGGAAAGATGGCTCAGCAATTAAGAGCACTGACTGTTCTTCCAGAGGTCCTGAGTTCAATTCCCAGAAACCACATGGTGGCTCACAACCACCTTGAATGAGATCTGGTGCCCTCTACTGGCATGCAGGCAGAAGACTGTATATATAATAAATAAATAAAATCTTTAAAAAAAAAAAAAAAGAAGAAAAAATAATTCCTCTTTTCTTATTAGTTTTTTTGTTGTTGTTTTTGTTTTTGTCTTTTTGTTGCTGTTGTTTTGGGAAAGGGTTTCCTCTGTGTGTAGCTTTGGCTGTTTTGGAGCTCTATCTGTAGATCAGGCTTTTCTTTTTCAGTTTTTTGAGTCAGGATCTCATTAAAGTCTGGCTAGTCTGGAACCTGCTGTGTATACCAAACTTGGAATAGTCATTCTACTTCTACCTCCAGAATGCTGAGATAGTAGGCCTGTGTTGCCACGCCCAACCTTTTTTCCTAGAGTGATGTTTGTTTTCTGATGGGACACAGACAGCACAAATCTGTTTCTCAGGAACATTTCATGACTTCAACGTGTATACAGAAGTAAAGAAAAGAGGCATGTAAACTCCCATAATTTTTGTTCTGTCCTTTACACCCTCAAATTACTGAGGACCCAGTTAAGCTTTTGCCTGTGGTTTATGCCAATTTGTATTTACCATGCTAAAAACTAAAACTAAGAAGACTTTAAGCACCTGACTAGCATGTCTGAAAATAATAAACATACTGCATATTAACATAAATGACATTTTTATTAAAAAATAACATTATCCAAAACAAAAATAAACTTTGTGAGAAAGGTAGCATGATGTTAAAGTTCTGTAACTCTGATGTTTACCCTGACAGACAGCAGTGAGGTTTAGGTACTTCTTTGTTCAGTTTGCTACAGAATGTATGCTTGGCTGAAGCATAAAGAATATAAAGTCACAAAGTCTAGTTGTGCACAGATATGTATCTGGAAAGGGAAGAGTTTTGCATTTAGATAATTCTATTTTTCTTAGCACAACAAAACAGACCAGTCTGGCTTCTAGGATTCTAATTCTAGTGGTACAGCCCCAGCCTACTGAGTACTGCACCACCACGCCCAGTGGTCATTTCTTTCTTTTTTTTTTCTTTCTCTTCTTCTTAGGGTTTCTCTGTTTAACAGCCCTGGATATCTGGGAACTCAACTTGTAGACCTGGCATAGAACTCAGAGATCCACCTGTCTCTGCCTCCAAGGTTCTGAGATTAAAGTGTGTGTCACAACCACTATCCTTAGTGGTCATTTCTTAAAGATAGTTAATCTGGAATCTGAAGCCCTATTGCTGAACTTTTCACGTATTACTACACTAAAACTCATTAGTCACTTCATACTTTCAATGGGTCTTCTTGCCATATATGATTCTCAACATCATGTACTGGCCATCTGGAATTACAAGTCTGAGTTACAAGTTCCTTAAAATGCTGACAACATTTTATTACAGTATGGGGGGGGGCATGTTTATTATCACTGTGGAACTTACCAGATTTTTAATTTTTGTTTTGTTTTAGACAAGTGTCTCACTCTATAGTCTAAGCCAGTCTTTAACGCATATCGGTCCTCCAGCACCCCTCCCCCTTCACCAAGTGTTAGATTACAGGCATGAGCCACCATGCTTGGAAGGAGAAAATTCAAGTCTAGAGGAAATGTGCCCCAGAGGATCACACAAGATTTCCACAACTGTAAAGCATGAATTTTTATCAGCAGCAGCAAATACTGTCACTTGATTCATTTGAGAAAGCATCAGCTAAGTCCTCAAGTCTGAATAAACACTGTTATCACAAAAAAAAAAAAAAAAAAAAAAAAAAAAAAGGTTAATTCCAACTGTCTCAAAGGTGCTTTTCTTTGGAAGAAGTTCTCCACTCTCACAATGAGGCAGCTGTTTCACGATGACTCCAGTGTACTCACACAAAAACAGGCACACAAAGGTCAGGGCTTACCACAACCCTCCCCCCCTTTTTTTTCTGGGGTTTGTTTTAAGGGACAGCCGGTTTTGTTACTTAGCACTGGCCTACCTAGTACTTGTCATGTAAGACAGGTTGGTTGGTGGTTGGCCTTGAACTCACAATGGTCTCTCCCTGCTTCAGTCTCTAAGGTGCTGGAATTACAGGCATTTGCCACCAGTCCATCTTATGGACATTTTTTTGGGTGCAGAGCAGTATAGATAATGAAATTTAGGTGGAGCCAGCCTCTAAATGTCTCTAGTCCCAAAGCTTTCTATCACCACAGTCAAGACCTAACTATGGTGCACTTGTCACATTATCAACACGTGCCACCAAGCCGCCTCTTATACCTGGTACAATGGCAATGGCTATATTTTGCCATCTTCATTACTATGTGAAAGGACCACAGAAAGAAAAAGCAATCCAGAAATTTCTAAGTATTCCTAAAGAAACAAAACCAAATCCAAAAGAAACTGAGGCTCAACATAATACAAACTTTACTACATGATTATAAAAGTTTATATGCCTATTTAGAAAGTGGCCAAACCTAAATAAAATTAGATTTCTTCTTCATCTAGTATCTGATCCTTGCTGCACCATTCTCTATTGCACTTGAAAACCTAGCATCCTGCAGCAAACTCTCATTGTAGGAGAGCAAAAGTGCATCTTCTGTGCATTGTTAAAAATCCAGGAGACCATGCAGGCTGGTCCTATGATAAAGCCAAGGATGCATAATTTCAAGTCCAAAGAGTTCCAAAATAAAAATATATAGCTGTCCAGTTTAGCTCAATGTAATAGACAATGTAAAGAATGACATACAGCTTTCCCAAAACAAGACTGTTATCAAAAATATCTGACCATGCTAAGTATGGTGGCTCATGCCTGTAATTTGTAACCACAGCACTCATTGAGGAGGCCAAGACCTAAGTCACATGTACGAGTTCCAGGCTAAAGAGACCTAGTCTCAAAACCCCAAAATAAAGTCAGGTATGGAGGTACTCGACTTTGATCCCTGCACTTGAGAGATGGAAGTAGAAGGATGAATTTGAGGACAGCCTGGGTTACATGAGACCATCTCAAAAACTGGAAACAGAAATTATTGTTGCTGGCAGACTGGAAAGTGATCCCAGAGCCATACACAAGCTGGACAAGCTGGACAAAATAATTTCTCTATCTCCAGCCTATTTTATTGCTTCCTTTTGAGACAGATCTCCCTGAGTTGCTCCAACAGGCACTGAAGTGATATATAGCCCAGACAGACCTTGGACTTGGGACCATCTAGTTCCAACTTTCCAAGTAGCCAGGATTAAAGGTATCTGCAACTAGGACTGGATAGTTAAGATTTTTTGAATGCCTTGCTACTATTCTCTAGCTATGCTCAAAAGTCTTATATTATTATTATTATTTTTTAATTCTGTAGGGGCTGGAGAGGTTCAGAGGTTAGAGTATATACTGTTTTTACAGAGAACTCAACTCCAGCTCAGTTCCCAGCACCCACATCAGGCAGTTACACTGTGCAGTTCACAACCTTCTCCTCTCATTTCAGACCCAAAGTATCCAATGCCTCTGGCCTCCACAAGCACCTGCACATATTCATACATAGGCACACAGGAACCCCTGACACACACATATAATTACAAATAAAATTAGGGCTAGAGATATGGCTCAACCATTAGGTGCATGTTCTTGCAGAGGACCTGTTCAGTACAGTTCCCTGCAGTCATGGCAGATGGCTCAGAACTGCCTGTAAATTCAGCTCCAGGGGCTATGTACACATGTTCACAGGCACTAATAAATCATATATATATATATATATATATATATTTATATATAATTAATTATATATATGAATATATATATGAATTAAAAAGGAAGAAATCAGCTTGGCATGGCGATACATGCCTTTAATCCCAGAACTTGGAAAGCAGAAGCAGTTGGATTTCTGAGTTTAAGGCCAGTACGGTCTACTATAGGGAGTTCTAGGTCACCCAGGGTTATACTCGCGCACAAACACACACACACACAGACACACACACACACACACCACCCTCCAGATCTATATATGCAGCTCACAACCATCTACAACTCTAGTTCCAGGGCTTCTGGCCTCCATGAGCATCGGGCATACACTTGGGACACAAACATACATGCAGGCAAAAAATTCATACACATAAAATAATTTCTAAAAATACTGAAAGAGAAAGATTTGATGCAACTAGCTAGGGCCTGCTACTACTGCCAAAGAGACCCTTAGATGGTTCAGCTGCAGAAAGTATAAAGACATTTGCAAATCTAGCACCAAGGAGGCTAGGCATGTAGACTGCATGTTCCAAGTCAACTGGACTACAGAGCAAGTGAGATTCTTGAAAAACTGGAGATGGGGGCAGAGGCACAAAAAATAAAACATACATGAAATAACACTTTTACAGAAGAGGAATGGAGTATCATTAAGTTTTCTTAGCTGGTTTTAATTAAGCCTCACCCACACAGTCTGAGAAAATGACTCAGCAAGACTCAGCCCATATGTGAACTAGAGTTAAGCGATTAACACAATTAAGTTAAACACATGTTTCTTAAATTTACAGATAAAGAAGCTCACAACTTAAAAGACTTGATCAAGTTTAAGAGCAAATTAACTACAAACAGAATCTGGCCTCAGGTTCAGTATTTTGCTAAATGTATTTAGCACTTAGAGGCCATCACTGATATTACAGATAGTAATTTTCACATATATAGTCATCCGTGTACCTTATAGGTTAAGCCAGTGTATCTCTAGAAGTTTAAAGACATCTTTGCTAAGTCTCTAACGAGGAAATTCCAATTGCAATCTATTCTGCACCTTATCTTACAGTTATTTCTTTTGTAAATTGAACCTAATCATTGCATCCCCCCTCCCCCTTCAAACCTTTGACAGAATTAAAACCCTTACCATAATTACCAGGCTCTACATGATCTAGCCCACACACCAGTTTCCTCAACATCAATAGACTCAGATTACTTCTTCCCAGTCAGGACTGCAGAGGACAAGGCAGGGTCCTCCCTTGGACCTTTTTACATGGTTATTTCACTATCTCCTCTGTCTAGAATGTCTTCTCTTTTCTGTGCTTTGCCTTACTTCTTAGAAAAGAAAGGCTGAAGATGTAATTTGTTTTAGAGATGATGAAAATACAAATGGTTGAAAGGACTACTTGAACTAAGTTGTAAAAATAAGCAAAATTTATGAGGAAAAGGGCCTTCAAGATGGTTCAGCAGGCATATACTTTGCCAACAAGCCTGGCAACTGAGTGAAGGAGAGAGAACTAATTGTCCTCTGATTTCCATACATTCACACAGACAGACACACTATTAAGTAAAAAACTTAACTACGGCAGGAAGATGACTGAGGCTAAAGGAGCTTGCCACCTCCAAGTCTGAGGACCAGAGTTCAATCGGTAGAATTCACATGGTGGAAAAGGAATCTACTCCCACAAGCTGTCTGTCCTTTGACCCCTATACTGCACCATAACACACACACACACACACACACACACACACACACACACACACACACACACACGTGCGCACAAAGGAAATAAATAAATAAATAAATGTGATTTTAAATTTTAATTTAAAAACTGGAATAAAAATACATGCAAAAGACTATGATGTTCTTTCTACCAAATGAGTTATAGTGTAGAAATATACACAGTAAATATAGTGTAAAATGTGTTACTAGTTTGCACAATCCTGGAAGCAGCTACTCTTCTTGCACTCAATCTTGTTCCCAACATTTAATTACACTAAGTCAAGTTTACCGCTTTATTGTCCCAAATTCTCACCTTTCTAACTCCAATGGCAGCATTTAGCTCATTTTCCTCTCTTCCTCCATTAATTTTCAAGTTAACAGTTTGGTATATGAGTTTTCATGTTCTTCTCTACATGCATGATGGTACTAAAAACATCTTTTATAAAAGGAGATTAAAAACTCATACATTAACTATGAAACCCCAGCACTTGGGAAGCAAAGGCTCTAGGACCCTGAGTCCCAGGCCAGTCTGGAATCATCCTTCTACACCAAAATTCTAACTTCTTAGAAACCCAGACTCCTTAGTAAGACTTTCATAGCTGTCTACACTCTCCCCAGCTCACTACTGGCCACCCCACCCCCCACTCCAGCCACCTCTTACTCCCTGCAATCTCCACACATGTCATATGCCTACAGGCACATTTCTCTATGCAAAGATGCCATCCAACCCCCAGAACCTTATCCATCATGCTTTAGGACTCAAATGAGTCTTCTTCTACATCCAGGCAGAACTTACTACTTTCTCCCTGTGCTTCCCACATAATGTCCTTGCAAGGAGAAGGGGGACTTATAGGACATTCATACTAGATCATTAGACTACGTTGGTATCAGAAGTGTTCAGATATGTTCTGATATAAGAAATACAACAGGTGCTTGTAGCCCTTTCTCTGCATGCTAGGGCAGATCCTATGCTAGTACCTAGTCACATGTCCAGCAATCAAGATGTTATAGCCTGTATGTCAGTTGCATACAACAAGTTTTCAGAATCCCCCCCCACACACACACACAGAGGGTTTCTCTGTGGCTTTGGAGGCTGTCCTAGAACTAGCTCTTGTAGACCAGGCTGGCCTCAAACTCAGAGATCCTCCTGCCTCTGCCTCCTGAGTGCTGGGATTAAAGGCATGTACCACCAATGCCCGGCCAAGGTTCCAGAATCTTAAATAAAAATTTTTCCTGTGTTTATTAAAAACAAACAAACAAACAAACAAACAAACAAGGATGGTTGGTGGCTCATGCTTGTAATTCCAGCACTCAGGAGGCTGAGTAACACAAAAATAGAGTTTAAGGCCAACCTGGGTTAAACAGAGAAGGTGTGTCTAATAGATAGTAAAGCATGCTGGCTCACCCAGCACTGGAAACAGTAGGGCAGACAGATCATCATGGGTTTGAGGACAACTGGAGCTACTGAGACCCTGTTTTGAAAAGGAGAGGGGAACAACCAACAGAGGGATCTGTTTAAAATTAGCTGGGCTAGATGGCACAAGAAGGAATCTGAGGATAATGTACATTTCCCATACCATCTACAAAATGCTGCTGTGTTGGTAAAGGCACATCTTGTTTTATATTTGCTTTTAAGATCCACTCCACCAGTTCACTCTGAATATCAAAACAAACAAACAAACAAACAAAAACCTATCTTTTTCACGATTAATAATAAAGATTGGGGCTAGAGATTTGGCTCAATGGCAGACTGCTTGTCTTTCATGTACAGGACCCTAGGTTTCATGTTGGTGGAACATGAAGACGAGAGGTATAAAAACAGGCATGGTGTTACATGCTATAATCCCAGGTTTTGAGGTGGAGGCAGAACTATCAAGAATTTCAGACCAACCAAGCTACATGAGATTGTTTCCCCAACATCCCACACCCCACCCCAAAAAATGATTAAATGGTTTGAGAAGGCCAAATGCTGCCTAAAAGCAAATCATCAACCAAACCAGATTACAGCAATAATGCTATAATGTGCAATAAAAAATAGCTGACAAAATTCAAGGACATGAGGCAACCTGTAATATTATTCCTGGGAGGGTTTCAAATTCTACAAATGCCAATCAGGCAAACCACACCACTGCTTTCAGGAAACTATGTTTTCTAAAGAGTCAAAGCTCCAGCATCCATGCCTCCTTACAAAAAAGATAGGACAAATTAACACTGTTTTTATTGTTCATTCATACAGTTAGCTTTAATTTTTTTCCGTTGAGGCCAGTGTCTCAAAGCTTAAACACTTTAGACTTTCTACTGACCCTCTTCCCCTAATGCCTATGTTTACATCAGTGATTAAAAACTTTCTGGGGGAGGGCTGAGAGATGGCTCAGTGGTTAAGAGCACTGCCTGCTCTTCCAAAGGTCCTGAGTTCAATTCCCAGCAACCAGATGGTAGCTCACAGCCATCCGTTATGAGATCTGGTGCCCTCTTCTGGCCTGCACCTACAGGTAGAACACTGAACATAATAGATACAAATAAATCCAAAAAAAAAAAAAAAAAAAAAAAAAAAAAACCTTTCTCATCCTGAGTATATGGCTCCAAACCTATAATCCCAGCACTAAAGAGGCTGAAAAAGAAGGATCACTGTGAGTTCAAAGGCTGGCAAGAGTTAAGACTGAGTTCATAACCTGCCTGGGCTACACAGCAAGGCATTGTCTTAAACAAAACTAAACTCAGCTTGGTGGCCTCTGCCCATAATCCAGATGAAGGCAGGAGGATCTGGAGTTCAAGGTCATCCTAGGTTACAAATCCAAAAAACAAAACAAACAACAATAACAACAAAGATGCAATACTTTTTTTGTCATTGTTTTGAGACAGGGTTCTCTATGTAGCCCTGTCTGTCCCGGAAGTTTCCATGTAGACCACCCTTGGATCTGCCTGCCACTGCCTCCCAAGTGATGGGAAAACTACGTTTTCTTAATAAACTCCAACTATATGCATCATTAAAAGAAAAATAATATTTAAGTTCCAGCAATTTCACTTCATGTATGTCCAAAGAACTGACCAATTCGTCAAGGACATATCTGCCTCCCCAAGTTCACTTCAGCATTAGTGGTAATAGTCAAGATAAGTAAGCAACCTAAATATTCACCAATAAATGAATAAAAGAAAATGTGATGTATAAACGAACACCATACACCAGTGGTTCTCAACTTGTGAGTCACAACCCATGGAGGATCAGACAATCCTTTCACAGGGGTTGCTTAAGACTATTGAAAAACAGATATTCACATTACAATTCATAACAGCAAAATTACAGTTGTGAAGTAGCAACAAAAATAATTTTATGGTTGGGAGTAACCATAAAGAACTGTATTAAAGGGTTTCAGCATTAGGAAGGTTAAGAACCACTGCCATACACCATTTTAAAAGAATTATTCTGTCATGTATGGCAATATGAACAGAACTCAAGGAGAAGACATTAGGCTTCATGATGTCAGGCAGCGGTAGCATTCACCTTTAGTCCCAGCACTTGGGAGGCAGAGACAGGCAGATCTCTCTGAGTTTGAGGCCAGCCTGGTCTACAGAGAGAGAGTTCCAGGACAGGGATAAACAGAGAAACCATGTCTTGAAATAATCTTAAAAGTCAACCTCACAGAATTTCAAGAGCAGAAGAGTGGTTAATATTAATGAAGGGAAGGAAGAAATGGATTTAGAAAAAGATGTCATTGAAAGAGTTCTGTATAGAATGGATGTGTAAATTTTAGTAATCCACTGTACTGCATGGTAACTGTAGTAATAACGTATTTATTAGGTATAGCAGAACTGCTACAAATCTAGACTATGTTCTACACACATAGTTACTCAGGGAACAGATGCTAATACACTCTATTAAATCAGTTTACAAAGTGTCTATAAATAAAAATATCACAATAAACCTTATAAATATATACTTATCTTTTTAAAAATGAATAAAATTTTAATGTTTAAAACTCCCCTAATCGCCGGATGTTGGTGGCACACACCTTTAATCCCTTTTCTTGAGACAGATTCTCACTCAGGCTGGCCTAGAGCTCACGGCAATTGTCCCATTTCAGCCTCTGGAATGACAGTACTCTATCCAGTTGTGTGCCAAACATAACAGGTTTGGACTTAGCAATGTAAAAAAAATTTCAGTTTTACCTTTATGTGCATGAATATTCTGCCTGCATGTATATATGTGAACCACATGCATGTTTGCTGCCCAAAGAGATCAGAAGAGGGTATCAGATCCCCTGGAATTAAGAGTTACAGATAGTTGTAGGCCACCAGGTGGGTGCTAGAAACTTAACTTCTGTCCTCTGCCAGAGCAACAAGGGCTCTTAACCACTGAGCCATATGTCAACTCCTAACTTTACTATTTTAAACCAATTAACAACCAACTGAAGATAAGAATAAAAGCAAATTATCTGAATAGCCCACTAAACAGGAAACATTTTTACAGGGAAATACAAATTAACCTAAGGGTTGAGGTGATACATAGAATGGAATTAAGTGTTAAAAGGAACCAGGCACTAGTGGTACATGCCTTTGATCCCAGCACTTGGGAGGCAGAGGCAGGCCGATCTCAGTGAGTTCAAGACCAGCCTGATCTACAAAGCAAGTTCCGGGACAGCCAGGACTGTTACACAAAGAAACCCTGTCTCAAAAAATAGGGGCTGGAGAGATGGCTCAGTGGTTAAGAGCACTGCCTGCTCTCTTCCAAAGGTCCTGAGTTCAATTCTCAGCAACCATATAATGGCTCACAACATCTCTGTAATGAGATCTGGTGCCTCTTCTGGCCATGCAAGCAAAACAATGTATACATAATAAATGAATAAATCTTAAAGTGTTAAAAGAACAAACTTTTTAAATAAATCACAAATGGAATTAGAAATAGTAATTAAATAGATTACAATGGAGGGAAAAAGGGCATTCATATTTGCATGCATTTCTTCATCAATGATCTAGAACAGTATCTGCTTTAAAAAAAAAAAAAAAAAAGCACAGCCTAGCTCAAAAAAATAAACAAACAAAACAAACCCCAGCCACACATGGTGGCCCATGTCTTAATCCCAGTACTCAGGAGGCAGAGGCAGGCAGATCTCTGTATGTTCCAGGACAGCCAGGGCTACACAGAGAAACCCTGCCTCAAAAACAAACAAACATACAAATAGAGCAGAGCACAGCGTAGGAAAAATTTAAAGCCAGTTCAACACAGTCCAGGAGGCTACAGGCCCACCTAACTCCAGTCCTCACACCTGCACCGAGCTGTATCCCTAGCCCAGGAAAACAAGTTTTTTCAGAAGAGAAGCTACAACAAAATTAAAGACAGAGTGTCATGTCATACTCTAAAAGCTAGTTACACTGGATTTACCTGGTTAATACTGAAATTATTTTTATCCCCTTAAACACACACTATTCTTTAGCCACCAATAACCTGATAGCTCACATACGCTATCATAATTATTCATGTCATACAATGTTCTTTTTAATATTAAAATATTTTACTGTAAAAAACAGACACAAATGTCTGCAAACTCTGACACATGACTCACAAAATGCCCAGGTTACTCTCAAAGAGGACTACTAAGGCAGAGTGTGGCTGATTCCCCAGACACTCATTTTAGAGGTTAGGGAGCAGCTGGTGTCTGCTAAAGTGCTCTTGACGTGTCACATGTGTGACATTAAATGTACATGCCTGTGAAGACAGTTTTTGAATCCACTTAATACAGAACTCACTTCTTTGAATTTATTCAATAAAATCCTTGTATTTATTCCCCAAACTGGTTCACTTACATTTCAAAAGGTAACTCTCCAACAATCCTAATACCTGAGTATTAGTAAGTATTAAGTTTCTTTCCCCCCCCCTTTGGTGTGCGGGGCCCCCCCCCCCCCCCCCGAGACAGGCTTTCTCTGTAACTTTGGAGCCTGTCTTGGAACTCCATCTGTAGACCAGGCTGGTCTTGAACTCACATAGATCCACCTTCCTCTGACTCCTCAGTGCTGGGATTAAAGGTGTGCACCACCACTGCTCAGTGTATTAAGTTTCTTTTATCTAGGCTCCTTCCTATGTGCTTACATTACACTCAGCTCAGGCTTCACTTTTCCACTGATGCATACAGTACTTTACCTTCTTTTAACATAGGTGTTAGTATTCAGGCATCTGTACTGGCCTGTCCTTGGGGTTCTGACAGGTTGTGCCCTCAGCTGAAGCCACATTCACTGTGGACCCTTTTAAAAGGGCCCTGCCCATCCCCCCCCTCTGTCCTTTCTCCCCCAGAGGCTGGTCTCCCCCTTTCTCTTCCCCCTTTTAATGATCCCTTTCCCTAAGTAAAAAAAAAAAAAAAAAACCTCACTGTCTCGTGCCACTTTTTAAAATTACAACAGTAAGCAATCATTTATCTTACAAATCATTTATGCTGTATCTTACAGAAAAGCTTTACTCCACTTCAAACACTCACTTACACTTGAGGTACCAAAACATTTTCGTTGCTTCCAAACCACATCATTTTCTCTACAGAGATGACTAGAAATAAAGGAATTTCTTCTCACTGACAATCACATCTTTTTTGTTTGGTTGGTTTTTTGAAATTAAAGATGTTCCCTACGAGCCGGGCGTTGGTGGTGCACACCTTTAATCCCAGCACTCGGGAGGCAGAGGCAGGTGGATCTCTGTGAGTTCGAGACCAGGCTGGTCTACAAGAGCTAGTTCCAGGACAGCCTCCAAAGTCACAGAGAAACCCTGTCTCGGGAAAAAAAAAAAAAAAAAAAAAAAAAAGATGTTCCCTACCATGTCCCATGGACAAATATTTTTGCTGGTGGTGAAGGGAGGAAGTTAACTGGGAATTGAACCTGGGGCTGAAAATGCTTAACAAGTACTGCTATCATCAAAAGACATGCCTACCCTTTTTACTTTTATCTTGAGGCAGAGTGCCACTAAGCTGTCTGAGATGGCCTTAAACTTGTCATCCTCTTGCTTCAACTTCCTGAATAGCTGAGATTACAAGCCTGAACCACCAGCTGCAAGTTATCTTTTAAACAATGCATTCTTTTTAAAAGTTAATTTTTAAGCCTTATTATGGGCATATGCACACTTGCCATTCATGATGCATAAGTGAAGTCAGAGAACAATTGTGGCAGTCACTTCTCTCTTTCCACAATGTAGGTCCCACAGACCAACTTGGGACATCAGGCTTGACAGCAAGTACCGACTGAGGTGGGATCCCATCACTGGGAGGCAGACAGGACAATCAGTTCAAGGCCATTCTAGGCTTCATAAGACCCTGTTAAGGAAAGAAGGGAAGGATGGAGAGAAGGAAGGAAACAAAAAGGGAATGCCAGGAGAGGAGTTACTGAAGTTGAAAATATAAGCTTGACATAATACGACATGACTGTAATGCTACCATTTGGGAGGTAGAAACAGGGTTGGGAGTTCAAAACATCCCTGGACTTCATAGCCTGTTCAAGACCAGTCTGTACTAGAGAGAGAAAAATGGAAATCAAGTGAGCATGAGACAGAATGACAGACACAGATCCAGACCTATTTAATAGAAAAAAAGTTTAAAGATAGCAGAGTATAGTGGCACAAGTCTGTAATATGGAGGCTAAGGTTTAAGGAAAGAGGAAAAGAAAGAGAGGAGAGGGAAGAAGGGAGGGAGGGAGGGAAAGAGGGAGGGAGGCAGGAGACTAAAAGATATGGTTGAGGAAATTGCCCAGGTGACAGAACAATTTAACAATATTGGAAAATAAAAACTAAGACAATCCATGGAGTCCAGTATCCAGTTAAAAAGACAACAGATTCCCAGCGAAGAACCTAAATAGGCACCCATGTACCCAGAGCAATAGATTTTAAAAGAAACAGTGCCCACCAAGCTAGAACTGAAACTTCTAACTAGGAACTTGAAGGATACTTAAATCCCAAGGATTTCAAAAACAAGCTCTGTCACTAACAGAAGGTATCAGAAGTGCTGAAACCAAAGCTGAAAACAGAAAACTGTTTTCAACCTAGACTCCCAGCCAGCACTCAAGTGAAGAACTAAGACTGTCATGGAATAGAGGCATGCGTGTCTCCATGGTGGACCCTGTGCAGCACATTTAAAAAGCCCTGGGTCTCATCATCAGCACCACTTAAAAAAATTGTCTACCACGAGATGTCTCAAAAGTCCTTTTATATACAGCCTTCCTGCAAAAAGCTACTAGAGGGTGACAGGCTTCAAGCTAGAACATTCAGCAAAAACAAGACTGTCACAAACAGGAGGAGGACAAGACTGTCACACACAGGAGAAGGCCTAGAGAATCTCCAAGGCCACAGCTGTGTAACAAGCCTAATTAATAAACAGCCTGTGACAAGAGGGAGGAGAAAAGGTCTAGACTGGATACAGCCAGGAAATCAATAAGAGCCAAAAGATTATCTCTCTGCTGGCTTGACTGCGAGGAAACACAGAGGCTATTGGGGATATAGGAAGCCTAGAAACAGATAAAAGGTAATTAGCCGAATAAGGAGATTTTTTTTTTCTTTTCTTTTTTTTTCCGAGACAGGGTTTCTCTGTATTGTTTTGGAGGCTGTCCTGGAACTTGATCAGTAGACTGGGATGACTTTGAACTCACAGGGATCCACCTGCCTCTGCCTCCTGAGTGCTGGGATTAAGCCATGCATCACCAGTCGAATAAGGAAAATTTTTAACTAAGAAGAAAAATAAAGGTGGGGGTGCAAGATAGGCCTGTGAATAAACATGCTTGCTAGGCAAGCCTGACAACCTAAATTAAATCCCTGGAACCACCTAAAAGTTGAAGTAGAACACTGGTTTCACAAAGTTGTCTTCTGGCCTCAATATGCACACGCAAGCACACACACACACACACACACACACACACACACACACACACACACACACACACCATGCATGTCCAAATAATATTTTTTTTTAATTTACAAGAGAAAGGCAAAGAAGGTTATCAAGATTTTAGGAATCAGAGGGAGTACATTTCTGTAGAGAATACATTTGCCAAACATGATGGACATGACAGCACAACTGTACATATGCTGGGACTACACATACAAACCAAAAACTTGCACAAATTCAAGTCAGATAAAAATCCCAGCCTGGAGGGAGTGGGTGAGGGGTAGGTGGGCACTTAGAAGCTACTGGCAGGTGACAGCTGCTGGCGGGAGGAGACTCAGTTTTCTTCAGGGATGTTCCAGTACATACAGTACACCAATGCACAAACAGCACTTAATGAGCTCAGTAGAATTAAAAAAGAGGTTAACACATGAAGTCGAGAGGGGAAAGTTGGAAGGGGGGATGGGAAGGAATTGAAGGAAGGGATATGGGGGATGGATTTGACTCAAAAACATGCATAGAATATTAAACATTTAAAAATAGTAATAACAGATCTTACAACTAAAGAAGCTGGAAAGATAGCTCAGAAGTTACAAGCACTTGTTGCCTCTGTGGAACCAGGTTCAGTTCCCAGTACTCACATGGTAGATCACAGACTACCTGTAACTCTAGTTCTTGGGGATCTTGACACCCTCTTCTGGTTTATGCAGGCACTAGGCACATATGTAGTACCCATACATACAGGGTACACATACACATGAAACAAATAAATCTTTTTTAATTAAAATTAAGCCAGATGTGGTGGCACAGGCCTTTAAGCCCAGCACTCAAATAGAAGGCAGAGGAAAGCATATCTCTGTGAGTTCTTCACGGCCAGCCTAGTCTACAGAGTGAATTCCAGAACTGCCAGGGCTGTCTCAAAAAAAAAAAAAAGCAAAGCAAATCTCTCTCTCTCTCTCTCTCTCTCTCTCTCTCTCTCTCTCTCTCTCTCGCACGCACGCACGCACGCACGCACGCACGCACGCACGCACGCACGCACGCACACTCATGGACTGGAGAGATGGCTGCACTTCCAGAGGACCAGGTTCAATTTCCAGCACCCACATGGCAGCTCACAGCTGTCTGTAACTCCGGTTCCAGGGGCTCTAACGCCCTCAACACAGATACACATGTTGGCAAAACACTAATGTACATAAAATAAAAACAAATCATTAAAAAAAGACTACATGGCTGGGTGTTGGTGGTCTTTAATCCCAGCATTCAGGAGGCAGAAGCAGATGTATCTCTGTGAATTTGAGGCCAGCCTGGTCTACAAAGCAACACAAAGAAATCCTGTCTCGAAAAACAAAAAAACAAAATAAATAGTGTATAAACATTGCTACTGATATGAAATAAACAAATCAACAGTATCTTCTGTTCTGAGTCTAACATATTGTACCTCTTCTACCTTCTAAGGTTTTGTAACCTTGAGGTGTTCTGTTTCTGTATCATATTAGAAACACAGCACTCTATCACCAATAGCTCTTTTCATTGAAAACATAATTTTTCATCACTGGAAAGGATAAACACCAATTACTCATGCTTGCAACCCAAAATACGTAACAATGTTTTCAAAGAAAACGTTTCTCACTCTTAATTTCCCTCTCAATGGGTCTTCTACTTCCACCTCCTAAGTGTTGGAACACAAGCACTGCCGTGCCCTTTATGTTGTGCTAGGGTCCCTGCATGTTAGACAAGCACACTGTCTACCAAAGGAGCACAGTCATTTCCAACCCCACTTGCAACTTCATCACAAGACTTGTCCCTACCAGTTGTATAGGTTCAAGCATAGTGCCGCAACCTCAGTGTCCTTCCTAACTCTTTGAAACGCCTCCTTCAAGACTTAACCATCTTCATAAGTAGTTTCCTCAAGGACATCTACAGCTAATAACAAAATTTGTAATTTGTGTTCAATGACCAGTTTCGTTTGTAACTCAAGACTCAGCCGCCTCCCACGGCCCTGCCTGGGCAGCCTTGTACTGTTTCAAGTTGAAAAGATCTCCAGCATTTCCCCTCCCATTCTTTCCCTCCTCCAAGTCACAACAAAGTATCAGCAGCTCCCTTCCAAATCTTGACACAGCATTATATCCCATAATCCTTGAAGAGAACAGCTCTCTCTGACATTATCACCTCTGCTCTATCAAGCTCCAGACAACTCTATCACAAAAAGGACAAATAACCCAAGTCAAAACATTGCCCCTCCCAAGTAACCCCATTCTTCAGATTGAAACTAATGAGTAGAACTATTGTACCCCACCAGTACTTTGGGGGATGGGGTACAATGTGACAATGAAATTCTCAGAAGGAGAAGCATAGCCTTGAACAGAGCCCTGAAAAGAACAGTTATGGATTCTAAGTGAAACCCACTTACAGGTTCCTCTTTCCTCACCAGCCACTGTGAGCATTAACTATCGCCTGGAACAGAAGGGGCTTTCTATGATCAAATGCTCGTTTAGACAGTCTTGTAGATTGTTTGGTAGTGAGTGTCACATGTCACAAAATTTATCATTTTTAGTCACTTTTAAAAACTGTACTTAGGCTGGGCTTGGTGTTGCAATCCTGTAATCTCAGCTGAAAGGGAGGCAGAGACTGGAGGATCAACAGTACCCCTATCACTTCCAACACTTACTCAACATCTCAAATGAAAAATTCTATGCCCATCAACCATTAACTCTGCATGTGTTTGCCACTGATCTCCTGGTAATCACTATTTCATTTTCTCTACAAGTCTGTCTGCTCTAAGTACCTAATGTCCTCCTACATCTGACTTAACTTTATGCTTCTTTGGGTTTTTTGTTTGTTTTGTTTTGTTTTGAAGCAGTGTCTCTAGTCCATAGTCCTGACTGTCCTGGAACTCACTATGTAGGCCAGGATGGCCTTAAACTCAGAGTTCCACCTGCCTCTGCCTCTGGAGTGCTGGTATTAAAGTTGTGAATCATCACACTGGCTATTTTTATGTCTTTGAGACCCATCTATGTTACAGCACTTCACAGAACTTCATTATTTTTCAAGGATGAATAATCCATGGCATGCATACATATTTTATTAATCATCCATCCATCAATGGATTTTGAGCTATTTATACTTTTTTGGATATTGTAAATAATTCTCCTACGAACACTGGCATACAACCAACCATCTGTGAGTCCCTACTTCACACTCTTTGAATAGGTCTCGCCTAGCATGCACAAGGCCTTGGGGCTCAGAGGTCTAGCACAATTTTTTTTTAATTGCTTTTAACTGTCTTGGGTATAACTTAGAAGCATATTTACCAGATAATATTCTTCTTGTTGCCCTTTGAAAAAATAAAAACAGCCAGGCAGTGGTGGTGCTTGCCTTTAATCCCAGCACTCATGAGGTAGATAAAGGCAGATCTCTGTGAGTTAGAGGCCTGCCTGGTTACAAAGCGAGTTCTTGGACAGCCAGGGCTACACAGAGAAACCCTGTCTCAAAAAACTAAAAAAATATATAAAATAAAATAATAAGAATAAAAACAGGGTCTACAGTCCAGGCTAGTTTCAAGCTCCCCATGTAGCCAAGAATGACCTTGAACTTCTGATCCCCTTGCCTCTTCCTTTTGAGCACTGGGATTACAGATGTTCATCACTACACTCAGTTTATGAGGTGCTGGGATTAAACACAGGGCCTCCTCTGTGCTAGAGGAGTGTTCTACCAACTGAGAGCCCCTTTTTTTGCTGCAATTTTTCAAAGAGTATTACTGTAGTCCAGGTTAGCATAGAATTCACTATGTAGCCCAGGCTGACCTTGAACACACAGCAATCCTCCTACTGAAGCCTCATGAGTCTAGGTTTACAGTCACAAGCCATACCACCAGGCTCACTTGTATTCAATTTTAGAAAAACTATGCTAAAGTGTGGCTCTACTATTTGAAGTCCCAGCAACACGCCAGAGCTCCAAACCCTCCACTTCTTCAACACTTGCTTTTGTTTCTGTGGGGTACTGTAAGAACAGTCATTTATTCTCTCACGTACACACATCTGTGTATTATGTTGCTGAGCCTCACAGAGGCTAAGCTCCCTATGTTCCCAGTCTTCCTTCTTTTCATTTTGAACAAGTTCTCACTAACTTGGTCAGGATGCTCTTGCTCTGTAGACTAGACAGGCCTTGAACTTGAAATCCTCTTGCCTCAGCTTCATTACAGGCCTGTGCCACTGTAGTCTAATAAAGAATAGCCATTCTAATGACTAAAATAACATCTCACTGTTGCTTTGACTTACATTTCTTTTTTTGTTGTTTTTTTGTTTTTGTTTTTGTTTTTCAAGACAGAGTTTCCCTATGGCTTTGGAGGCTGTCCTGGAACTAACTCTTGTAGACCAGGCTGGTCCCGAACTCACAGAGGTCCGCCTGCCTCTGCCTCCTGAGTGCTGGGACTAAAGGCGCACCACCACCGCCCAGTGACTTGTATTTAACTATTAATAACACTGAATATCTTTTCATGTGTTTATAAACCATTTGCACATCTGGGGAAGGGGGGAGTCAAATTACAGTTTCAATCTATCCTAAAAGCATATGCTTCAATGAGAAGAATTCCTTAGGCATTCCAGCATTCCTTCAGCATGCCTCTGAGTATTGTCACAGCACAACTCTTACATGCTTTACATGACAAAGGTTTGGCTCATTTCTTTAAAAAGTAGACACTATATAAAATGGAGTTTGTTGAATTTCACCAGCTTTTTTTTTGTTTTGTTTTTTGTTTTTTGAGACAAGGCTTTTCTGTATTGCTTAGGATCCTGGAACTCCGCTGTAGACCAGGCTGGCCTCGAACTCACAGAGATCCACCTGCCTCTGCCTCTCAAGTGCTGGGATTAAAAGTGTGCACCATCATCGCTTGGCTTGCTGTTTTCCTTTTATTTAGGAAGACTATGTCTTACATTGTAGTATGGGCTAGCCTGGAACATGCTACATAAACCAGGCTGGCTTCAATTTGCAATAATTCTCTTGCCTCTCTCCTGAGAGATGGCATTACAGGATTGTGCCAACATATCCAGCTTATCCCTGGCCAGCCTGGAATCGTCCATGTAGACCAGGATGGCCTCAATCTTACTAACATCCTCTGACTTCTGAATGCTGGGATTACAGGCATACACCACTACATCCAGTTAAATCAACTGATACTTAGGAGATAATAATTCATATTGATTGATTTGACTCTGTGTGTGTGTGTGTGTGTGTGTGTGTGTGTGTGTGTGTGTGTGTGTGTTCGTTCATGCACACACTTAAGTATCACAGCATACATGCAGAGGTCAGGGGAAGACTTGGAGATCTGATCTCTCCTTTTAACAAGTGGGTCCCAGGGATCAAACTCAGGTCCCCAGCCTTGATTCAAGTACCCTAACTGTTGAGTCCTCTTGCTGGCCCAATCAACAAGTCTTGATTTACTCTATCAAAGCTAAGCTAATGCACTCAGACAATAAAGACACTCATTACACCTCTCTGTGGCAAGTCAATTCAAGTTCTTACATGGAGGCCAGGGACTACATTATTCAGTGAAGATACTGTCCTTAGAGGGGGAAAAACATGTGTGAAGGGAGAATTAAGGACCAAGTGATAGTACATACAGTGAAAACAATACATTAAGAATGTGTGGGTTGCCAGGCAATGGTGGCGCATGCCTTTAATCTCACTACTCAGGAGGCAGAAGCAGGCAGATAGATCTCTGAGTTCAAAGTCATCCTGGTCTACAAAGTTTCAGGACAGCCAGGGCTACACATAGAGACCCTATGTTGAAAAACAAAAACAAAAAACAACAAAAACCAAAACCAAACCAAAGGAATATGTGCTATCAGAACAAGTTCATGCAACTACACTATCATAAAGTAGTATTTTACAGAGCTCATACTGCCAAGAAGATTATAGTCAAATCCACTTCTGAAATTTGCACAACCAGAACCAGTAGCTTTCTTAATTAGTTTCCATATGATCATGGAACTTCTAAGACCAGTTTTGCTCTAAATACTTGATGCACAAGCAGAAGGACTTGCATACAGATTC
This sequence comes from Cricetulus griseus, assembly GCF_003668045.3. Classification (NCBI taxonomy): domain Eukaryota; kingdom Metazoa; phylum Chordata; class Mammalia; order Rodentia; family Cricetidae; genus Cricetulus; species Cricetulus griseus. Next base: position 14,238,995 of record NC_048600.1, read on the forward strand.
CCAGTGTCCAAGTAAAAAGCCAGCATGGCACAAGGAATCCCAGTGCTGGGAAATAAGACAGGAGGATCTTTGGGGCTTGCTGGACAGCCATTCTGACCAATGGACAAGCTCAGGCAGGGTTCAGTCAGAGAACCCATCTCAAGAAGTACATCGAGGGCAACAGAGGCTCACACCTGACCTCATCTTTGGCCTTCACCACCCTTACACACACACACACACACACACACACACACACACATTACTCAATTATCCGACCAGCTAGTATTTATTATTAAGTAAAATCTGATCCCAATTTATTTTTGTAATACTCAGAAAGCAAATGAAAAGTATGTTCTATATAAAGAGAATTTTATTGTACTTATCTCCCCCACACCTGTGTTCATTATTCATGGCCCACCTCTTTTAGGTGCTTAGCACTTACAGGCAAAAACGTATAAATTATTTTTCAAATGATCTTAGATTCACTTTTTTGTTGTTGTTTGTGAATGGTCTTGCTATTTGATCCCGTGGTCCTCCTGCCTCAGCCGCTCAAGTTTTGGAATTAGACACATGAGCCATCACACCCAGCTGTGACTTTAGGTTCACTCTGTAGTTGGTTAAATGTGAAATATACCAGTAATTTATTTTTATAAATATTTGTAAATATTCAATAACTCTAATCATAAAAACTTACATAATTTCTAATATGAATATGTAAGAATTGAAAGTATACAGAAAAGCAAGAACAGCAGCCCTCCCTGGTGAACACTCTAGCAACCTTTAACCTATAAAAAGCCTTCCTTCAGAGTCAGCCAGTAAAAAGCTAAAATGACCCTGCTGGAATATGAGTGGCTGCCTTACTTGTAGCTTGGTCCTTTGGAACACTTGTAAGGTGATTACTTCTTCATAATTGCAGGTGTTGAGGCTTAACATGTATCTCAGTGGTAGAACACCCACCCAGAAGAGGAGACAAGACTCTGGCCCACTGATAATACTTAATACTCTAGTTATCTGTATATCAATTGACAACTTTTCTGTTGTTTAGACATACACTGTCAATATAGTAGCCAGTAGCCACATCTGACAGTCAATTTAAATATGCCTAATGTAAACTGAGGTGAGTGGCCCATCCAGCTCCCGCACTAGAGAACAATGTAAAATATCTCTGAAACAGGCTGCATAAAAGTACATCTTTGATGAGTTAAAGTATATTATTAAATTTTTCCTTTGTGACTACCAAAGTTTAATTACATGGGTAGCTCACATTTCTTTCAGACAGCACTCTTTTAAGACAGAAGAAGACTTCAAAATCTCTGCACAGAGCTAATACATACACGTTTTTGAGTCAAACTCAGAACTGTCAGCATTGTGTTCTTTTTCTCAGGCTACTTTATTTAACATCTCATATCAAAACAGCAAATGTCTTTATATCAAAATGTGTAAATGTCAGAGGTTACAATGAAATTATTTAGCAGAGCGCCAACAAATATTTAAGTGGTCATTATGTACAGGACACATTCAATCCATAAAGCAACATATTCTGTCATACACCAACAGCACAAAGGCCATAAATTCTGTACAAATCTACACCAACTCCTACTAAGTACCTGGCACCATTGCTAAAGACTTTGCTCTCAAAGACCTATAAAATCCTCACAAGCACCACACACAGTACTTGTACACAGTTTAATACTATTTAATACATTGTAGCCAAAGTTGTAGTTAGCAACCTGTGGAGCACGGATTCCAACACAACAGGCTACATGAGAAACAACCCATTCCCAAGTGAAAGAACAACAAAGACTACAGAATCAGGACTGGAGATGTAGCTCAGCAGCTTGCCTACCAAGCATGAGGCTAGTCGATTCCCACTACCTGAGTACAGGTAGCTAGGGAGCTGAGTGTCACCTTTCACAAGAAAGAAAGAAAGAGGGGAGGGAGGAGGGAGGGAGGGAGGAGGGAGGGAGGGAGAGAGAGAGAGAGAGAGAGAGAGAGAGAGAGAGAGAGAGAGGGAACAAGGGAGGGAGGCAGGGAGAAAAAACTTTGCTTCCTACTTTCCACCTCACCCTTCTCAATGGCAGGATTTACAAAACTGACCACACATTAAATTCTCTTTCAGAAAGGCTGTCTCCCCTCTGATCCAGTACTTGTCTTTCAGGCTTCATTTTAAACTATCCATGGAAAGCTACTCAGATTCCCCATAATTCAGACTAGTCCTTTCCTCCCTCTCCTCACTGTAGTGCTTTTCGCACTACTGTGACAGTCTTCTTCAGAATGGTCAAGGGGTCTATTGTATCCACCACTTATTCCCAATACCTTTAGCAGTGCCTAGCATTGGGTGCTCAATAAATATTTGCTGATCTAACCACCTGACTCACCCAGTTACACCTCAAAGCAAACTCAGTGCTAACCCACAAAGCAGAGGGCAAGTTTAAGTTTCATGAAATTCTGGCAATCCCTCCCACCAGTAAGATAAAACAAAACAACCTATTTTAACTAAAAACTTGTTCACTTTAATTTCAGTAAGCTTGTTTTATACAAATGAGTTTAAGTTATTGATAAATATGTGTCATAAAGAAATCCAAGCCGATTTCAATAATACTCTAAATTGGTTAAAATTAGTTTGATTTTTACAATTCTTAAGAGCTGAAAAACCACTAAGGCTGCTTCCCTAAATAATCTCATCATAAAATTTGTTACATTTATCGCAAGTTTTCCTGCACTGCCCTAATACTGAAGCTGATGTCCAAAACTGACAGACACAGGATACTTTCAAAAACTGGGGGCAAGGATGGGGGAGATGTATCATGCACAGCTTTTTGTTTGTTTGTTTGTTGACAAAATTAATGTTGGTGCCAGAGTCAAAACGACTTTCTTGGAACCTTCCCTTTTCATTTCCGAAACAGGAAACCCATTTAAAAAGGTCAACCCCCACCCCCTCAACTTTTACTTCTATACCAAGTAATTCCAAAATATGTGGTAAAAGTACATTAGAAGTCCTTAGGGCCATGACCGGCGAAACATTTTCCTGTAAATTCTAGTGTCAAGTAAAACACGAGAGCTTGACTTGATTCCATCGTGTGGAAGACAGAAACCGAACATCTCCCTCAGTCTATTATTTCTGTTGAGGTCTTGTAAAGGCACTGTGAGCCAATCGTGGCAGATTCCCACCCCAAGCACGAAGAGCCTCCAATTGTTTGACACATCAATGGTTTAGTCAAGACAGCCAACTCACCTCCCCCCCCCCGGCCCGGCCCCTCTCATTTTCTTTAATGATTCTGCAACTCTCAAGTTTACTCCAAGTTACAGCCAGACGGAATATTCTCTGTGACCCCAAATATAAATTTGGGCCTTTACCACATAGCCAGTAATGCTTCAGTCTCAACCACTAAAATATGCCTATTACAAGTATCACATCAAGTAAGTTCACTCGATTATGGAAAGGCCATTCAAGTCACTTAAAGAAACAGGATTCTGGAACGCTGCTAAATGCTGCATATTTTGTGCCAGCAGGCAACGAACAGAGAAGGAGACTTGAAAGCAAAGACCGGATGGAAAGCATGGGAAGACCCCGCCCCAGTAAGCGCTATTCCGATTCCAACAGTAACTCAGGTCTGTCGTCTGGAATCGGAATCACTGGAACAAAGGCGTAAATTCCGGGAAGCAAGATGTCTGGAATAAAAGAAAAAGGTTCGCGGCTACAGAGCCCCCCACATCATCTTCCCACAGGTCTTACCTATGGTGGAAATAAAGGTGGTATTGAAGGCATCATCCGAAAAACGAAAAAGGACGCAGGTCTTGCCCACTCCCGAGTCCCCGATCAGGAGCAGCTTGAAAAGCAGGTCGTACGTCTTCTTCGCCATTGGGAGGAGCGGCTCGGGCGCTCGCCGCCGGTAGCCCCAAGGGATCGGTGCTGCTCACTACGGCCAACTCCTCACCCGGGCGTTCTGGGGCCGCAGCAGCGGAGAAGCGTATGCCAGGGAGAAAGCAACTCTCGAGACCGAGCGGGAGACCTTCCGAACGGCCTCGTCGAGGAAGCCCCGACGGTGGCGGCGCCCGTGCCTCCGAGGGGCGGCGCCCGCGGCTCCGCAGCCTCTCCCAGCCGCTCCGCCCGGTTCCGGGGAGTCGGTCGGGACAAAATGGCCTCCCCTCCCCCCTCAGCGCGGCTCGGCCGGGACGCTCCCACGGACGAGCGAGCGAGCTCTACGTCGAGGGAGCGCGGCGGGCTTGAACACGGCCTCCGCCCGGAGCAGATACTCCGCGCTAGGACCCGGGCGAGGGCAGCGAAGGAGGTCTCGCGAGCCGACGAGCCCTGCTACATAACCCCAGGAAACCGAGCCGCCCCGGCCAGAGCCACCTTTTTCCCCGTGCCCTCTCACGCCGGCGTGCGCGCTGCCTGAGACGCACGCAAGGACGTACACCCGCCCTTCTCTCGCGCCCTCGCCCCTGCGGCCGGCTTCTGCGCACGCGCGCGGGAGGGCATGCAGGGCACGCGGAGGTGGGACTAGAGAGGGCGAGGCCGCGGGCGCGCTCCCTGCGGCCTTCTGATTGGGTGCGTGGCTTGACGAACACGCCCCACGGGGGGGCGAGGCCTGGGAACTGCGCCGGCGCACTACTGCCTTGAAGCCCTGCTCTCCCCCCCCCCCGCCTTTTCCGGGGCGCCCTGCTGATTGCTGGGATCTTCTGTTCCCCCTCAGTCTCTGGTTGTGGGGCGAAGGAAGTTGGCTGAGCGACGGGCGTGGGTGGCCACGCGCGCGTGTGTGTGTGTGTGTGGTGTGTGTTTCGTAGATGAGAGAAAGGAGTGTCCTGGGCCATTTAGTAAGAACCTCCTTACTAAAACTAGACGTCTCCAGAAGGGCCCTCGCTTGTGGGCCGGTCGTGACATCGCCGTGTTCTTAAGGAGCCAGAGTTCGAAGGATCTGGAATTCCAAATTGAAAGATCGCAGCACTCCTGGGATCGGGATGATGTCATCGGCCTGAGGAACACCGGGTGCGGGGAGAACCTCCCTGCAAATGGAAGCTTCGCTGCTCCAGGCCTAAATAGCCCTTGGAATCCCCTGGAGCCGGAACGCTCTAGACAGAGAAGGCGGACGGGGTCACTTTTGCCAAAGTTGTATCACTAAATCGAAAACCCGAAAGCTTGTCCCATCCCAACTTTTTCACTTGTTTGTAGGTTGGTTATTTTGTTACAAAGTCTGGCTACGTACCCCATGGTGGCCTCCAATTCATGATCTGCCAGTTGCAGCTCCCGAGTGCTTCTCTTGCGGGTTTGCACCGCCAAACCCGTGCCATGTCTTCTCATCTGCCTTACCCCCTTCTTTCCTCTCTCTGTGTTTTATTTATACTTCCCTTTTCTCATCTTCCGTTCTGTAGTTGAAATGGCTACATTTCTAACCTACCTTTCTCAGTAGGTTCCATCACTCCAGCACATGCAGAATGTGATGGTACAGTGGTTGAAACTGGTGAGCTGGTTAAACCATATAGAAATTTTTTTTTAAGAGAGGTTAAAGCTTCATTTTAACTCACCATCACCAAAATCTGCATTTCGTGTGTAACCTAAGCCTTTGGTCATGTTCTTTTGTGACCATCACAGTTGTGTTCATATTCTTAGACAGATTTTTCTTCCTTCTAAGCACCCCTAAAGCTTTGGAGACGTTGGCATTCTCTAAGCCATCTCCCTCCAGTTGATTCACTGATCGGTCTTAGTTTTATCATTAAGACATATCGTCCGAATCATTCTTCCTCCCAATGGGAATGTCTTAACCATAGCGGAAGTCAACAATATTATGTGAATTGCAAGTAAACCCTAGCACCCCAGGAAAACCTTCAAGGAGCTGGGGATGTAGCTCACTTTGTAGAATGACTGCTTAGTGTAAATGAAGCTCCAGGTTCCAAGTCTGCTTCCCCCTTCCCCATTCTGAGTTTGCACTGTGTGCTACCACACCTGCTTCAATGTTCCGGGGGTTTGTTTTTGTGGTAGCTGAATTTAGAAAGCAGTGCCATCTCCCTGCACTCGGGAGGCAGAGGCAGGCAGATCTCTGAGTTCGGGCCTGGTCTCCAGAGCGAGTTCCAGGATAGGCTCCAAAGCTACACAGAGAAACCCTGTCTAGAAAAAAGCAGTGACATCACAAATTTGCGAAGTAACAGGCTGCTAAAAATAATTAATTTTTTAAAAAAGACTCATTCTATATCCTGGTTGTTTTCAAAATCCATAGTCTGAAAATTTGCAAGTTGTGTGGTTATATTTATTAATATTTGTTTTTATTCTTAAATCAGGATCATGAACTATTAGAGCTGCCCCATCTTTGAGATCGTAATTTTGTTAGGATGTAGTACGAATGACTGTGATCCTAATGTTTAGGAGGCTGAGGCACAAGGATCAGCTGTTCAAAGCCAGACTCTGGCAATGACTGAGCTGTAGACCCTGTCTCACTCACCTTGTCCCACCCTGTCCTCACAAAACTGAAAAAGGATGTTACTCTTTACCCGTTGGAAATTAACCCTTGTACGTAGTAGGGGGAGGATTCAACCTCTCTACCTGATTTCTTGTTCTTAGGTCTAAGCTCCACCCCTTGGTCACTTTATTCTTCCTTAGAGTAGAATCTTTGCTTGAAAGGTTCATAGGCCTCCATGTGTCATTACCTAACTGTAAAACCTGCCTCTTCCAGTCTCTAGGACTTTGCCTGTTTACTACTGCCCATTTCCTGTGTTCACACCCACAATCTCCTGCAGGGACTTCCTTGGGGAAGGTTTTCATTAGACTGACCTGACTGCCAAGAGGCCACCACTGTTCTTATCATCATTGCCTGACTCCCAGTTGGCACTTGCCATTGAAGAGACAGCAGGCCCAGTGAACTCCCCTAGCTCCTACACCTCTCTAGGAAGCAGGAAGAGTTTTCTCTCCCACAGTTATTGTATCTTCCAGATCTCAAGGTTAATTTAATGTAGCTCTCTTCTTGTAAAATGTACCTCAAATCACTTGCTAGCTCTTCAACCTTGAGCTTAAATGTCCTCACCATAGCAACTCCTACTATGAGTAGCTGTGTCTCCCCCTAACTCTTTTAGTACTTCTCAGTGGGGTGTGGTAGTGTAGCCTATATAACACCAGCACTTGGGAGGCATAAGAAGGTAGGAAGATCAAGGTAAGTTCAAGATAGAGACCAGCCAGGGCTGCATAGTGAGACCCTATTTCAAAAAACAACAAGGAAAAAATGTATTTTAATTTATTAATTTCACAATTAATAAATATTTATTTTAGAAACTTCATGGAAGCTCATGCCTGTAATGCCAGAAGCATTCAAGAGGTTAAAGATAGCAGATTGCTGCCAGTTCTAGGTGAGCCAGGGTACATACTGAGACCCTGCCCCCCCACTCCACCCCATCCCAAAAAAAAGAGTCACAAAAAGTTTTTGGTTTTTTGAGACAGGGTTTCTCTGTGTAGCAGCTCTGGCTGTTCCGGAACTCTAGACCAGGCTGGCCTTAAACTCACAGAGAGCTGCCTGCCTCTACCTTCTGAGTGCTGGGATCAAATGTGTGTACCACCACAGCCTGGCTTATTTTCAGATTTTATTTTTATAATAAAAGTTTTTAAGGGATTTATAGAGCAAATGGAGAAACAACACATTTGGAATAATTTTTCCATCTTTTAAAATATTAATTTTAGGATATACATGAAGAAATCCCCTGAAAGGTTTATTTATCCTGTAAATAAGATCAGTGTTGTCTAATCAGGCAACTGTGATTCAGCAGAATGCACTGAGCTTGCAGCCAGACATACATCTTCCAGAACTAGCTTGCAGTGACCAGCTCTGTAATAAGGGACGACTCATTCAGCCTATCTCGCTCATGTATTCACAAGATGGTTCCAAAATTAAATAAGATGATCCCTGCTAATATGCTTTGTATAGCCAGAAAAGTATGCAAAGATAAGTTATTTCTGTTAGATTAAGATGAAATGAGTTATACCATAAGAAAAAAAAAAGCAAAAACGTTACACATTAGAAAACAAAAATTACTGCCCAGTGGTGGTGGCGTTGATACAAACCTTTAATCCCAGAACTCCAGAGGCAGAGGCAGGTAGTATGTCTGTGAGTTCGAGGCCAGCCTGGTCTATAGAGCAAGTACCAGGATAGGCTCCAAAGCTACACAGAGAAACCCTGTCTCAAAAAACCAAAGGGGGCGGGGGAAAGAATAGAAATGTGGGCTGGGGAGAGAAGGAGAGGGGAGAGATGGCTCAGCAGTTGAGAGTGCTTCCTTCTCTTGCAGAAGACCAAGGTTTGGTTCCCAGCACCTACATCAGGTGGTTCACAACTGCCCGTAACTCAGTTCCAAGAGATTGTGATGCTCTCTGATCTCTATGGGCCCCTGCATGCCCATGGTGCACACAAACTTATCCAGGCACACACCCATACACATAAATTAAAAAGTCATTTTTGTTTTGTTTCTCTGTTTGTTTGGTTTTGGTTTTTCGAGACAGGGTTTTGAAATGGTCAGAAAAGGCAGAAATGAAATGTTAGGAGGACAGAGAGAATAGAGAAACTTAACTGACTTGGTTTGCAAAGATTTACTAATATTAAAAGGATTGATGAGACCAGAGGAAAGTCAATGGCTAAAGGCAGCAACCTCCCAGCCCCCAATAAAAATACCCACACCACAGGCTTCAGCAGCTGAACACCAGCTCTCCTTGCTTATGTCAGGGCCTTGGGCCAGCCAGGTGGTTCATAGGTAACTGCTTGATACAAAAACCTTATGACCTGAGCCCAGTCCTCAGAACTTGTATAAACAGACTCCACAAAGTTGCCTTCTAATTTCCACATGTGTGTGTCATGGTCACACATACCATATACACGCAGGCTCTTGTCCACATAAAACAAACACACACAAATAACATGGCCCTGAGTTTTCTAGACCTAAGCTTCTATTTTTAGATCATTTTGTTGAAAGGAGACCTTGAGTAAGTAGCCCAACCTCTCTAATCCTTTTTCTCTGTCTGAGAATGAAACAATCACAGGATTGTGTGGGGATTAAATGAGATGCAGTGTTTTGCTCTGAAATGCTTTTATGCTGTTACTGTTCTTGTTTGGGTTTTTTTGTCTGTTTCATGCTGAGGATTAAACCCCAGGCCACAGTAATGTTAGGCAACAATTCTACCACTGAGCTATATTCCAGCCCTCAAAAAAAAAAAAAATCAAAACCAAACAAACAAACAAAAAACAAAGTTCTATTTTAGCATCGTTGACTTAGAAAAATGTAACCTAGAAGGACACCGCTATTTGGGGGTTTGTTGCTATCGTCATCATTGTCTCTGTTTTTATCTAGTACATCTCAAAATGATCTCAATTCATTATGTAGCTGAGGTTAGCCTAGGCCTCCTGATCCACCTACCCTCACCTCCTGAGTACAGAGATAACAAGCATACTCCGTAATGCCTAACCAGCTAATTATTAAAAACAGTTATTGAGCTGACAAGTCAGCACATCAGGTACTTGCTACTGTGTCTGATGACCTAACTTTGATCCCCAGAAACTAACCCCTGAAAGTTGTCCAGTAACTGCTCTGTTTCTGTCACCTAGACAAGGCAAAGCACTAAGATACTGCAAACATGGTCTGCAACACAAAACTGTGCACAGTCAATATCTGGATGGACCAGTGCGACAGAGCCTTATAGCTCTTATAGCATATCTCCTTGGTTCCAGAGAACCTGGCCAGTTTATGGTGACATAAATATCTTTTATGCCTAACAAGTACATAACCTAACAAAAGTTATACAAAACTTAAACAGGACAGATTTATTTGATCATGAGAGCCCACACTGCATGGACCTGTATGTTCCTGAAGTGTGGTGTTCAGTGGACAGCTGTCAGCTCTTGCCCTGCCCTGTCTGCTCTGGGCTCTTTGAAAGAAGCAGTGGGTTATTTGCAGCTGCCCCACCCCTTTCCTGGAGCCAGGGACAGAGAAGTAGAGAATAGCAAAACTCCTCATGTAACATGCCAAGAGAGCCTGACGCTGCCAAGACAGTATCTGAAAGCAGTCATCGTTATTGTCTTAAATATCCCAAAAGAGCCCGGACCAGTTCTTTTTTTTTTAAATATATTTTTATTTTATGTGCATTGGTGTTTTTGCCTGCATATATGTCTGTGTGAGGGTGTCAGAAACCTAGAACTGGAGTCACAGACAGCTATGAGCTTCTGTGTGGGAGCTGGGAATTGAACCCAGGTCCTCTGGAAGAGCATACAGTACTCTTAACTGCTGAGCCATCTCTCCAGTCCCCCAAGGTTAGTTCTTGATTCTGTTTGTGCTCTCAGGGTTCTATTGCCTTCTGCCAGTCTCTGGTTGCTGCTATCCACAAAGGGACAGCCAAATAGAGATAATATTTCTTTGCCACCAATGTCATTCCCGACATTTACCACGTTCACATTCCCCCTCTATGTGTGTGTGTGTGTGTGTGTGTGTGTGTGTGTGTGTGTGTGAGAGAGAGAGAGAGAGTGTTGGGAGGAGCCATGCCACAGGGAACATACAGAGATCATATGACAACTTTGTAAAGTCTGCTATCTCCTTTCAGTTTTATGTGGGTTCTGGGAATTGAACTTAGGCCATCAGGCTTGCACTGTGATTAGTCAATTGTGCCATCGTGCTGGCTCTCCGGACTTGCCCCATCCCCAGTTCCAGAGTTAAGTCCTCTGGCTTTTCAATAAATCTAAGATCTTCTCAGTAGTAGCCTGTCAATCAATGTATGAGTTACTTCTAAATGCCAAAGTCCTTTTGTGTTACCATGAAGACTGGCTAACTTGACTGGCTCACTTGTTTCTGATAGAACTTTCCGTGGCGTTTGCATTGTGCTCATATTCTCCTTCCCATGGTTTGCTGACCTTGCCACTTGGACCTGCTACACCTACACTGGAACTATCTACCAGACCCTCCCCTAGGGCCAGTGTAGCCTCTATCCTCCTCCTTGCACTCACTGCTTCCTCTGACCCCAATCTGGGCTCAGGCATTTGTGTCCTCAGCCCATCCTGACATCTCAGCATAGTGCCTCAGGGGAGACTTTCCCCAGGGTCACTAAGAGGCAAGGGGCACAGAGACTCAGGAAGTAGAAACTTCTTATTTTTACATTTTAATAATGCAAGTTTGTTACTTCGTTCCCACATTGTGCTGGCATTGTACAGGCATGACTCACAGTAATGCTTTGGGGTAGGGCTGGAGAGATGGCTCATGGGTTAAAAGTGCCAGCTGCTCTTCCCAGAAGACCTGGGTTCAGTTTCCAGAACCCATGCCACTCAGCTCACAATATCTGTGACTTTAGTGACAAGAAATCCATCACCCTCTTCTGGCCTCTTCCACTCACACATGAAGTATAAAGAAGATTACTTAAAATACTTTAAGATGAAGATAGTAATTTCTCCATTTTTAGATGAGGAAACAAGGGTTTAAAGAAGTTAAGGACAAAATGAATTGATGCCTGGGATCTCCTTGAACTTAAGGGGCTGGGGGTGAAAGACGCCTCAACAGGTCAAAGAGCTTCACAAAACTGATGACCTAAGTTCAGTCCCCAGAACTCAACTTAGCAGGAGAGAACCAATGCCCCAAAGTTGTCCTCTGTCCTCCACACTCCTGATATATCACACACGCGTTCAGGCACACACACACACACAAAATGCATGGATAGACATATATGTGTATATATATTGTATATAATATCACATATTATACAATATACACACAGTAATAATTTTAAATATTTAAAAAATAATATATGAGTAAAAGGAAGGAAAGCAGAGTAGAGATGAAGCAGGATTAGCCATGGACTGATAATCTTTCCAGACACATAATAGGCATATGGAAAGTCATTATGTTATATGAAATTTTTTGTCTATATTTCAACTTTTCAATTATTAAAAATATTTTCAGGGCTGGGGATGTAGCGCAGTGGTAGAATTCTTGCCTAGTAAGCCTGAGATCAATGGTTAAATTCCCAGGAGCAGGAAACAAAATTAATTAACAAACAAAACTAAACTTTATAAAGCCAAACTAGTAATAAATCATATGAGTTCTCCGTCTCAGGCTCCTAGCTTCAGTGTCTGCTCTCTCAACTTCTCCATGGGGTTTTTGGCACGGTCCCTAAAAAAAAAACCAAGTAGAACTGGTAAGCGATATTCAGAGAAATCAACGGAAATCCAAAACCTGTTAACTAATTTCTGTTCTTCCTTTCCTCAGTCAACAATAGGTAGGGACTGGAGAGATGATGGCTCAGCACTTAAGAGTGCCAACTGCTCTTGCAGAGGACCTCAGTCCTGTCCCCAGCACCACATCCCAAGGTTCACAATCACTTGTTAACTCCAACTCCAGGTGAATCGAACTAACATGTTCACATACCTACACACAGACACACAAACATAAACAAACAAACAAAAAAACCAGTGGTGGTAGTGCATATCTTTAAGCCCAGCACTTGTGAGGCAGAGGCAGACATCTCTCTCTGAGTGTAACTTAGAGGCCAGCCTGGTCTACAGAATAATTCCAGGACAGCTCTGGTCTACAGAGCAAGTTGTGGGACAGCCAGAGCTACACAGGGAAAGCCTGTCTCAAACAACAAACAGAAAGGAGCCAGGTAGGTGGTGCACTCTTCAATCCCAGCGCTCAGAAAGCAAAGGTAGGTAGACCTCTATGAGTCTGAAGTTAGACTGGTCTACGTAGTGACTTTCAGGCCAGCCAAGGCTTTGTAGTGAAATTCTGACTATAAATAAGTATCCAGGTAGTAATACCCCTGGCCAGAGCAGTGATAAAGAGCACACTTTCGATTTTTCTGCCTGCCTTGGAAGAGGTGCAGACACAGCCCAACACAGTACTTGGCAGCCAAAGTTTTCTAAAAACACCCAGGCAACAGCTGTCCTTGAGTTGTCACCAGACCTGCCAAGGCCTGAGTCAGCACCACACCCCTTCCCAGCCTCCCCTGGGAGCCAGAGCTGACTTGCCCTTTCCTGGCTCTGTCGAACAAGTTGGGCCAGCCTGGCTCTGCCCAGTTCTAAGCATCCTCCTCAGTGGACAGAACCTGCTATGTGATTCTGACCTATGGTTCCCATCCTTGTCCTCTTGTCATCCAGAGCCGTAATCTTGGTCTTGGGTTTTAGCTCTGAAGAGGGTCTAAAACAGTGGTTCTCACTCTGTGGGTCTCCATCCCAACAGGTGTCACAGATCAGACACCCTGCATATCAGATATTTATATTACAATTCACAACAGTAGCAAAATTACAGTTATGAAGTAGCAATAAAATAATTTTATGGCTGGGGGGTCGCCATAACACAAGGAACTGTATTAAAGGGTAATAGCATTAGGAAGCTTGAGATTCACTGAACTAAAAGATGACAAGTCAAAGCCAGGCATGGTGGTGCACAGCTTTAATCCCAGCACTTAGGAGGCAGAGAAAGGTAGATATCTGGGTTCAAGGCCAGCCTGGTCTACATGGTGAGTTCCAGGACAGCCAGGACTACATGGAGAAGCCTTGTCTTAGAAAGAAAAAGGAGGAAGAGGAGTAGGAAGAGGAGGGAAGGAGAGAGAGAGGAAAGGTAGGGAAGGAGGGAGAGAGGGAAGGAGGGGGGCTGGAGAGATGGCTCAGCCGTTAAAGGTTAGGCTCACAACCAAAAATATAAGAGAGGGAAGGAGGGAGGGAGAAGGGAGGGAGAGAGGGAGAGAGGAAGGAAGGAAGGAAGACACACAAAGAAAGAAAGAAAAAGAAAGAAAGAAAAGAGAGAAAGAGAAAGAAAGAGAGAGAGAAAGAAAGAAAGAAAGAAAGAAAGAAAGAAAGAAAGAAAGAAAGAAAAAACAAAGAAAAGAAGATGACCATCTAAGTCTTTGGAGACACAGACCTCTGAAAACAGTTCCTGGATGGAAAGAATAATCAAGACACCAGTATCTCCTGTCATTTGACAAGTTGTCCCTTCTCTGGATTGTCTGTGGAATTAATTGGCTTAGAAGAATACCAGAAGTAAATGTAAAACACCCTTCAGGTGGGGAGATTGGTCAGTTGTGCAAGGCAAACAGGAGGACTTGAATGGATCCACAGAACACACATTTTGAAAGCTTCATGTGGTGGCATGCACAGTTGTAATTCCAACACTGGGAAAGCAAGATAGGTGAGCCGTGGGGTTTGAGGGTAAGTTAGCCCACTTAGTCAGCATGTTCCAGGCCAGTGAGAAACCCTGTCTCAAAAAACAAAGGAGATGGTACCTGAGGAGTGATAGCCTAGGTTGACCTCTGGCTTCTACACACATGTTCACACGTGTGCACCCCCACACACTTTTACACACACAGTAAGTAAACAAACAGATAAATTTAAAAAGGAGAATGAGAGTAATCCTGTTTAACAAAGAAAGAGTCCACCTCTAGGTTGAATCCTAGAAGAGACCAAGATTGGGGCAATCTGAGAATCAAATTACATTTTTTAATATAATCTTAAAAAGATTACATTTGGCATGTGTATTCGTGCACGCTTGCACCAACCACAGTGTTCGTGTAGAAGTGAGAGGACAATTTGCAGGGGTCAGGTCTCTCGTTCTACCTTGTCGGTCCTGGGGACCCCACTCAGGTCATCAGGATTGGCAGGCAGCAAATGGCTTTTACTCACTGAGCCACCTCTCCAGCCCCAGCACCAAATCCTTGCTGGGCTTCTTCTGTTCAAAGCCTTCATTGTCCCTTCATTGTTCTCTCTTGGTTTCTAGCAGAAGGCCACTGGCCTTTGCTTTCCCTCCCCACAAACACCTCCAAGCCAGAGTGAGCACACCACTTCCACCTCACCCCGTATGTTCAAACACAGACATAGCTGTGACTGAGGAAGCTTACTAAAGCTTCATGGGAAAATGGAAAGGAGGATTACATCATATACTACGGAGCAACACTTAATTAGATCCCTCCATGTGACAAGATAGACCTGTTCTTCCAAGGTCCCCTCTCTTTATCTATTCCTCTTCTCGGGTGGAAAAGCAAATAAACAAAAAGCAGTTACTGATCAATGGGAAGATAGAATGTTTTCAACAAATTACACAACTGGATATCCACATCCAAATGGAGTGAAGCTGGACACCCCCAACTTCTGAAATTCATGTTTATGTCTATTCAGTTGTGCTCTCAAATTATATATTACATTCAACAAAAGCCCAGTGCTTGCCTGAAAACCATCTGTTTTTCTTCAAAATGTTACTTAGAAAACGGGGGGGGGGGGGGGGAGGGGAGATACCTATATTCATCCCATAGTAACAGGGCCATATCCATAATGAATATTTCTTGGGCCGGAGATGCGGCTCAGTTGGGAGAGTGCTCGTCTGGTGCACATGAAGCCTTGTTGGGCATGGTACACATTTGTATAATCCCAGCACTAAGGAGGTGAAGGCAGAAGGATCTATCGTAAATTCAAGCCCAGTCTGGGTTACAAAATGAGTTCAAGACCAGCCTAGGCTCCCTTTCTTTCTTCTTTTTCTTTTTTTCTTCTTTTTTCTTCCTCTTGGACAATCACAAGTAGCCCAGGCTGACCTTGAAGTTTGCTATGTAGCCAAGGCTGGCCTTGAACTCTAAATCTTTCTGCTTCCACATCCCAAATACAAATTATAGACAGGTATAGTCACATATACCTGATCTTGTATCAAAAAAAAAAGTTTCAAAAAAAAAAGAGTTCTGGAGAAATATACATCAATACTTGCCTAGCATCCCAGCCCTGGATTCAGCCCCCACCCCCACCCCCCGCAAAACTAATGGGTGAATCCTGAATGCTTATTAAGAACAAAATACTGGGGTTGAGAGATGGCTCAGTGGTTAAGACAACTGGCTACTCTTCCAAAGGATCCAGGCTCAATTCCCAGCATCTATTTGTTGACTTACAACCTTCTGTAAATTGAGTTCCAGGGGATCCAGTATTTTCTTCTGGCCTCTGAGTGTACCAGGCATGCATACAGTGCATAGACTTATGTGCAAGAAATACACATAAAAAATATAAAGAAAAGAGCACAGTATTTGTCTAGGTATCTGATAAAATGAGTTAATGTAATATAGCTCGTTCATAGTAAAGCCATTATATAACTTTGTTAGGTCATACCTTTTCTGTTTTATTTTGGGGATTTTTTGTTTAAATATTTTTTAGATTTTTATGTTTTATTTTATGTGTATGAAGGTTTTGCCTGCCTGTATATATGTGTATTACATGTATGCCTGGTGAGATCAGAGATCAGAGTAAGGCATCAGGTCTCCTGGAACTGGAGTTATGGATGGTTGTGAGCCACCATGTAGATGTTAGAAACCAAACCTGGGTGTTCCACAAGAGCATCAAGTGATCTTGACTGCTGAGCCATCTCTTCAGCATCTACTTTAGCTTTGGATGCTGGTGATTGAACTCAGGCCTTTAGACATACTAAGAATGTCCTCTGCCAGTGAGCCACACCCCTATCGCTAAATCACAACTTCTAAGCCATTCCTGCTGTTGTTTTGTTTGTTTGTATAATTGAGACAGGGACTCATTGTGTAGCCCTGGCTGGCCTGGAACTTGCTGTGATCTCTCTGCCTCCGCCTCTGCCTCTGCCTCTGCCTCCCGGTGCAGTACCACACCTTCTGGTCTGAACCTCTCATATTTCTTTTCTTCAGGTTTTGTTATTTTCCTTGACCTACTGGGATATAAGCAAAGGGTCTTTCTTTTTCATTTTTTTTAGATTTATTTATGTTATTTTATGTGTATGAGTGTTTTGCCAGCATGTATGTATATGTACCGCTCACACATGCCTGTGGAGATTAGCAAAGGGTTTCAGGTTTCCTGAAACCAGGGATGAGATGGTTGCTGGCCACCATGTGTCTGCTAAAAACTGGACTCAGGTCCTCTGCAAAAGCAACAAGTGCTCCTAACTGCTGAGCCAGCTCACCAGCTTCTCTCTCTCTCTCTCTCTCTCTCTCTCTCTCTCTCTCTCTCTCTCTCTCTCTGTCTCCTTTTAATTTTCTAAAGATAGCAAAGCTGAGGTATAGTGCAGAGAGGCTCTTCATCTCAGATAGTGGACAGTTGGTCTTTAGAATATGTGAAACTGACATGAGGCCACTGAGAAGCTCTGGTGGGAAACTGTAACCATAAGGGACACTATGTGACCTTTGGACACTGTCACTGAAGCTCTGTGGTCAATAAGGAGCACTGGACAGGAGAAGACAAATTGTCAGTGTTTCTCCCACAGAGACAGGGAAGAGACGCCAGCGCTGTGCAAGGCAGAATTCTGTTTGGCAAGTGACATCTGTCCTCATGCATGACTCATCCGGCTGCCACAGCGTTGCACCACAATCTTTTAAGGTATTTAGCCCAACTCTATATTTACCAAGGGGCTCTTGGATCCACGTTAGGCTTCTGAAGTACAACTTCCCAGGGCAAAGAATGTGTGACCCAGCATTTCTCTAGGCTGATTGTCAATTGCTGTTTCCAGAGTGAATGAATAATGCTGTGTCTGCTTTCTCTGAAAACAAATTGTTATTGAGTGCTAGCTACATGACAGGCATTGGTTGGAGCCCTTTTAACACAGACAGGACCCCTGTCCTCACCGAGTGTGCATAGTGTCAGGGCGGGGGTGACACATAACAAAAAAGTGAAAGGAAAATCATTATCTCATTTCCAACTCTAATGGTCCCTACCTAAGGTTGCTGAATTCCTGAACACATGGTTTGCTGTATGGCTCTTTGGGAGACCCTCCTGTGTCCACCTTACCAGGAACAATGAAATTGTTGTAGCCTAGGGCTCTACAAGTATAACGACCCAAATTCAAATGCATGTACGCGCACACACACGCGCGCACGCACACACACACACACACACACACACACACAAACACAAATTCAGGTATGGCTGTTTGAGACTGTACCCCAGAGCTGTAGGGACAGAGGAAGAAGCACCTATGGGTTTGCTGAACTTCAGGCTAGCTCTAGATTCAGTGAGAGACCCTTTCTCATAGAAATAGGTGGGGAGGGATACAATAGGAGAGCCAATATTCTCATTTGTCTGCACATGAGACTAAATGCATATACATATACTCTTACACATTTAAAAAATATTTTGCTGGGCAGTGGGGACGCATGCCTTTAGTCCCAGCATTCGGGAGGCAGAGGCAGGGGGATCTCTGTGAGTTCGAGACCAGCCTGGTCTACAAGAGCTAGCTCAAGGACAGCCTCCAAAGCCACAAAACGAAACGCCCCCCCCCCCCAAAAAATAAAAATATTTTGTTGCTGGGTGGTGTGGAATAGGCCTTTAATTCCAACACTCCAGAGGTGGATCTCTGTGAGTTCAAGGCCAGCCTGGTCTACAGAGTGAGTTCTGGAACAGCCAGGGCTACCCAGTGAAATCTTGTCTCCAAAAAACAAAACAAAACAAAACAAAACAAAAATACTTTGTTATATGACCTGCATGGTGACTCCTAAAGCAGGAAAATTGATCATTTGAAACCAGCCTGGCCTACAAAGCAAGATTCTATCCAAAAACTCCCTGTCCGAAAATTCCCTGTCCAGGGCTGTCAAGCTGGCTCAGCAGGTAAGGACATTTGCCACTAAGTCTAATGACCTAAGTTCCATCCCTAGAACTCACAATGTAGAAGAGGATGCTAAAAGAAAATATTCGTTAACAAGGTCTCATTCTGTAGCTGAGACTAGGTTGGAATTTATCACGTGGCCCAAGCTGTCCTCAATTTAACAGCAATTCTACTGCCTCGGGCTACGGAGTTCTGGGATTATGAGTTACCACAGGTGACAAATTGAGGTTTGTTCATGTGTGTTCATTTGCCTGCTCACACTTGTGTGGAGGATAGAGGTTAAAGTCACATCCTCCTCTTCCTTTCTCTCCAACTTTGTTTTTGTTTTTCAGAACAGAGTTTCTCTGTCTAGCACTGGCCATCCTGGAACTCACTCTGTAGACTAGGTTGACCTTGAACTCAAGAGGTTCGCCTGCCTCTACCTTCTAAATACTAGGATTAAAGGATGTGCCACAACCGCCCAGCTCCATCTTAGGGTTTTGTTGTTGTTGTTGTTTGTTTTAAGATTTTCAAGACAGGATTTCTTTGCATAGCTTTGGAGCCTGTCTTGTAGACCTTCAACTCACAGAGATCCACCTGCCTCTGCCTCCCGAGTGCTGGGATTAAAGGCATGTTCCGGCCCATCTTAGGTTTTTAAGACAGGGTTTGTCATTGGACCTGGAATTGACCATTTCAGCTAGGTTAGCTAACTACCAAACCTCTGGAATCTTTTTGTCTCTGCCTGTCTCTCCCCTCAGCTCTGGGATTTTATGGATAAACTACCATGCCTGTCTTTTTACATGAGTACAGGGATCTAAACTCAGGTCCTCATGCTTGCAGAGCAAGGGTTTTACCACCCACTAAGCCATATCCCAGGCCCTGATAATTGAGTTGCTTGGTTTGGGGTTTTTTGGTTTTATTTTTTGTAATGTCTACACAGGGGATGGTAGCACAGAGCATAGCAACCACCTTGGGAGGGCCTATGGGCCATAACAACCAGTTGACCAATCAACACAGGGCAAGCCCTCCAAGCCTGGAGGCACACCAATCCTGAGCCTGTGTGTACCCCTTATGCTGCCCTACAAGATCTCTATGCAGACGCTTCGAGCTGTCTTTTCTAGCCATCCGCCATGGTGGGTGGATGAAAGACCAGAGCTAACATGGGGTTGGCTCGTTAAACAACAATAAAGCCTCATGCTGTTTGCATCAAGCTTTCGACTCCGCCTGGTGATTGGGGTGACAGCTGTCCTGGGCTGAGATCCTGGAGGCCTGAGCTTCCAGGGGTCTTACAGTTCAAGGACTGGCTGGCTATAAGACTCTGACCCCAGCCCCAGAAACAAACAGGGGCCAGGAATGTAGCTCAGCTGGTAGAGGGTTTTCCTATCAGCACAGAACCCTGATTCCTATCCCCAGAACCACATAAACTGCTCATGGTCTAGCATGCCTGTATCCCAACAACCAGGAGACAGAAACAGGAGGACTAAGAGTTGAAGGTCATCCTCAGTACATGGTGAGTTCAAGACTAACCTGGGCTATGTGGGACTGTTTCAAAACATATACAATTTATATTGTTCTTTTCCTTATGGAGATCATAAAGTTGAAACTTCGGCAGCTACAGAAAACAAAAGATGTTTAGAGTCACTCCTAAAACCAAAGTTGACAGCAATTTAGGGGTGTGGCACTCCCCAGTCTCCAGGCTGCTTGAGATTTTGCTGAACAAAAGCTGGAGGTGAAGGTGGGGAAGAAGCAGCAATTGTGCTAAGGTTGTCTTTGGAAACCACACATAACAAAAGAAGATAGAAGTTTATATTTGATTCACTTGCTAAAATATCACTGAAACCAGCCCATACATGTGTATGGTAATTGCCCAACACATATTTGGTCATTGAAAAAAAAAAAAAAAGATCAAGATGTAATGAAGCCGGGTGTGGTGATCTGTGCTTATGACCTCAGCATTTGGGAGGTGAATGAAGGGAGATTCAAAATTCAAGGTCCTACTAGACTATATAGCAAGTTTAAGGTCATCCTGGGTTACCATTCTACCCTGGCTGGCTATGGTGTCTCAAAAGAAACAAAGAAACAATAAGTAAATAATAAATGAACAAAGAATGGAAATGTAATTTAGTTTAGTTAGAGTCCTGACAGCCAGGACTACACAGAGAAACCCTATCTCCAAAAACAAAAAAAAAAACAAAACAACAAAAACCCCAAACAAACAACAATCCTAACAAAACAATTGAGCTTCCTTCCTTCCTTCCTTCCTTCCTTCCTTCCTTCCTTCCTTCCTCCCTCCCTCCTTCCCTCCCTCCCTCCACATCTTTGTATCTTTCTCGTTTCTTTTTTATTTCATTGTGTCACTTCGTCCATCCCAGTGGATTGTACTTATGCTGCCTTTTTAGGACACCTCCCAGCCATAATCAAATTGCTAGTCTAATAGCACTGCTACATGCACATTTCCAAAAATATTCAGTCACCGTGTTGGTATTCACTGTTAGTCAGCTTTCTGTTACAATGACAAAACAACCAGAGACAGTGAACTTGCAAAGAGGAAATCTCACCACTTCAGGGGTTTTAGTCCATGCACACTTCAGTCTATGGCTTTGGGCCTGTGGTAGCACAGTATAGACATTGAGGCAGGAATATGAGGCACTGAAGACTTGGAGATCTCAAGGTAGCCAGGAGATAGAGGGAGATAGATGAAGAGACCATATTCTCAAGTATTCAGTACATGGACCTTAGAGGACAGTGCATAGTCAACCTATAAAATTCACCAGATTCCTACTTCAGCAGAATTTCAAAGCAGAGTGTTCAACCAGGTAAAGAGGAAATGGGAAAGGAAGCAGACAAGAGTGACTGTGGCAGAGGAAGCAATAAATGAAAAGGAAGTCACAAAAGGGCTCCAGGTACAACTGAGCATGATCTTAGGGCTGCTAGTCATCCCTTTGTCTTTGGAAGGCATCTCCTAGAACTGTGCAGTGCACCACCTAGGAAGCCACACACAGTAGGTATGTCTTGGCCAAGGAGGATAAGAACTCTGATGTGATGGGAAGTCAGGGTCAGTAGGGCAAGGAGCAAGAGAAGCCGTGTACAGGTGTGGGGCAATAGCATCGATTCATTCTTTGTTAGAGGATCATGAAGCTCCACCCTGCTCCTGAGCCTCCCTTACCTCATGAGGGATTACAGATGTGTCCTTTTCTTGGATCCCTTGGCCTTCTCAGCCCATAGGGCTGTCACTGAGCTGGGCTGAAGTGAAAACCAAGCCAGAAAGGAAGAATGCTGAGCACGCTCCAACTTGTCTTGCTCCACAGCTCCAGTCTCAACAAGTGGAGAAGCCAACACCCTGCCCTTCTCTTTTCACCTTCCTCTCTTGCCTTCCGCCTGGACACCCTCCACCAGCTGGGAAAACTGGGTAAACTGGGATGGGAAGTTGCAACCCATGTAATTAATCCTTGGGCTCATCATCAAGGCTTCTGAGGGCACAAGAAAATGAAATGAAAAATCCCAGCACTCACAGGTGTCTTCACCACAGCCCACAGGCATGAGGGTGTGCCTGTGGGAAAGTCCTGTGAGGGGGCACTGTTGGCCTCCAAATCTTTCAGGAAGTTTGTAGAGATCTGTGTCTTGTACTTCTGTGAAAGACATCTAATGAACTGGGTATGGTGGCACACATCTGTAATCTCAGCCAGACTGCTGGTGCTACATGGTAAATTTCAGGTGTGTCTCTAATAATAATAGTCTCTAATAATAATAATGATGAAGATGAAGAAGAAGAAGAAGAAGAAGAAGAAGAAGAAGAAGAAGAAGAAGAAGAAGAAGAAGAAGTGACCAATGGTTGAAGTCAGGCCTCCCTGTCGGGCTAGCAGGAGACCTCCAATGCCTGTCTGAGAAGGTGTGGACTCTTCTAGAAGCTGAGGATCATCTTCGTACTCTGCCTTTCCAAGTGCTCACAAGGGCCGGCCCATGTCTGAGACCTCTGCCCTCAGGAGGCTGAGGAAAGAGGATCAGCAGCTAAGGCCAGCCTGAGCTACAGAGTGAGAGCCTCTCCCAAAAAGAAGGGGAGAATAAAAAAAGGGTGGGGGACAGAAAAGGAAAGGGAGAGAACTGGGGAGAAGAACACAAACTAGATTCCTTAAAGTAGAAGCCAGGCAGATGGAAAGGGTGAAGAGCTGCAGAGTGTGGCATGGCATGACTCTCTCTTGGCTTTGGCTACTGAGGGATTAGTTCTGAAGAAATGGGTGGCACCTCCCAAGGAAGATGACACACACAGAGAAGCACACATGCAGCTAAATAAATAGATCGAAAGTGTATTTTAAAAATCAAATCAACTAACTAGATATGCTCTCTCCTTTTCACAGGACTTGTGGTGATTGCTGCTCCATAAGGAGACAGTAAAGCAGGATCAAGTTCTCTTAAGGAGGCTCCTAACTAGCACCAGGCTTAGAGGCGCACACCTTTAATCCCAGCACTTGAGAGGCAGAGGCAGGGGGAAATCTGAGTTCCAGGCCAACCTGGTCTACAGAGAGAGTTCCAGGACAGCCAGGGCTACACAGAGAAACCCTATCTTGAAAAGCAAACAAAAATGGAGGCTACTACCCAATTAGAGACAGAATAATCCCCCTGAAGCTCCTAGACAGTGGGACCTAGTGATGTAGTTGTTGGTTTTATTTTGAGTCAAAATGGAAATTGTAATCTTTTTCTGTCCTGCCAGCCACCTCCCAAATAATGACACAGAGACTTCTTATTAATTATGAAAGCTCAGCCTATAGCTCTTACACTAGCTCTTACAACTTAAATAAACCTGCTTTTATTTACCTGTGTTTTACCATGTGGCTTTTTATCTTCCTTTCATTCTTTATGTCTGACTCTTTCCAATGTCTCTTTGGCATCTCCCCTGCAACTCAGCTATCTACTCCTACTTCCTCTCTCTGCCTGGAAGTCCTGCATATACCACCTGCCTAACTGTTGGCTGTTCAACTTTTTATTATACCGATCACAGCCACACACCTTCACACAGTGTACAAATATCCCACAGCAGAAAATGGACATGAATTGCCTGAGCCAACTCCAGCCAGGCCAAAGGGAGTCTGTTAAACTTCCCAGGAGGATAGGGCAGGGCAATGGCAGAAGGGGTTCACAGGTGCCCACGAGGCCCCCATGTGCTGGAAAAAGTCTTGTTCCTAGTGAATAGGGTACGTGGTGGGGGGCGGCTTTGGAAGAGCAAACAAAGAAAAGAACAAAGAGTAAACAGGGATGGCAAATGACTCATCTCCACCTTGTTCTTTCTAGCAGCCTTCAGCATTTGGCACCAGCAATGCACACTAGGAGGAAAGGGAGAGTCTAGGGTGTCTGCTGATTTTGTTTATGTCACATCCCTCCTCCTCTTCTGCAAAGAGAATCCAGGTTTTCCTTGGGAAAAACTCTGACTCCAGAATGGACCCCCACCACTGATTACCAAGGTCTAGGGATGGGTGTGTGATCCAGGTGAGCCAATAAGACTCATGTTTGCAGGACATTGTCAGAAACAATTGGGGACAAGCATGAAGCCAACAGAGGAAAGCAGAGCCAAGAGGCCATTTCCTGGTAACACCCTTTGGGTCCTGGACCTAGCTATACCCAAAGCTAGACTCACCCGAAGGGGTTTTCCCAAGTGAGCCAAAACATTTCTTTCTTCTCTCTCTCTCTCTCTCTCTCTCTCTCTCTCTCTCTCTCTCTCTCTCTCTGTCTCTCTCTCTCTCTCTCTCTCTCTCTCTCTCTCTCTCTCTCTCTCTCTTTCCTTTTGGTTTTTTGAAACAGGGTTTCTCTGTGCAACAGTCCTGACTGTCCTGGAACTCATTCTGTAGAACAGTCTGGCCTTGAACTCACTGAGATACACCTCTCTGCCTCCCATGTCCTGGGATTAAAGACATGTGCCACTACCGCCTAGCTTGCTTTCTTTGTTTAAACTGGCTTGGATATGGTTTCTGTTGCATTCCACCAAAAGAGTACAACAAATTCAGGAAGTTTAATCTGAGGCTGGGTATAGTTCAGCAGGGAAGTGCTTGCCCGGCATGTCTAAGGCCCTAGGTTTAATCTATCAAAATGATGGGTAAAGGACTGGAGAACAGGCTTTGTGCTTCCCATGCCTTGGTTTCTTTACCTGTTACTGTGCTAGAGTAATACCCTGAGGATCCTGACAGAAGCAATTTAAGGAAAGGGAAGCTTATTCTGCCCCTCAGTTCCATCATGGTGGAAAGTTCAAAGCAACAAGAGCCTGAAGCAGCAGGTTGTGTCACTTCTACTATCTGAAAGCAGAGAATGAGGGACACATGCTGTTGCTAAGCTCCATTTCTCCACTTACACAGTCCAGGATCCCAGCAGGGAATGGTACCGCCCACAATGGGTGAGTTTTTCTCACTCCAGTGAATGCAATCAAGATAACCCCCCACAGGCACAACTAGAGGTCCTTTCCCGTGACTCCAGAGTCTGTCAAGATGACAATTACTAAAGCATCACACTAGGCAGGGTTTACTGATGAGCTACAACCCCAGCCTGCCCCACCTTATCTTTTTAAATACTTCTTTTAAATTGTGCAAGAGCTTGCTGACACTCCCTAGTTCCCACACTTCTTTCCTGGCACGTCTTTCAGGCTGGCCTCTCTAGCACTGCCTCCTCTCTATCGTCACACTTCATCTAATAGCACAAGAATAGAAGCACGAAGCTGGGCGGTGGTGGCACACACCTTTAATCCTGGCACTCAGGAGGCAGAGGCAGAGGGAGCTCTGTGAGTTCGAGGCCAGCCTGGTCTACGAAGTTAGTTCCAGGACAGCCAGCGCTTCACAGAGAAACCCTGTCTCGAAAAACAAAAACAAAGGATCGGAGAGATGGCTCAGGGGTGAAGATCCTTGCTGCTAAGCCAGGCCACTTGTCTTAGGGTTTCTTTTGCTTAGACAAAACACCATGACCAAAAGGCAAGTTGGGGAGGAAAGGGTTTATCAGGCTTACACTTCAGCATTGATTACTAATTGAAAAATGCCTTACAGCTAGATCTCAGAGGCATTTCCTCAGCTGAGGCTCCTTCCTCTCTGATGACTCCAGCTTGTGTCACGTTGACACAAAAACAGCCATCCACCACCCGATTGCACTCTCAGACCCTGCGCGGTGGAAGGAAAGAACAGCTTGCTTGCAAGCTGTTTTCCGATCTCTACACAAGTACCATACCCTGTGTGAGTGCACACACACACACACACACACACACACACACACACACACACACACGTACACACACACATGCACACATGCACAAACACATGGGAACACTCATGAGCGCACACAAGCACACACTGCAAAAAAAGCAAAAGAAAAATTATAAAAAGACAAAAAAGTATAATGAGTATGGCTATTGTTCCAGGATAGCCAAGGCTACACAGAGAAACCCTGTCTCAAAAAAACAAAGAAAGAAAGAAGGAAAGAAAGAAAGAAGGAAAGGAAGGGAAGGGAGGAAGGAAGGGAGGGAGGGAGGGAGGAAGGAAGGAAGGAAGGAAGGAAGGAAGGAAGGAAGGAAGGAAGGAAGAAAGAAAGGAACACAGTGCAAGGAATAATATATACTAGCTAGGGACATAGCTCGGTTGGTGGGAATACTTGCTTAACCTGCATGAAGCTCTTCTGCCCCAATCCCAGCACTGCCTAAGCTGGGCCAGAGCACAGTCCTCTAATTCTAGTACCTCAGACATGGAGGTGAGGAAGATCAGAAGTCTAAGGTCATTCTCAGCTATGTAGAGAGTTCAAGGCCTGCCTGGGCTACAAGAGACCCTTTCTCAAAAAACAAGCAGAACTTTGCTGTTTTCTGAGATTCTGTGCTGTGCTTTAATAAGAAGAAGAAGAAAAAAGAAAGAAATATACTATGTGTGTCTAGAAGCTTGTTCAGATGATTACCGAAACTGGAACAGGTATGGGTACTACTGATTCATAAAATACTGTTTAGTTATCTTTGTCTCACACACATACACACACATAATTTGAATTTTTGGATAATTTAGCCGATTACTTTGAACAAAAAGTATCTTGGTCACCATGTTGAGTTGACATTGTACAGAAGTTAACAACAATATTGTTACTTTTAAAAAATTATTTTATTTATTTATTTACTTATTTTTATGGCTTTTTTGTTTTTGTTGTTTTTTGGAGTTTTTTGTTGTTGTTTGTTTGTTTGTTTGTTTTTTGAAACAGGGTTTCTCTGTGTAGCCCTAGCTGTCCTGGAACTAGCTCTTGTAGACCAGGCTGGCCTGGAAATCTCACAGATCCACCTGCCTCTGCCTCCCGAGTGCTGGGATTAAAGGTGTTTGCCACTACCTCCCAGCCATAAAAAATTTTTCATCTTATTTTATGTGTATGAGTATTTTGCCTGCATGTATGTATGTGTACCATGTGCATGCCTGCTGCCTTTGGAAATCACAAGAGAACATCAAACTCCCTGGAACTGGAGCTACAGATGGTTGTGAGCCACCATGTGGTTGCTGGGAACTGAATCTGGTCCTCTGTAAGAACATTGAGTGCTCCTAACCACTGAGCCATCTCCCCAGCTTCAGCTACATTGTTCTAAAAACATTGAACTTAGTTCTTACCATTTGTACAGGGATATGACACTACTAAATACAGAAGGTCTTACCTACATGGCTTTGATTACAGGAATCAATACAGTATTCTCTCGACAACAAAAAAGCAAAAACAGGAAAAGCACAGCAACTCCTGATCACCCACATTTACCTACATTCTAGGCATGTGCCACCAGGCCTAGCTCTTCATTCTAAATTCTGCTTACATATCCCATGGGAGTCCCATAGGGGAGGGAGCCACTACTGAAGCTTCTGAGTTGGGGATGCCACCTGGACAGGATGCCACACATGCCCAGAAGTAATGAGCTGGGTGAATAGGATCTAGGTCACTACAGGTCACAACATGGATGAGCCATTGTCTCTGTGGTCATGGGAAGCAAAAAACCTGAGAGATTAATTTTAGTTTGGGAAGAGGAAGACCTGAGACTCAAGAGAATGCTGGTGAGGGTGAGAATGTGAGATAGGCATGCTAGCAGTGACAAGACCCCTCCTTTCTGGCTCCCACAGGCTATCCTGGGCCCTTTCTCTCTTCTTCTCCTCCACCATCGCCCCTTTTCTTTCCTCCTAACCTCTTAATGACTGTCCCTGCTTTGGCTGACCTCCTACACATAGCCCGGGGACTGCTGGCCTGCAGGCCTCTGAAACACTCTACAGGGGCTGGAGAGAGATGACTCAGCAGCTAAGAGCACTCACTGGTCCTTGCAGAGGACCCAAGTTCTATTCCCAGTACCCACATGTGTAGGAAGCCGGTTCCTGCATTATTATGCTGCCTGAAGACACCAAGGTGTGAATTACTTCACAGGCGCTGGGTAATCTCCATTCCTTTGATCTCTGCCTATCCCGTGGCTCATTTTAGCCTGAGGAGCTAAAGCCATTCATAGGGTAATACGTCCCAGGCGGCTGGTCAGCCTTTTATATAGGGATGGTTTTCTTAGTTCAATGTCTCTGCTCAGTCTCTGTTCAGTCTAATACATTAAAGCTTGTCTGCAGAAGGATCCGAGTGTCCTGCGTGTATTTCTTGCTGGCGAGGAATACAGAGCGGGCGCGGGACATATGGTGCCGAAACCCGGGAAGCTTAACATCTCCAGCACCTCAGAGACCCCTCTAACGAGGCGGATTCAGAACTGCAGGGTGGTAAATTCGGAGAGGTATGATTTTTCTGGACTTTGGCTTGGGAATGTTGCTATTTTGGGAGGTTAATCTATTTTGACTTTTCTCACTGTTGTAACAATCTTAAAGAAGTCCAAAATTACATATCAGAAACCGAATGTAATGAGAAAAATTCGGAGAGGTATGATTTTTCTAGACTTTGGCTTGGGAATGTTACTATTTTGGGAGGTTAATATAGAGGCTTCTATGCTTTTACTAGGAGCTATTTTGACTTTTCTCACTGTTGTAGCAATCTTAAAGAAGTACAGAATTACATATCAGAAACCGAATATGGTGAGAGATGGGGCGCGCCTAACAATAAAATATAAGAAAAAAGGACCTCCCGGGATGTCTAGTGACATGGGAGTGTATATAAGAAAAAAAACTACAACAAATAAGAAAAAAAGACCTCCTGGAATGTCTACTGACAAGGGAGTGTATAAAGCTTTAAATCTTGATAGCTCTGATAACTCTAAAAGCTCAAGAGATAAAGTTTTAAAAGAAACAGCTCAGCTAGATGAGGGAGAGACAGAGAAGGAGGGAGAGAGAATGGGGAATGGCCGGTCACACCCCGGTAAATTTAGGAGAGATGAGGAACCTAGCCTCTGCCCTGCAACGAAACTGGAAGCCTTGGAGCTGAGCAGCTCAGACTCTGAGATTTTAGACTCTAACAAGGAAGCAGAGCTAGAGGAGGAGCTGCCAAAAGTAAAAACAAATATGAGGCCATCGCCTGTTAATTCAGCGGGTGTACTTCTATCAGCACACCCACTATTTGGTACCGACTCCTTTTTACCATCAGAGGAGAGGAGAAAATTACAGATGGCTTTCCCAGTCTTTGATAGGGGAAAAGGCCATGCCTGCTATTCAACACTTCTTAAAGGCCTGGAATGCCTGGGGCTTTAAAGCCTCATTTACATTAACGCTGGGGGCCATACCGAGGCCAAGAGTCTCACCTCAAAAACTAAAAGGCCAAAAGGAAATGGTAAAATGGAAAGATATCTTAACTGATTTTTGGAAAGACCCGGATCCTATTCTCATAAGATCCAGGGGAGCGATATTGTGTTTTTTCCACAGGATGAAGAAAATCCTCTGTGGATCCCAGAAAGACTCACCCGAAGAGCCTCTACAGACCTTCAAAAGTCGAAACTCCACCCTCTACCCCCGGGAGTTGAGAGCCGCTATTGTTATCCAGATTAACTCCTGTCCTTGGCGGAGAGATAACAAGGGGTGGGGGTAATTGTTCGATACAGCCGTTTACAGATTGCTGTTATTTTTGGCGGGTCTGTGAGAAAAGGGGTGGATATGCAGCCGCCTGCGAAATGCTGTTACTTCTTTGGCTGGCATGTAAGCTCCAGGGCTCAAACCAAGAGATCATCCAAGCGCTTATATTTTGGCTAAGCGATAGGCCGCCGGCCAGACAGCTCTTGCACACCCGGAGCCTAGGCTCACTGCACAGGGTAGAGTGTCTGGTTTGTGCAGCCCCAAAGAGGGATGCTGAGCATAGGCATCGCACAGAGTTGCCTATTATACAGGCTTCTCTGGGAGGTACGTTGACCTGCATAAGGGTTACCTGCCCTGAGAATCCCCTTTCCCAGAAAAACGGCAGAGGACAGGTCGGGAGTACTTCGGGTCAAGCTGACAGCCTGATGGTGACTCTCGTACACAGTCTTAATGTTTGATTTTGGGAAGGTCAACCCCTGCCTCTATCCCTCAACATATGGGTGACCTATTTGCTTGTAATAATATAAAGCCTTTTCATTAATTAATAAAAAAAGGGTGATATGTAGGAAGCCGGTTCCTGCATTATAATGCTGCCTGAAGACACCAAGGTGTGAATTACTTCACAGGCGCTGGGTAATCTCCATTCCTTTGATCTCTGCCTATCCCGTGGCTCATTTTAGCCTGAGGAGCTAAAGCCATTCATAGGGTAATACGTCCCAGGCGGCTGGTCAGCCTTTTATATAGGGATGGTTTTCTTAGTTCAATGTCTCTGCTCAGTCTCTGTTCAGTCTAATACATTAAAGCTTGTCTGCAGAAGGATCCGAGTGTCCTGCGTGTATTTCTTGCTGGCGAGGAATACAGAGCGGGCGCGGGACACACATGGTGCTCACAACCATCCATAGCTCCAGTTTCAGGGCATCTGATGCCCTCTTCTGACTTCTATTGGCACAGTGCACACACATCTGCACAGCACAGACATATGTGTGACCAATTCACTCCCACACATAAAATGACATTTTTAAAAAAATTGGGGGTATGTGGTTTTTTGAGACAGGGTTTCTCAGTGTAACAGCCCTGGCTGTCCTGGAACTCGCTCTGGAGAACAGGCTGGCCTCAAACTCAGAGTTCCACCTGCCCAGCTACATTTTTTTCTTTATGATTTTTAAATGTCAACAGGTGGTGGTGGCACATGCCTTTAATCCCAGCACTTGGGAGGCAGAGGCAGGTGAAGCTCTGTGAGTTTGAAGTCAGCCTGTTTTACAGAGAGAGTTCCAGGAAAGGCTCGAAAGCTCACAGAGAAACCCTGTCTTGAAAAAAACAAAGAAATGTATAGTTTTGACATTGCTAAAATGGCCAAGAACCTGAGATTACTAGGTCATAGGCCCTAGTAGAAACCCTACTGCTACTGTTCTGCTAAAGGAACACAGCAATCAAATGACTCCTAATGGCATGTTGTTATACCCATGTACAATGTGTCACCCAGTCCTCCTCAGAGAAGCTTCTTCTTGTAGTAGATGGCAATTGACACAGAGACCCATAACTGACAATGTGCAGAGAGAGAGAGACTTTGGAGCACTCTGACCTAAATAGGATATCTTCATCATATCAGCCCCTCAAGGTTCACGGATCCTTGGGGAAAAGGAGGTAGAAAGATTGCAAGAGCCAGGAGAGGGGGATGACTCCAAGGAAACAGCATCTTCCATTCATAACAGGGCTGATGCACATCTGAACTCACAGAGACTGTGACAGCACACACAAGAGCCACAGAGGTCAAGCCAGACAAAATCCCAGCCCCATGAATACCCCCTATTAAGAAACTATTTGCAGTTGGTACCTTCTGGGAAATGATAAATTGTTTTTCACTGGAATGAAACTGTGAAGAACAACCACACTCACTCCAGGGCAAGCAGCATGCCCAAGAGTAGTTGGCCAAGACAAAATTGGCTCCATTGTGTGTGTGTGTGTGTGTGTGTGTGTGTGTGTGTGTGTGTGTATGTGTTAATTTAGCATTTTTATCTTGTTGGGTTTTTTTGGTTTGTTTGCTTGCTTGTTTTGATTTCCATTGTTTTTGTTTTTTTTCTTGTTTCAGAGGCAGAAAGATCATGAGGTTGTATGGGCAGGGAAGTGGAGAAGATCTGGAAGAAGTTGGGGAAGGGAAGCAATATGATCAAAATATATTGCATGAAAAAGTTTTAGATAAGAAAATTATTTAACAAAGTCTAGAAAGTTCTTTAAGAGCTTTCTTGTTGCCATAGTCAATGAATGTTCTTCAGTTCTAATCTTGTTTCAATCTGTCCGTCCATTCATTTATGGTGCTATGTATTGGTTAGAGGCCAATTTCATGGCCAGAGCTGGGGATATACAGTGTTCAGCAAGACCACTGCGCAGAAGTTCCCTACACAGATAGTATTCTAAGGGCAACGACACAGCTCCATTGGTAGAGTGCTTGCCCAGCAGGCACAAGGCCGGACTCATATCCCT
Organism: Cricetulus griseus; assembly: GCF_003668045.3. Classification (NCBI taxonomy): domain Eukaryota; kingdom Metazoa; phylum Chordata; class Mammalia; order Rodentia; family Cricetidae; genus Cricetulus; species Cricetulus griseus. The sequence continues at coordinate 14,270,926 of NC_048600.1, forward strand.
GGCACTCCATAAATCACATGTGATGGTGCACACCTGCTATCCTGACACTTGGGAGATGGAGGCAGCAGAGCCAGGAGTTTAAGGTCATCCTCACCTACTCGGTGAGTTTGAGGCCAGCCTCAGCTACATGAGACCCTTTTTAAAAGAAAAAGAAAAGAGAGGGAGACAGACTTGTTCTTCCTTTTAAGATCCACCACACTCATTTGTGCACACTCATGCCCATGCACAAGAACATTCTACAGACATGTGCTCTCACTTTCTCTCTTCCCCAAAGCCTTGAGTGAGGACCCATTGGTCAGGCCTGTGTCTATGGGGAACAACTGAAATGGGAAGGAAGTTGGTCTGGCTTCTGGAGGAAGCTGGGTGGGGGGGAGGTAGCCTGCAGGGGTCACTCAAGGATGTGACCCTCTGCTCATGAGTTTAGGAGTGCAGAAGCCTGAATCTCTGAATTGCAAGACCCCAAAGGGAAAGCACACAGCCAGGATCTCAGACTCTGGGCCACCCAGGTAGTGCTTGTGACCAGACCCTCCCGGAAGGACGAGTGAAGGCCTACAGGTTGGCGCCAGCCTTTTTGGGGCCAAGCAAACCTGGGCACATGCCTGCTGCCTGGTACTCCTTTACTGAACCCTGGCCTCCTCCTGGACCATCAGGCTCCCATAGCTGAGGGACTTTCCAGGCAGGTCCTGGCAGAGTGCTGTTGTCTTCTTACAATGTGGGGAGCCAGACAACCAGGGCTCTGCTGGCTCAAAGTCCAACTGTTATGGTGAAAGAAAGGCCAGAATTTCCCTTTCTTTCTCTTCCCTAGGGAATTAAACAACATAGAACAAAAATAAAGAAGAGAAAATAACGAAGGTGATAGAAGAAAGAGTGGGAAAAGAAGAGGTAGGCGGAGGGAACCTTAAGTTTTAAAAAGAATAGTAGGATATGTCCATAATATTAGCACATGAGAGGCAGAACAGGATGATCTTGGGCTCAGGTCAGCCCAGGCTACATAACAAAACCTGTCTTTAAAAAACAAAAAGTTGCTGGGGCAGTGATGGCACATGCCTTTAATCCCAGCACTGGGGAGGCAGAGACAGGTGGATCTCTGTGAGTTCAAGACCAGCCTGATCTACAAGAGCTAGTTCCAGGACAGCTTACAAAAAAAAAAAAAAAAAAAAAAAAAAAAAAAAAAAAAAACCACAGAGAAACCCTGTTTCAAAAAAAAAAAAAAAAAAAAAGAAGTTAGGGCCCGGCAATGGTGGTGCACACCTTTAATCCTAGCACTGGGGAGGCAGAGGCAGAGGCAGAGGCAGAGGCAGGTGTACCTTTGTGAGTTTGAGGCCAGCATGGTCTATAGAGTGAGTTCCAGGACAGGCTCCAAAGCTACAGAGAAACCCTGCCTTGAAAAACCAAAAGAAAAAAGAAAAAAAAAAAAGAAAAAAGAGTTAGGCTGACAATAGCACAAACCTTTAGTCCCAGCACTCTAGAGATAGAGACACAGGCAGATCTCTGTGAGTTTGAGGCCACCTTGATCTACTTGATCTATCAGTTGAGTTTGAGGCCAGTCAGGCCCTGTCTTAAAGAGCTAGGCCCAAGGCCCAGCTGGGCTACAGAGTGAATTTAAGGCCAACCTAGGCAAATTAGTGATATTCTGCAACAAAACAGAAACTTAGAGAAGGCTGGACTGATAAACTGCCTGTCACTAAGCATGGTCATCCAATTTGATCCTGAAACCCACAGAGTGGAAGTCTCTCAAACTGATTCCCACAAGTTAGCTGACCTTCCCAGGTTGCTGCAGTGTATACACATAAATAAGCAAACAAATGTAATTCAAAAAAGAAGAAGAAGAGGAAGAAGAAGAAGAAGAAGAAGAAGAAGAAGAAGAAGAAGAAGAAGAAGAAGAAGAAGAAGAAGAAGAAGCTTGGAGCTACAGCTCAGTGTGGCAGAGCACTTGCCTCATCTCAGATTCAATCTCCAGCACATACATACGTATGTACATGCATACATACATACATACATACATACATACATACATACATACATACATACATACCTACAAGGTGGGTATAGTGACCTTGGCAGGAGAAATATCTCAAGTTTGAGGCCAGCCCAGACTACCTAATGAGTTCCAGGGCAGCTTGGGCTATAGAGAACATGTCTCAAAAAAGTTTTGCTTTGTTTTTATTAAATTTAAGAAGAAAAAATATAGCCCTAATCATGTCTCTGCTGAAAACCTCTGACAAGATCTATTGCTTAGTCAGTAGTCACACTTCCTCTTTACTCAACCCTCCCTCCTCTCCTCCTTCCAGTCATATGGAGGTATGTGGCCGGCTGAGGTATTTCCACAGGTCTTCTGGGAAGTTGCCTCATGGAGTTGCAAGACTGGAATAAGGCAGCACCTCAAAGAGTCCATCCTAAGGAGCACAGAGAGCCACAGAAGTTCGGAACCTGGCCTAGCCCCAGCTCTGTGACCACAGGACCACTGGAGGCTCAAGTCCATTCTCTAAGCCCCCTTTGTTTAAATACCCCTGATGAATAATCTTTTTGATGGTGTTAGAAGCCTGCTGCTCTGCTCGTCTTCCTTCCTTCCTTCCTTCCTTCCTTCCTTCCTTCCTTCCTTCCTCTCTCTCTTCCCTTTATTATTTATTTATTTATTTATTTATTTACTTACTTACTTACTTACTTACTTACTTGTTTTCTTATTTATTTATTTGAGACAGGGTCTCTCTACATAGCTCTGGCTGTCCTGGAACTCTCTCTATAGACCAGGCTGGTCTTGAACTCACAGAGATCCACCCGATTCTGCCTCCCCAGTGCTGGGATTAAAGGCATGCGCCACTAAGATTGGCACTCCCTTTTTTCCTAAATAACCAATGATATCCTTACAGCACTTTAAACTTTTCAAAGTATTTTTATACAAATAATATATATATTTGCTCCTGACACCATCTGTGAGTGGGTGGCTGAGCAGGGCTGCCCGTTGCTGGGCATATAAGGGCACAGGCTCAGAGGGTAAAGTCACCATGAGGCCCAGGGTCATGGGCACATTGTGGTCTCCAGCCAGGCTGAAGCTCAGGTTTCCTGACTGGAGCCTGGGGCCTGTTGCCAACTCTCCCACTGCCCCCTCCCTATACTCACCAGCTGTTCTCTTGAGATTCAAAACCTTCTGAGGTAAGACAGGATCTCCTGAGGGGATTAGCTTCCCGTAGCTGTCAGCCTGGCCTTTGGGTTAGTAAAGCTCTCACAGAGAACACCTGGGCCTTTGCCAGTAAGGCAGGCTTGGATTTTAAAAGTTGACTCTATATGGCTCATGGGAGTTTGTCCAGACTTTTCTATGACTCCTTGTGACAGCAGCCAGCCAACAGTTGGGCTTGGATGTGCCTTTTGGAGTAGTTTCGACATTAAAAAAAAAAAAAAAAATTAAAGTAATTGCCTCTTTTTTTTTTTTTTTTTTTTGTTGTTGTTGTTGTTGTTGGTTTCTGTTGTTTTAGACAGGGTCAAATGTAGCCCAGACTGATCTCAAACTTGATATGTAACTGAGGATGACCTTGAGGCCCTGATCTTCTTGCTTTTACATCCAAATTTCTGAGATTATAGATGTGGGCCACCATGCCTGACTCCAGGTATAATTCTTTTTATTAATTCATTTAGCCAGTCAATCAGGTTTTTTTGTTTTGTTTTCTTTTGTTTTGTTTTGTTTTTGAGAAAGGAGTTCACGAAATAGTCCAGGATGTAGCTGAAGAATGCCTTCAACTCCTGACCCTCATCCCCCATCTCCCAAGTGCTGGGGTTACAGGTTCTATAAGAAAGCAGACTGAGCAAGCTATGGGAGAAAGCCAGTGAGCCCCACTCCTCTGTGGCTTCTGCTTCACTTCCTACTGTCAGGTTCCTGCCCTGCTTGAATTCCTGCTCTGACTTCCTTAGATGATGGTCTGTGATATGGAAGTGCAAGCCAAATCAACCCTTTCCTCCTCAAGTTGCTTTATGGTCAGGATGTTTCTTCACAGCAGTAGAAACCTAATGGAGACAGTCAGTATTGCCCACATTTGGAGAGAGAGCACTGGCAGAACTGGAGATGATGGGTAGAGTGCTGGCCTGGTGCACATGCACGAAGCCTTGGGTTCCATTTCTAGCATGGCATGAACAGCTGGTGCTGCATACCTAGAGTCCTAACACTGGGCAAGGGGAGGCAGGAAAATCAGAACTTCAAGATCATGCTTGGGCCAGCCTGGAATACATGAAGCTTGTCTCAAAAAGGAGGGAGAGAGAGAGGGAGAAAGAGAGAGAGAGAGAGAGAGAGAGAGAGAGAGGGGGGGGGGAGATGGAGGGAGAGAGGGAAGGAGGAAGAGAAACAGAGCAAGCTGCATCTTCCATGAAAATAATAACAAAGACAGTAATGTGAACACCCTCAATATAAGACCCCTCCAATGAAATCTCCGGAGCAGAACGCTCTGAAGGAGCTTGCTAACTGTGGGTACCCTCAGCTTCTTAAATGTTTCTCGGTTTCTCAGTGTCAGACTACTGCAGTTTATGAATCACACCTGGAAACTGCCCCAGCAACATTCCAGGACGAAAGAGACAGGCCCTTGGTTCTGATGGCTGATTGATAGTGAGTCAGGGAAAAGGGCACCAGAAGGGTAGTCTGGAGAGGCAGCCCCTGTTCTGCACAGGAGCCTAATGAAGCGGGGAGATCTTGGTACTTTTCCTGTCTGGTACAAGTGTCTGGGAGAGCAGAGTTTGGTCCCAAACCTGGCCTCCTGAGTTTCTACCTTAGCTGCCTCCTCTCAGGTTAGAAATGATGCCTGGCACTTCCTATTACCTGGATGTTGGTACCTCCACACTTTTCCATAACTCATACGTTGAAATCCTAGTTCCCCAGGTTACAGCATCGGGATCACAGGTCAGAATGGGCACTGTGGTGCACATCTGTGGTCCTAGCTACTCTGAAAGCTGAGGTAGAAAGGCTGCTTGGAGCTATGAGTGAGAAGACAGTTTGGGAAACAGTCAGACATGGAGGGGCATGCCTATAAGCCCAGCCCTTGGGAAACTGAGGCTAACATTACATTTGGCAAGTTTGAGGCTACAGGTCTCAAAACCCCAGCCTCAAAAAGCTGAGAAATGCACACACACACACACCATACACACACACACACACACACACACACACACACACACACACACACACACGTGCGCTCGGGGGGAGGGGGGATTATAGATCAGGCCTTAGGAAGTGATAGGTCATAAACTAATTGCTGCATCCATTAATGAGATTATGTTTTGTTTTGTTTATTTTTGTTTAAGTCCTGGCTAGCACAGAACACCCTGTGCTGACCAGACTAGTCTTGAACACACAGAAATCTACATCTCTGTGTCCTTAAATTCTAGGATTATGGGCATGCATTGCCCCACCAGGCTCAGGAGGTTAATATTTTTTTTAATGTGTACTGTGCACACGAACATAGAAGTCAGAGAACAACCTCAGGCATCTTGGAAGTCACCAAGCAGACTAGGTTGGCTCTCCATCGAGCCCCAGGGATCTACCTGTCTCTGCCTCCCTAGCACTGGGATTACAAATGCACATCACCATACTTGGCTTTTTGGCATGGGTTCTGGGATTCGAACTTAGGTCCTTGAACTTGCAAGCAAGCACTTTACCAACAGCTGAGCTGTCTCCCCAGCTCTATTCATAGAAAAGGCCAAAGGTTCTTGTCTGTCCTTTCACGTGAGAGTATAATGAGAAGGTACAGTCTATGAAGAAAGTAGGCCCTTGCCAAACATAGAATCCATAGCTCCTTGACCTCGGGCACCCTAGACTCCAGAGCTATAAGCAACAGATGTTTTTTTTTTTAGGAGCCCCCGAGGTATGGAATTTTGTTTAACAGCCTGAATTAACTGAAAAACACAAATGTGTGCTATATGTATACGTCATGTTCCTTTCTGAACGTATGTTTTATTCAAGCCAACTCCTGGAGATTGCCAATATTCAATCAAATCACATCATAATTTAAACTTGATATTGGATATTGTTTCATAACAAAAGGAGTACAATTCACATCACCGAACAGCCATTCAAAATGATGGTTATGAAGGCTATTAATAGTTGTTTTCTCCATTTACTCATTGTTCATTCACCATTCATTCGTGGAGCTCATTATGAACCAGACTTTATCTCCAAGCCCAGGATATAGAATGAAATTCTCTTGTGTGGTTTGCAGACTAGTGGGAAGATAATCCACAGATACGGAGGCAGCCAGAGCCACTGTGGCAATGCATGTGTGTGGTCCCAGCCCTGGAGAGGGGGATAGAGGTAGCAGGATCAGGAGTTCAAGGTCATGCTTAGGCACATAGTGAGTTGGAGGCCAAAGTTGGCTACATGAGACCCCATTCAAAAGAAAAAATGAAGAAAGAGGAGGAAGGGGAGAAGGGAGGTGTGGGGAGGAACAGTAGCAGTGATATATTGTATCACTGTAAGGTCAGTGAAGGAAAAAAGTTGAGTAAAGGATACTAAGTAAGGGGAGGGCTATTTTAGGAAACACCATCCCCCAGCTTCTTTACAAAGCTGACATTTCATTTTGTTGTTGTTCATGGAGGGAGGAAAAGCTCACAGGCAGAGGAAAGAGCAAGTTCACGGACCCCACGACAGGAATATACTTGATAGGACTGAAAGCAAGGAGGCCTGTGTTGTCGGATCACAGAGAGAAAAACAGTATGAAGACAAGAGGGACTTGATCTTGTGCAGCCTGTGAGCCCTATCGAGGACCTTGAACTTTCTGCAAGGGATGAGCTTTGTTGTGGAATATTACTTGAACCATGTAAAGATGTGTTACATTTGTGCCTGCTACATTTGTTTAATGATGTAAAGATGTGTGGCTTTGCCTGCCTAAGGCACCTGATGGGTTTAATAAATAGCTAACTAGCCAATAGCTAGGCAGTAGAGGGATGCACAGGGCTGGTGGGCAGAGAGAATAAGTAGGAGGAATCTAGGCTCCAGAGAAGAGAACAGGGGAGAAAGAAAGGGAGACACCTTGGGTTAGCCAGGCAGCTGGCAGGCTAGGCAACTGCCAGACAGCCAGACCTGGAGTAGGACATACAGAATGAAAGAAAGGTAAAAAGTCCCAGGCAAAATGTAGATGAAGAGAAACAGGTTAAATTAAGTTATAAGAGCTAGTGGGATAAGCATAAGATAAGGCCAAGTATTCATTATTAATAATAAGTCTCCATGTCATTTGTGGGCTGGTTGGTGGCCCAAGAGAAAGTCTGCCTACAGAGCTTTCCCTTGGAGGAGTGTGAGCAGGCAGTGAAACAGTCTGATTTACAGTATCCAAGGGAGGCTGGACCAGGTCTGAGACCAGTTTAAGAGAGAGAGTAAGGGCAAGCAGAGATACCTGAGAACCCTTCTGCAGGGCTCTAGTGATGAAGACGACAATGGTCCTGACCCGGTGTGGGGTGAAGAGGTGGCACAGAGTGTTAGATCAAGAATAGCCAGGCGGTGGTGGTGCACACCTTTAATCCCAGAACTCGGGAGGCAGAAGCAGGCAGATCTCTGTGAGTTCAAGAATAGCTTGGTCTACAGAGTGAGTTCCAGGACAGGTAGGGCTACATGGAGAAACCCAACCAACCAATCAACCAACAACAACAACAACAACAAAATAATAGATTTTTTTGTTTGTTTGTTTTTGTTTTTTTGAGACAGGGTTTCTTGTAGCTATGGAGGCCGTCCTGGAACTAGCTCTTGTAGACCAGGCTGGCCTCAAATTCACAGAGATCTGCCTGCCTCTGCCTCCCAAGTGCTGGGACTAAAGGTGTGTGTCACCACTGCCTGTCTAAAAAAAATTATTTTAAAGGAAGGGGCTGGAGAGAAGGCCCAGCCATGGCTCACTTTGGCCTATAGCTCAGGCTTCAGGAGATCCGACACCTTCTTCTGGCCTCAGGCCCCACCACTGAGGTGTACATACCCACCCTGCAGACACACACAATTAAAAACAAATACATCTTTTTAAAAAGCACATGGTAATTACACTCAGCACAAGTGGCCCATGAGGAAGATAAGGAAAACAAGAGGCCCAGAGGCCAGGAGGAGACTGGCGAGTCTCTCTACTGAGGCTGGAACTGGAACAGGTATTGAAGGGACACAATAGAGTTAGTTCAGACAGTGTGTGACAGAGAGGGAGAAATTAGGCAAAAGTGCCCCTGGCCAGCCCAGCTGATGACTCCTCTATAGATATTCAGTGCAGTTGCTATGAACTGCTCCTTTGTTTTTTGTTTTTGTTGTTGTTGTTGTTTTGAGACAAGGCTTCTTTGTAGCTTTTGAAAGCTACCTTGCTCTGTAGACCAGGCTCTGTCGAACTCGAACAGAGATCTGCCTGCCTCTGCCTCCCCAGCACTGGGATTAAAGGTGTGTGCCACCACCGCCCTGCTGAACGTCTCCTTTTCAATATCCATGTTTAGTGTATGTGTGTGTGTGTGTGTGTGTGTGTGTGTGTGTGTGTATGTGTGTTTACTTGAGACCGGTTCTCTGTTATCTGAATGCTGAGATCCCAGGCCTGTGCTCTCTGCCAGCCTGTACACGAGTCTTCAAGATTCTGACTCAGCTCCTCAGACATGTACAGCAAATGCTTTACCCATTCTTTTACCCATTCTACCAGCTGCCCAGTTCTTACCCAGTTTTTTGTTTGTTTGTTTGGTTGGGTTTTGTTTTGTTTTTCGAGACAGGGTTTCTCTGTGTAGCTTTGGAGCCTATCCTGGCGCTCCATCTGGAGACCAGGCTGGCCTGGAACTCACAGAGATCTGCCTGCCTCTGCCTCCCGAGTGCTGGGATTAAAGGTGTGCGCCACCAATGCCGGCCCCAACCCAGTTTTTAAGACAAAACCTCATGTAGTCCAGGCTGCCCTCAAATGCTCTATATATTTGAGGCTGACTTTGAACTTCTGATTCTCCTACCTCTATCTCCTGAGTGCTGGGGTTGTGCTATAATACCTGGTTTTTTGTTTTGTTTTCTTTTTTATACCTCCAGTGCTGGGACTGGAACTCATATATGATAGTCAAGCATTCTACCAACTGAACTACATTCCCAGCCCCATATTTTTTCCCCCAAATGTTTCTATTTTTTCAAATTTGAGGTGGGAGAGGGTACATCTCAGTGATTAAATCCTTATCTAGGATGCATGAGGCCTAGGATTTTTTTCCCAGCACTATAAAAGTAAACAAATCAATGAGAATTAATAAAAAATAAGTAATCTGGGAGTAGTGGTACATGCCTTTATTTATATATATGGATATATTTATATCTATGCTAACTATGGTGGTGCACACTTTATTATATATACAATATATACTTACATATATGCTGACTGTGGTGGTACATATCTTTATTACATGTATGTATACGTGTTTATATATATACATAAATATAAAAATGTGTGTGTATACACACACACTGACTGTGGTAGTTCACACCTGTGATCTCAGTACTCAGAGAAGGAGAAGGAGAAGGATTATCCTCTGCTACATTGTAAATTCGAGGCCAGCCTGAGATCCATGAAACCATATCTTAAGAACAACCAAAAATAGGGTGGGGGGCGAGGGGAGGTGGGCAGAGGAATGGGAGGAGAGAGGAAACTGAGGTCAGGATATACAATAAATTAATTAATTAAACTAAAAAACCAACTGAAAATAGATAATAAAAATAAAATTTTTGGAGCCTATCCTGGCATAATAAAAATTTTTATTTTTATTATCTCCAGAAATTACAAAAGAGACTGAGGAGAAAAAGCAGTAGGGGAAAGAGAAGCACTTAGAAAACCAAGCTTGAGTAACTAGGCTTGGTGGGAAATGCCTGTAACCCCAGTGTGCTGGACCTCCTCGAGATTCAGGAGTTAAGGCTATCCTCAGCAATGTAAGTTGAAGGACAGCCTGGGCTATTCATATTCTATTTTAAAAACAACAGCAAATTGAAATGATAGAAAGTGTTGATATAGGCTTAAAGCCTTGCAAGCCCTGTAATATACACTTGAAATCCCAGAACTCAAGAGGCTAAGGCAAGAGGATGGCATGTTTGATATGAACCTGTATTACACAGTGAGTTCCAGGACATTCTGGACTACAAGTAAGAGATCCTGTCTCAAACAAACAACAAGAAATTGGGACTGGTAAGATGTCTCACTCAGCAGTTAAGAACACTGGCTGCTCGTCCAGAGGACCTAGGTTCAGTTTCTAGTATTTACATAGCAGCTTACAACTCTAGTTCCAAAGTATTTGATGGCCTCTCCTGGTGTCCATGGGCACTGTACACATATGGTGCACAGACAAAACACTCACACACATAAAATAATCATAATCAAGTTTAAAAAAAGAAATCTAGGGGCTGGAGACGTGGCTTAGCAGTTAAGAGCACTGGGTGTTCTTCCAGGAGACCCAGGTTCAATTCCCAGAACCCACATGGCAGCTCATACCTGTCTGTAACTCCAACATCTGACACACTCACACAGACATACATTCAGTCAAAATATCAATTGCAAATTAAATAAAAATAAATTATATATAAAAAAACTAGGCTTATGGGTTGAGGATTTGACTAAATGGTGGAGAATTTGCTTCTTATATATGGGGTATTGATCTAAATAACCTGAAAAAAATTTAAAAATTAAATCTAAACTCAATTACATTGAAGGACTAAAATTAGATAACCTTTGAGTGGTTGACAGCCAAGACTCTGCCAGCCAATGCAGTAATTTTGTTACGTAGCCATGTCTCCCTCTGCTGACCAGATCTGGTTTTGCATAGTAAATCCAAGCCCTAAGTCCCCCACTGACGGATGAGTGTATTTTGTCTTCTTGGTATAGTTTTTTGGCTGTAACCTGACTGTCACTGGGTCTTCACTGGAAGAAGCAGCTGGTGTGGGAATCCCCTGGGGTAAAAAAAGCTTTCTGTACTGGACTGAGTGTGGTGGTTCCCACTTGTCATCTCAGCACTCCAAAGGCTGAAACAGTAAGATCAAGAATTTGAGGCTAGCAGCTGGGTGGTGATGGCGCACGCCTTTAATCCCAGCGCTCAGGAGGCAGAGGCAGAGGCAGGTGATTTTCTTGAGTTTGAAGCCAGACTGCTCTACAGAGCAAATTTCTACAGCTTCCAAAAGGTACCCTGTCTTGAAAAACAAAAACAAAACAAAACAACAATAACAAAAAAAGAATTTGAGGCTACCTTGGGCTACATAATGAGCAAACATTTTCATTGCCAAGGATGGCTCTATGAGCAGGTGTTTTGGTAACTCAACTCGACACCACAGAAAGGAAAGATCACAGGGCTGCAGGCAGGGTTGGGTGTTCTCATTGGCTTTATTTATTTGATTTTATTACTTTAATTTATTTTCTATTATTTTGGTTTCTTCCCCCTAGACACCTTATCAGACTGAAACTTCTAGGCTGGGCCCTCTTTACAAAACAAGGATATTGCTGTACATAGTGGCACATGGCTTTAATCCCAGCCCTCTGGAGGCAGCTGAGGCAGCTCTGTAACTTCGAGGCCAAGCTGGTCTACACAGAGAGTTCCAGGACAGTCAGGACTACATAGAGAGTCCCAGTCTCAAAGTTAATTAGTTAATTAATTAGTAATCAATTAATTTAAAATTAAATCAGAAGTCTTCTCTGCTGGTTTGTTTTGATAACAGATAGAAGGATGAAGTTTACAAAAAATATAGTGTGGGCCTAGCATTCCAGTTCCTGTGTAGGTAAGTTAGTTTCAAGTCAAGCACAGTGGCTCACGTGTGTAATCCTAGCTACTCAGGAGGCCAAGGCAAAAGGATTGCAAATTCAAGGCCTGCCTGGGCAACTTAGAAAGATCGTGTCTCAGAATAAAATAAGGGTAGACAGGCAGTGGTGATGCATAACTTTGATTCCAGTACTTGGGATGCAGAGTCAGGTGGTTCTCTGTGAGTTTGAGGCCAGACTGGTCTACAGAGTGAGTTCCAGGATTGCCAGGGCTACACAGAGAACCCCTGTCTTGAAAAAAAAAATAGAATAAGGGCACTGGCTAGACGGATAGCCAGTGGGTCAGAGCACTTGCCACACAACTGTGATGACCTGAGTTGCCTGTGCTTTCTCCCTCTTTCTCTGTGTCTCTCCAACAGTAAATAAAATAAAGTTCTAAATTCTGGGTGTGGGTTTTTTGTTTTGTTTTGTTTTTCCTGAGGCAGGGTTTCTCTGTGTAGCCCTGGCTGTCCTGGAACTCACTCTGTATACCTGGCTGTCCTCGAACTCACAAAGATTCACCTGCCTCTGCCTCCAGAGTGCTAGGATTAAAGGTGTGCACCTCCACCGCCTGACTCTGGGTGTGTTTTTCAGGGAGTTTCGGAGCAGCTTACTGACAGAAAAAGTAGTATCGGTTAGAGAGGGGTCTCTGAATGGTGTGAGCAGGAGCCCTATGCGGTTGAATAGCGGGAAACGAGGCTGTGCCGACAGGAATAAAGGAAAAAGGACATCTTGAGCAACGAGCAGCGGGACACACACAGAAACAGTGGGGTGTCTGGGGGGCATCTTGAGCAACGAGTACCGGGACACACACAGAAACAGTGCCATGTCTGGGGGGACCTTAAGCAAGTCAGAGCAACTGGAGAACCGGGCAGGAAAGAACGGTGGAGACAAATCTGAAAGGAAGACACAAAACGCAAACAGCTTTGAGCGTGATGGAGGGGCGAGGAAGGAACTTACAGCCAAAATGACCGTGGGCTTCTGAGCCTCCTGTCTCAATTTTCCAAGTAGTGGGGTTATAGACTTGTGCCACTGCTCCCAGATTTTCGGAGGCTGAGGGTCAAACCCAGGTTTTCATGTCTGCTAGCAAGTTGTCTACTGACTAAGCCGGATCCCCAGGCCTGTGTGCCTATTCCTTGAATGCCTTTATGGCCTAAGAGAGCTCACATATATCGTTTGACTTAATCTTTGGGTGAGGAAAGGTAAACACTCCTATCCTACTGGGAAAATAGCTGTTCAGAGGACTTAAGTAATTTAGAGGGACTTGCATCTTGGAAGCAGTGATTATTTTTCACCCTCAGCTCCCTTACGGAAGGACCTGGGCCAGTGGTGCCAATATGGAAGGATCAGGATACACTTGCATTTTATCCAGCGCAGTAGTGGCGGATGAGTTAGCCAAAACAGAGATGGACGTGCAAAAGCCAAGCCAAGCCCAACAAGGAAATAGTTCAAGAATCAAATAGTATCCAGAAGTCAGGTTGTCAGGGCCAAGGAAGGTAAAGTTTCACAGCCAAAACTTCACCAGTAATTGTTCCAAAGGCCAAGTTCATTATTGAAGCTGGACCAACGGAGTGGGGAGGAAGGCCAGGGAGCTTCACAAGTGGGCAAGCTACCAGCTAACCCTAAAGCTGCTGGCCGGGCTGACATTCAAATTCTAAGGATTTAGGGATAGCGATGACACAAGGAGCCAAGCTTTGTTGTTTGTTTTGAGATGGGGGAAAAGGGTGGTCTCTTGCTGCCCAGGTTGACCTTGAACTTGCTCAGTAGCTGAAGCCGACCTTAAACTCTCCATCTTCCTGTTTCCATCTCTGAGTGTGGATGACACCATGCCTACCTTTATCTCCTTTTTCTTTTAATTCTTTATAAACTTTATTTTAAAGCTTGTGGATAAAATAAACATCACATATCAAATTCATTTTAAAAATAATTATTCTTATTTTATGTAACTTTTTGTTTTTTTGTTTTTCAAGATAGGGTTTCTCTGTAGCTTTGGAGCCTGTCCTGGCACTCACTTTATAGACCAGGCTGGCCTCAAACTCACATAGATCCACCTGCCTCTGCCTCCTGAGTGCTGGGATTAAAGGTGTGCTCCAGTACGGCCCAGCTAATTTTATGTATTTGAGTGTTTGCCTGCACTATTTTATATGTTTGTGTGTTTGCCTGAATATATGCGTGTGTGCCACATGTATTCCTGGTACCAGTAGAAGTAAGGATGCTGGAGTCATGGATGGTTGTGAGCCACTGTGTAGAACCACCTAAGAACTAAACCTAGGTCTTCTGCAAGAGCAGCCAGTATCATTATCTGCCAAACCATCTTTCTAGGCCCCAAATCCATTTATAAGCACATGAGGAAGCTAAGGCTGAAGCAGAGTGGATTGTTGGGTGGAGATCAGAACTGGAGCTATGTATGTGGTCTGGGAAGATAACTCAGCTAGAAGTGTGTGTTGCACAGGCACAAGGAATTGAATTGTGATCTCCAATAACCCCTGCACTGGGGAGGTAAAGACAGGCCAATACTTAGAGCTTACTGGCCAGACAGTCTACCCAGTCAGTGGATTCCACATGAGTGAAGGAACATTGCCTCCCACCCCCATCCCCCAAAAAATGAAGTTCAGGGGCTTCTGAAGAGATGGCTCAGTGACAAGAATATTTGTTGCTTTTACAGAGGACCCTGGTTCTGTTCCCAGTGCCCACTTGGCAGCTCACAACTATCCACAACTCTAATTCCCACTTCTGACCTTTGTGGGTACCAGGAACACGCTGGAGATACAAACATACATACAAACAGGCAAAACACATAAAATAACATTTAAAAACAAGCCAAAAAACAACAGGGTTTCTCTGCCTAGCCCTTGGCTGTCCTGGAACTTTCTTTGTGGATCAGGCTGGCCTTGAACTCAGACCTGTTTATGCCCCCTGAATTCTGGAATTAAAAGCATATATCACCACTAGTGGCTAATTTTTTAATCAATCTATTTATAATCAACTTATTTTTATGTGCATTGACATTTTTGCCTGCATGTATGTTTGTGCAAGGTTGCCAGATCACAGACTGTTGTGAGCTGCCATGTAGGTGCGGGGAATTGAAGCTGGGACCTCTGGAAGAACAGCCAGTGTTCTTAACCACTGAGCCATCTCTCCAGGCACCTAATTTTGGAGGCTATCTTGGAACTAGCTCTTGTAGAGCAGGTTGGTCTCGAACTCACAGAGATACGCCTGCCTCTGCCTCTTGAGTGCCGGGATTAAAGTCATTTTTTCAAATGAGGTTAATCTCTGGCCTGGAGAGGCACCCACATGGACACACACCCATATGTACATGTGTACACACCCCTGCAAACACATACATACACCATCACACAGGAACTAGAATGCTAGGCCCAAGCTTTTTTATTTTATGTAAATCCATCCTTTCTGCTATGGAAACAAACCAGTTAAAGAAGGCTTCCGATTTAATTTGCTTCTCTGTTGCTGTGATAAAACACTGCTGAGAGCAACTTGGAGAGGAATGGGTATGTTTGGCTTACAGGTTCCAGTACATCATCAAGGCAGGAACTTGAAGTAGTAACCATGGAGGAACACTATTTATTTGGCTGGCTTACAGGCTCACATTAGGCTACCTTTCTCATACACCCCAGGACTACCTACCCAGGGGTGACACCTCCCACAGTGAACTGGCCCCTCCTCCATCAATTAGCAATTAAGAATATGTCTCCACAGACCAACCTGAAGGAAGCAATTCCTCGGCTGAGCTTCCCTCTTTCCAGGAGTCTCTAGTTCATGTTGACAAAAATTAACCAGTGCACAACACGGCAGAATGAGCCCTATTAAGTATATGGCCCCTTATATGATAGGGGTCCTGCTACTAGAATAGGCCTGGGGCTCAGCGGGAGAGCTAGAAAAGTGTGATGGCATTGTTATCAGGAGTAAGTGGAGGTAAGGCCGGGAGGTCAGAAGATAGACAGGCCTTCTTGGGATATGGAAGGTTATAGAGAAGTGGTTGGAGTTAGAGCTTGGTGCAGGCACGAGGCAGGGAATCAGTTAACTGTGCTTCCAGCAGAGTGTTACAGGGAAGGCCAGGCAGAAGTAAACCAGAATAGGGAGTAAACCATGTTTAGGAGTTAAGCTCCAGGAGGCCTGGTGACACCCTGAAGAGTGGGGGACGGTGACATGTCCCCATCTGCAAGCAAAATGGAAGGAGCAGTGAGAAACCGAGAATGGCGGTTGCAGAGAGAACACGCGTGGGTGGTGCAGCCTCAGCAGACACACTCGGGGAGTGGGGGTTTGCATGCTGGAGGAGGGGCTCCCAGACTTGAGGGCTGGAGAAAGCATTAGCAACCTGACAGAACCCTGTTAACAAAGGAGGGACTACATCTCCCAGCATGCTCGGGTTCGGTGGGGTGACGGCGGGCGGTGGCTGCGCCGCATCCGACTGGTGGGCGCGGGACTTGGGTGGGCACCCGAGCCTGTCATCCCTGAGGGGTCGGCGGGGTGCGGGTGGCGATGCACCGCTGTCCCTCGCGCAAGGGCCAGGCCGGGCTCTTGTTCCCCGCCCCGCGGCCCCGCCCCTTGCCCCACCCCAGCCGGGAGACCTAGCCCCGGCCGCAGCGCAGCGGCCGCAGCAACATCGCTCTCGCCGCCGCTGCTCCGCCCCAACCCCTTCTGTTTTTCTCTCATTCTCCGGTGGCGGCGGCGGGGAAGGCGCAGGAGAGGCAGCAGCAGCCAGCTGTGTCTGCAATGAATGATCCCCCAGCCGGAGGGGAGGACTCCAGGTGAGCCTCTGCCCTCGGGAGGATCGGGATTCCCTGGCCGCCCAGGTCCCGCATCCCCCGCCATGGATCCCTAGGGGAAAGGAAAAAGGAGGAGGAAAAGACAGCTCTGCCGCCCACCCCCATCACATTTTCCTCTTCCTTTATCTCATTGTTGCCGAAGCTGTTTACCGTAGCGCTCCCTCTTGCCCCAGTATGGGGCGGGTTCCAGGCACTGCCCTTCGGCAGGAGCTGCTTGCGCGGTTGCCTGGGGATTCTGCCTAATTCTACCTCTCCAGTCTGTGCACAGAAAGCTGTGGAGAGCTGTGGAGGCCTGGACTGCAGCAGCCTCTGGGCCGACTCCCTGCATCCCCACCCTGGTAGGCTGCATGCGGATTGAAGATCGGTGTCTGGGGGCTGGGCCAGCCTGGCTGATCCCGACCTAAGAGTAGGACAGGAGGACCTCCCAGGTTGCAGAGCGGCCCTTCTGGAAGGACAGAGCCCCAAGATGGCCAGTAAGACCAAGGCCAGCGAGGCCCTGAAGGTGGTGGCCCGGTGCCGCCCTCTCAGTAGGAAGGAGGAGGCTGCTGGTCATGAGCAGATTCTGACCATGGACGTGAAACTGGGCCAGGTGACTCTGCGAAACCCCCGCGCGGCACCCGGGGAACTGCCCAAGACCTTCACCTTTGATGCTGTGTATGATGCTAGCTCCAAGCAGGCCGATCTGTATGATGAAACGGTGAGGCCCCTGATAGACTCAGTGCTTCAGGGTTTCAATGGCACCGTGTTTGCTTATGGCCAGACCGGCACCGGCAAGACCTACACTATGCAGGGGACCTGGGTGGAGCCAGAGCTCAGAGGGGTTATCCCCAATGCCTTTGAGCACATCTTCACCCACATCTCCCGCTCCCAGAACCAGCAGTACCTGGTTCGTGCCTCTTACTTGGAGATCTACCAGGAGGAGATCCGAGACCTGCTATCCAAAGAGCCAGGCAAGAGGCTAGAGTTGAAGGAGAATCCTGAAACAGGGGTCTATATCAAGGACCTCTCCTCGTTTGTCACCAAGAATGTCAAGGAGATTGAACATGTGATGAACCTGGGGAACCAGACCCGGGCAGTGGGAAGCACCCACATGAATGAGGTCAGCTCCAGGTCCCATGCCATATTTGTCATTACAGTGGAGTGCAGTGAGCGTGGCTCAGATGGCCAGGACCATATCCGAGTGGGCAAGCTCAACCTGGTAGACCTGGCTGGTAGTGAGAGGCAAAACAAGGCAGGTCCCAACACAACTGGAGGGCCAGCCACACAGCCAGCAGTGGGTGGTGGCAGCGGAGGTGGCAGCGGTAGCGGCGGTGGCAGCAGCGGAGAGAGGCCTAAAGAAGCCTCCAAAATCAATCTCTCACTGTCTGCTCTGGGCAATGTGATTGCTGCTCTGGCCGGCAACAGGAGCACCCACATCCCCTACCGGGACTCCAAACTGACCCGGCTGCTCCAGGACTCACTGGGGGGCAATGCCAAGACCATCATGGTGGCCACACTGGGTCCAGCTTCTCACAGCTACGATGAGAGCCTTTCCACCCTACGCTTTGCAAACCGAGCCAAGAACATCAAGAACAAACCCCGGGTGAATGAGGACCCTAAGGACACGCTGCTGAGGGAATTCCAGGAAGAGATCGCCCGCTTGAAGGCCCAGCTGGAGAAGAAAGGGATGCTGGGTAAGCGACCTCGGAGAAAGAGCAGCCGCAGAAAGAAGGCTGTGTCAGCCCCAGCAGGTTACCCAGAGGGGCCAGTGATTGAGGCCTGGGTGGCAGAAGAAGAAGATGACAACAATAACAATCACCGCCCACCCCAGCCCATTCTGGAGTCAGCTTTGGAGAAGAACATGGAGAATTATCTGCAGGAACAGAAGGAGCGGCTGGAGGAGGAGAAGGCCGCCATCCAGGATGACCGCAGCCTAGTGAGTGAGGAGAAACAGAAGCTTCTAGAAGAGAAGGAGAAGATGCTGGAGGATCTGCGGAGGGAGCAGCAGGCCACAGAGTTGCTTGCAGCCAAGTACAAGGTAAGGACCCCAGAGGATGAGAGAGGTCCCCACAAGGATTTTGATTGGTAGATTTTCTTTCCTTTGAGGGTCTGTGAGTTGGCCTGAAGTGGGCTATGCCACCTTAGGACCACATATTGATAACTGTCCCAGAGCAGCTTAGCAAAGCACTATAATACTAGGTAGCCAGGTACACTTGCATGCATTCACACACACCAAGCAGAGTGGGCAGGTTCTTGAACCAGTGGACTTGAGATGGTCTGACCTGCTGCTGTCCATCTCCAAATGGCCCCGGGATTGGTCAGGTCTATGAGAATCCCATTCAGGACTCTCCTCTTGTGAGTGTGGCTTGTCATTCCTTATGACTTCCTCCCCTGATACTCTCCACCACTTGGTGTCTTCAGACCTCATATATTAATAGCATCTGACGTTCAGACAGCACATCACTGTTTACAAAATACCCAAGTTTCGTCTCACCTTGTCTCATCTTCACAAGAGCCTTCAACATAGTGGCTTTTAAATCCTCATCTTATGGATGAGGAATTAAGGCTCAGGCTCAGAAAGTGACAGGACCAAGGTTCCCTTCTTCAGAGCTGCAGAGTTGAGCTGGTACCCTCAGACTTCATAATTTTAGTCTTCAGTAGCAAGGCCAGACCATGAGGGTGAGAGAATCCTGCTTCCTATGGAAATGACCCATTGGATGACACAGTGCCAGGCCTACTCCTGGTGACATTAGGAAGGAGACTCAGAGTGTCATGTAGGAAGTAGGATGGAGAGAGAACTGGGATCTATCCCAGAGAGTCTATGCCTCTTAGGCAACAGCTCATTGAGTGACTGGCAGTGTTTTTCTCTTTTCCTCTTACCTCCATTTCCCTTTGTGTAAAGTAGGATGCTAGCCTGAGGGATCACTGAGTATCTACCAATCTGATAATTCTATGGCCTATATTAATCTGAGAAAAAAGAACAAAACATTTTTGGCCTACACAACGAGGCCTCGTGTCAATCATTGTCCTGAGAGTCGCCAGGGCTTCAGCATCCTTCCTGAGCTGGCCACTTCTGAGAGAACCTCTCGCCCTATGTGAACCTAGGTTATTGAGTCAGTGGTAGACCTGTTAAATTTCTTCCTACTCCTTTTTTTTTTCTTCTTTGTAAATAGAATCTTACGTAGTTTAGGCTGGCCTAGAACTCTTTATGTAGCTGAGGGTGACCTTGAACTAATTATCTTCCTGCCTCCATCTCCTGATTGCTAGGATTACAAGCAAGTACCATCACCATGCATGATTTTGTGCACAGTTGGAGATCAACCCCAGAGTTTTGTGCATGCTAGAAAAACATCTACCAACTGAGCTACATCCCCAGCTGCAGATCCCTGTTAAATTTCAGTGCTGCAGATGTCACAACCCAGTGTTCCAGGCATTTCCGGATCCCTGGAGCCTTCAACACTGGGGTTGGAGGAAAAATATGGAGAACCATGAGTTTGCTTGGAAGATCAAACACTGTCAATTCTTATTTCTTCTTAGGAGTGTGGGCTCGGAATGGGGAGGCCCAGCCCACAGCCAGTGGAAGAGTGACAACTGAGCTATGTGCATTGTCTATGTACTGGGATATGCTGCTGCACCAGGGGCTGTGGCCTGGCGTGTTTAATATTTAATTCACTCATAGAGAAGCTCAACTAGGGTTATATTGAGCTGCTTCCTCAAGGGAAGGACCAGGGTCTTGGTACCTGGGAGGTGCAGGATATTAAAGGCAAGGCTGCTTGTCCAGTCTTGTTTAGCAGGGAGAGAGTCTAACATGCAGGGTGATGTTATTGAGTGGAAAATTCTATCTGGTCCATCAGTCATTGATTTCTTTTCCAAGGTATCCCTTACCGTGTTAAGCTGGGAGGCAGTGGGGGTAACAGAGGCTGATAAAGGAAGAAAGTGCAGATGGGTATTTCTAATGTTCTTGTTGGGAACTGACTGGTATCTTTCCATAAGATTTTTGCGTCTAAGGCAATGTAAGAACACAGGTAATAGGACAGTCAGGAAATCAGGGTGGAGTTGTGCATAGTGGGATGCATCTGGAGTCCCAATTGCTTATAAGACTGAGGCAGAATAGTTCAAGCTCAGGAGTCCAGGCCAACCTGAGCAACATGATGAGACCCTGTTTTGAAAATAAACACAAGTAGCTCAGTCAATGGATTGATCAATACAAAGATCTGGGTAGCCAGAACTGGAATTCCTACACTAGGTGTATACCCAATGCAACATTATAATCTTATTGTTGGCAGGGGCCTTGGAGTAACAATGTAGGTCTGGCTCAGGGTCTGGCACAGGTGGCCTGAGCAGAGCCCAGACTGTTCATGCTTAGTCTAGCCTCTTCCCGTTGTTGTTTACATTCCTGATGAAATAATTTGGTTTTTTCTTTCCTTATTAGTATATATTCATTATATACAATTTTTCATTATGACACTTTTATACATGTGTATAATGTATTTTGATTATATTTGCCCCTTATGCCCTCTCTTGTTCTCCTCCTACTTCCAATGATCCCCTTACTCTTTTTAATCAACACCTCTTCTGCTTTTCCTGTGTGTGTGTGTGTGTGTGTGTGTGTGTGTGTGTGTGTGTGTGTGTGAGTCTGTCTGTGTATGTCCCAATGAGTTTCATTAAGGTTGCTTACAAAACCATGGGCACCTTACCAGTATCTAGACCACTGTGGGGGTGTCTTCCTCCTCCAGCAACCATTAAATACATGAAAGTAATTTTAAAGGTATATTTATTATGTGTACATGTGTGCCTGAGTTATGTGCACCATGTGTGTGCCTGAGCCTGCAGAGATCAGTCAAAAGAGGGCATCAGATCCCCTCGAACTTGGGTTGCAGGAAGTTGTGAGGCATCGTGTGGGTACTGAGAACTGAACCTGAGCAGTCTAGATGAGCAGTAAGCACTCTTAACCATGAAACCATTACCCCTGCTCAAGCAAAATGTTTTTATGTAACATTATAACAGTATAATCTTACTCTTTCAACAATCCCTAGTCATGGATACTGTTTCCATTTGGCAGCTATGAAAACCCAGGCTGGGGAGATGTTGGCTGGTCTATGAATCTGGTTAAGTGGCAGAGCCAGTACCAGAATTCAGGTCTTCTGATGTCCCCAGCCCTGTGTTCTTTTTATGTCACCCAAGATTTCTCCATGTTTGCTCCCTGTTCAACTCAGGGCAAAGGCTTTTTCCTCTCTGAGTGCTGGGTCCCTGTCAGTTAATGAGAAACAGAAGCTTGACATAGGTCCCAGGGGAGTGGGTGAGGTGGCCATTAGGTACTGGTTATCAGATATAAACTGAGCAGCCTGGGAAGTTCCAGGAGAAGAATGAATCCGTATGCTGTGATTTCTGAAACACCCTGCCCGGGATAATCAGCAGGGATCAAGGCCAGAATGGAACCCAGGCAGAGGACCCAACCTTCCTGTGCTGCCCCTAGGGTATAGCCAGATTCAGCCACACGGTTCTGGGATGGCAGAAACATTTTGACAGCTTCTTAGGAAGCCACAGGGTAGTTATAACATCCAGTCCCACCTCTTTCCCAGGGTTGCACTGGAGATGAAATGAGATCATTATTAGCATGGGGGCGTTTGAAATAGGTTGAAAACATTGAAATGAATGGAGGGCATTAGCGGCCGCAGGGTGCCTTCTGTCTGCCAAGCAGGGGTCCAAGACTGACATCTTTGTTGTTAGTTTAACTCTTTCCTTACCCTGCTTTTGTAAGTACATTACCACAACTCTGCAGAGCCAGGCAGGAAAGGTCTTAGAGACCTCGGGAGCCTGGGAGCTTTCCCAGCTTTCCCGTCTCAATCTGCAATTAACTCTTCCCCACTTTCTGAGTTAGCCATCTTCTGCACTTCTCACTCTCTGCCCCCTGACATTCCTTTCCTCCAATTCCTGCCACTCCCACCCCAGGCCAGCTAAGTGCAGCTGAGTCGACCCAGTGCCCTCATTCAGTGTCTGACTCATCTTGCAGTCTGTCTTGCCTGCTTTCCCTGACTGCCACCCTCAAGGCTCCTGATTCTCTTTGTTCTCTGGATGTGCACAGATGCCATGCCTGTCTCCTCTAAATCTCTCTCTTTTAAAAATTTCTCCTTTGGCTTTTACCACATTTACTTTGGGCCTCAGAATGTTGAGAGTACAGATGGTATGAGTTTGTGATGTGACCGGTGCCCTGTGTACCATTAATCATTAGCAAGCCATATACTTAGATCATATCTCCAGGGGGCTGGGGGACTTGATAGCAATCTGATCCTATGAAGTAGGAGGAATAGATAATATTACAGACTCACAGTGCAAGAGCTCAGTTCTCTGTAACCACACACACACACACACACACACACACACACACACACACAGTGGTGAGGACATGTAGAGGAGGCCCTCTCCAGTCAAATTTAATTGTGCAAGAAAATTTGCAAGTGATTGCTTTATTTTAAAGCTAAGTTTTTTGAGAGGTTGATATTGATTTCACAGACTTTAAAAGGAATCTATTTGAGGTAGGCAGGACGCAAAACCCAGGCTGAAATGGAAGAGAGGCATCTGTAACATTGGGGTGATTCTGCAGGAAGCAGGTCTACAGAGTGAGGAGCAGGGACTCTGGCTGGAGCCCAACTCTGTCTGTCTGTGGTGGGTTCAGAAAAGAAACCCTCAGAAACAGCTACCAAAGCCAGAGGGATGAGATCACCCCATGGAGGACAAATCTAACTGAATATTCATTGTCCCCCTTTGCGGGTTCTTCTTCTGCCTCCTATGTTGGAGAATGAGCCTTATTCACATAGCTGGTTAGCAGACAGGAAGTTTCAACCCAAGCATTAACAATCTCAGTAATAATAATGAGGATTATTAACGTCTGCTTTATGCTAACTATATGCAGACATGCAAATAGGCTGTTTGTTCTAATCAAGCACCTCCCAGGAAATATATTGTCATTGCTCCCATTTTATTTTATTTCTTTATTGATTGAGCTCAGGGCTTTGGAGATACTAGGCAATCATTAAACTACATTCTAAACCTATTTTATTTTTAGTTAGATTTTTTTCCTGCACTGTAAATTGAACCCATCTCCTTCCTTGTTTATGCAAGGAAAGCAATTTGCCACTGAGCAATATCCCCCACATAATACAAATAACTTTAAAATTATTATTATTATTATCTTGTTTGTTTTTTGAGGGGTTCTGCTGTGTGGTGCTGACCGATCTGGAACTTGGAACTTGATAAGTAGAACAGGTTGTCCTTTAGCTCAAAGAGATCAGCCTGCTTGTGCCTCTCAAGTGCTGGAAATAAAATTGTGCACCACCATGCCCAGCAAAACTATTATTGTGGGTTTTTTTTTTTTTTTTTTTTTTTTTTTGCCTGCTTGTGTGTCTGTGAAAGTGTCAGATCCCTTGAAAACAGACAGCTTCTATGAGCTTCTATGTGGTTGGTGAGAGTTGAACTTGGGTCCTCTAGATGAGCAGCCGGTGCTCTCAACCACTGAGCCATCTCCCCAGCCCCCCCTTTTTTATTTAATTTAATTTTATTATTTTGTGTGTGTATGGCTGTGTACCACATACCTTCAGTGTGCTGGAAGCCAGAAGAATCTGTTGAATCTTCTGGAACTGGACTTATGGATAGTTGTGAGCCACCTTATGGGTGCTGGCACTCAAATCTGGGTCCTTGGCATCAACAAGTGCTTTTAACTGCAGCACCATCTCTCCAGCCCCCCAAACTATTATTACTAATACAAGGTCTTGCTATGTCGCGCAGGCTAGCCTCCAACTCCCAAATGTCTTGTTTCAATGTCCTGAATTCTGGGACTGTAAGCATGAATCACTATGCCTGATTTCAAGAACCACTTGACAGAATACATTTGCCTTAAGAATTAGTGCGGTGACTGGGCAGTGGCAATGCACTCGGGAGGCAGAGACCTGTGGGTCTCTGTGAGTTCCAGGCCAGCCTGGTCTTCAGAGTAAGTTCTAGCACAGCCAGGGCTACACATAGAAACCCTGTCTCAAAAAAAAAAAAAAAAAAAAAAAAGAATGAGTATGGATTTCAGATATAGCTTATTGATAGAATACTTACTTAGCATGCCTGAAACCAAGGATTCAATCCCCTGCATTCCAAGCTTGGTGGCACAAGCCTGTAATCCTAGCACTCAAGAGGTACAAGCAGGAGGAGCAAGAGTTCAAGGTCATCATTGGCTGCATAGCAACTTGGAAGCCAGCCTATGCTATGTGACACCTCCCCCCTTATAAAACAAACAACTTACTGGGTGGCCTTAGTGGTGATGGTTTTATGGGTAAGTACTTATCCCCAAACTAATTGATTTGAATGTCAAACATGTACACCATTATTATGTGTTAATTGCTCTTGATACAGTAATAAGCTCTATCTGGAAATGGAACTCAATGGTAGAATAGTTGCTGAATTTGTCACCATCCAAATAGGGCTGGACACAACCCCAGAAATTCCCCTAATAACCTGGAGAGTGTCTTCTTTCCCAAGGCTGATCCGGTTTCAAACACATGTTCTCAAGGACATCAGGCCCATGCAGACTCCGGGGAATTACAGGCTTAGTCATCAGAGCTCTGAGTGTACCCCCACCTCATGCCAGTTGAGTCTCCCACTGTCAGACACTTGAGAAAAGCTTGGTGGTAACACATAGCCCGTTTTCCAGGTGGGGGCTAACATGTAGGTCATTGTTTATGGCCTCTCCTTGTTGGTGGGAGTTACGGTATTCCTCTTCCTTCTAACTGCTGGTGAGTATGGTCAGTTCACAGAAGTGTTTGTGTGCCCAGAACATTTTTGTTGTTTCAGACAAGCTGTTCTGGAACTCACTTTGTAGACCAGGCTAGTCTTGAACTCAGAGACCCTCCTGCCTCTGCCTCCTGAGTGCTGGGGTTCAGGGCATGTACCATCACCACCCAGATTGCCCAGAGCGTTTTGTAATGTAAAAATCTGACCAGTGGGAAGCCAGTGAGAAGGTGTGGTGGCACTAGCACTTTGGAGGTAGAGGCAGGACACTGACTATGACCCTTCGTCAGAACATGCGGTTCAGTGGCAGAGCTTTGCCTAGCTTGTCCAAGGCCCTGAGTTTGATCTAAAGATTTGAAAAAGAGAATATTTTTTGAGAACAGGTCATATGTAGCTCAGACTCCCAATGAGCTTGCTATATAGCCAAGGATGACCGTGAATTTCTAAACCTCCTGCCTCTACTTAGCACTGGGCTCTCAAGCTTGCACTGTCATACCCAATTTATCTGGTGCCGGGGATTGAACCCAGGACTTTATTTGTGCTGCATAAGCACTCTACAAATTCAACTACATCCATAGTCCCTGCTTGTTTTGTTGGTGTTTTAGACAGGGTCTCCTATAACCTAAGCTGGCCTTGAACTCCTGATCTTCCTGCCTTCATATCCCAGTGATGGATTTAAAGGTATGTGCCACCATGGCTGACAATACATTTTAAAAATGACTTGACCAGTGGGAAATATATGTAAGATTAATTCATTTCCATCTGCAATTTGGGTTTCAGGCTCTGATGAAGCTCCGGAGGCCCTTTGATTAGTTCAGGTTTCTCAGTTCTGTACTGGCTGGAGGAGTGTGTTAGCATCACTGCCTTTGGTCCTTCCAGCCCCCAGAAACATGGAATTAGATGAAGTGGCTGTGATAATGTTCTCATTGTGTTCTGAGGACCCAGAGCAAAGGCCTGGAATTCAGTTCAAGAAGAGCTCTTTGCTCTTGACTCTGCCCTGCCAGCCATTGTGCCTGGCCTGGGGCACTTTGTAGCTGCAGAACGAGGTGGAGAGGAGGATGATGGCCTGTTTCTCCTTAGTAACTGCTGTGTGGATGTAAAAGACCAACCTCCACACTCAGCTTGTGTGCCACTTGCACTTAGGGTTTGGATCTAAAGTTTTTTGCTTATTTATTCATCTTTTGTTTTTTGTTTTTTTCTTTGTTTCCAGACAGGGTTTCCCTGTGTCGCCTTGGCTATCCTGGAACTCACAGAAACCCGACTGCCTCTGCCTCCTGAGTGCTGGGATTAAAGGGGGTGCCACCACACCCCACTGTTATTATTCACCTTTTGATGCTGAAAATGAAGCCAAGTACTCATGCATGCTAAACTATGCTCTATCTCTAAACTCCTGGAATTTTTTTTAAAAAATTATTTATTTATTTTAATTTTTTTTGAAAATTTTATGTGCATTGGTGCTTTGCCTGCATGTATGTAAGGGTATTGGATTCTTTGGAAATGGAATTACAGATACTTGTAAGCTGGGAATTGAACCTGGGTGCTCTGGAAGAGCAGTCAGTGCTCTTAGCCTCTGAGCCATCTCTCCAGTTCCAACTCCTGGAACCTTTAATATCTCAAAAAAGTCCTGGACAGTAAATGCTTGCCAGTCAGAATAAACAGTTACTGTCCAGTTGTCTTTTTCCTGCCAGATTTCATTCATTAATTTGTTTGTTTGTTTTGGTCTTTTGAGACTGGGTTTTGAGTACCTGTTTGTAGATGAGGATGACCTTGAACTTGCGATCCTCCTGCCTCCACATCTAAAGTGCTAGGATTATATACATGCACCTGGCTTACTTCTGGCTTTTTTGTTGTTGTTGTTTGTTTGAGACAGGGTCTCATGTTTCCTAACCTAGGTAGCCTGGAACTCACTATGCAGTTGAAGCTAGCTTTGAACTCCTGATCCTCCTGCCTCCATCTTCAGAATACTGGCTCCTACATATCCCAAACAAAAACTACAGGGCCTGGCTTGAGCTGTTTCTGTTGCAATAGGTAATTGTCATGTGAGCTTTTCCCCTTCCTTCCTTCCTTCCTTCCTTCCTTCCTTCCTTCCTTTTTCTTTGCTTTTTTTTAAGATTTATTTATTTCATGTGCATTGGGTTTTTTTTGCCTGCATGTATGTTTTCATTAGCATGTCAGGTCCCCTAGAACTGGAGTTACAGATGGTTGTAGGCTTCCATGTGGATGCTGGGAACTGAACCCTGGGCCCTCTGGAAGAGCAGCCAATGCTCTTAACCCTGATTCATCTCTCTAGCCCTCTTTTTATTTATTTATTTATTTATTTCTCTCTAGCCCTCTTTTTATTTATTTATTTATTTATTATTTATTTATTTATTTATTTTCAGGACAGGGTTTCTCTGTGTAACAGCTCTGGCTGTCCAGGAATTCACTTTGTAGAGCAGGCTGGCCTCGAACTCACAGAGATCTACCTGCCTCTGTCTCTCAAGTGCTGGGACTAAAGGTGTGCATCACCACTGCCTGGCTCTTACTTTTTCCTTTCTTTATCTGGCTCACAGGAAGATGCTAATGGCAATAGTAGTAATAAAGCAGCCACCCTTTTTCCTTGTGAGCTTAGTGCAGAACACTGATACATTCTTTACGTGCATTGTTTTGTTCCAGTCTCACAGTAGCACCATGAAGCGGTGCTGGTCCAATTCCCATGTGACAAATAAGGATACTGAACTTGTCATATGCCTTGGACATAGTGGTTCCAGAATTCTGAGGCTGTGACTAACTGGCACCACAGTATATGACCTTCCCCTCCACACTGCAACACATCTGGTCAAATGATGCCAGATCCCTCACTAACAGGTCCCCGTGGGAGCTCCCGTCTCCTGGGATGCTTAATTAACCATCTCGGTCCTCCATATGATGCAAACCTGTGCTTGTACTCAACCCATCACCACCAACTCATATAATCAAATCAGATCTTTAAAAAAAAATAGTTTTTATTCAGAGCCAGGCAATGGTGGCTCATGCCCTTAATCCCAGCATTTAGGAGGCAGAGGCAGGTGGATCTTAGAGAGTTTCGAGGCCAGCCTGGTCTACAGAGTGAGTTCCAGGACAGCTAGGGCGTTACACAGAGAAACCCAGTCACAAACAAAACAAAACAAACAAGCAAGCAAACAAAAAGGATGAAAGAAAAAAATAGTTTTTAGCCAATCTCATTGCCCAAACTGACCTAAAACTTGCTCTGTAGCCTAGGCTGGCCTTGAACTTGAGGTCCTCCCACCTCAACCTCCAATGCCTTGCTACTTTTTAACCTGTTTTAGAAAACAGAAACAATATTTTCTTTAGTAAGTTATGTAATCTTTCTCTTTTGGGGCAATAGTGGGGATTGAACCTAAGGCCTCATCCATGTGAGGCAAGTGTTTTACCACTAAACTACAACTCCGGCCCTTATATTTTATTTGAAACAGGGTCTTGCTAAATAATCTAGGTTGGCCTGCAAATCACTATATAGCTCAGTCTGGATCATGTGATCCTCTTGCCTCACTCTTCCCCAATGAGACTATAGGTGTGTGGCATCACACTCAGCTTATTCATTTATTTGTTTTTTTTTAATGAGTATTCTTTATTACTTCTATGTTTTATTTTTTTAAGATTTACTTATTACCTATACAGCATTCTGTCTGCATGTATGCCTACAGGCCAGAAGAGGGCACCAGATCTCATTACAGATGGTTGTGAGCCACCATGTGGTTGCTGGGAATTGAACTCAGAACCTCTGGAAGAGCAGCCAGTGCTCTTAACCACTGAGCCATCTCTCCAGCCCTATTCATTTATTTTTACAAGAGCTTTTATTTGCTTTGTTTTGCCATGCTGGACATTGAGTGCAGGACCATGTACACTACAGTGCGGGGCAGACAATTTATGTCTTATCTTAGACTCCACACAGAAAGAAAGGGAGCCAGATATGGTAGTTCATACCTGTAAGCCTATTTGAAATGTAAATGCTGTAGGAACAGGAGTTCAAGGGCAGCCATGGCTATATAGGGAGTTTGGGGCCAGCCTGGGCTACCTGAGAGTGTAAATAAAGTGTTAACCCACCCTGATAACAAAGGCTGTAATCCCAGCTACTCAAGAGATGACTCAAGGTTAATAGTGCTTACTGCTTCTGTTGGATTCCCAGCACCCATATGATGGTTCACAACCATCTGAAACTCCAGTTCCAG
The DNA here is from genome assembly GCF_003668045.3 of Cricetulus griseus. Classification (NCBI taxonomy): domain Eukaryota; kingdom Metazoa; phylum Chordata; class Mammalia; order Rodentia; family Cricetidae; genus Cricetulus; species Cricetulus griseus. Next base: position 14,300,401 of record NC_048600.1, read on the forward strand.
TGCCCTCTTCTGGCCTCTTCAAGCTCTTGCATGTATGTGGGGCACTCACAGGTTGTACACATAAACAATTAAAAAAGAAAACATTGAAACAAAGAACTATAAATTCAAAGCTGACCTGGGTACAGAGTGAGTTCAAGGTTAACCCAGACAACTTGTGAAACTGTTCCAAAATAAAAAGTGAAAAAGGCTAGGGTTATAGCTGAGTTATAATAAAGTAATTGCCTAGGAAGAATGAAGACCTAGGTTCCCTCCACAAGTGTGTGTGTGTGTGTGTGTGTGTGTGTGTGTGTGTGTGTGTGTGTGTGTGTGTGTCCTGGTAGGATTATTCACTTAAAGGCAGTAGCTAATTTAGAGAAATCAGCGGTTGTAGTAATATTCAATGGATTTAGTTATGGATAATCCTGTGACTTGTTCTCATCTCTTAGTCTCCCAAGGAATATAAGAAACAATTTATGCCAGGAATGTCACCTACTTGTCAATAGGTGTTCTGTGCATCACTTGCTGATGAGCCTTGGCAGCAGAGGGTCAGGACCTCCGGGTCAGACAGCCTGGTGAGAAGAGTGATAGACGAGTGTGATTGAGCCTGGGCTGGGGCCTGGAGTCTCTGTCACCTAGAATGACCCTCCCTTCTGGGCCCCTTACGTTCTGTCACAGGCAGGTTAGTTAGTCAGTGTACATCCTTAGATTTCTTCAGTCCTGTGGACCTGGCATTCTGTCACCTGGATTTGCATCCCAGGTGTTGGAGGGAACCTTCTAGAAAGCTACAAATACAGGAGGTAAATAGTGGGGTCAGTGGGATGGCCCAGCATGTGTGTGAACTGAGTTCTATCTCCAGGTCCCAACTCCCACAGGCTATCCTGCCAGTCTCACATGTCCACCATGGCACAAGCACACATATGTACACACACAATAAATAAGTATAGTAATTTTTTTTGAGACAAAGTCTTTCTATGTCATCCCTGGCTACCTTGGAACTGTCTTGTAGATCAGGCTGGCCTCGACCTCGAAGAAATCATCTGCCTCTGCCTCCTGAGTGCTGAGATTAAAGGTAGACACCACCATGTCCTGAATAACTTTGTTTGTTTGTTTGTTTGTTTGTTTGTTTTTTGAGACAGGGTTTCTCTATAGCTTTGGAGCCTATCCTGGCACTCGCTCTGGAGACCAGACTGGCCTTGAACTCAGAGATCTGCCTGCCTCTGCCTCCTGAATGCTGGGATTAAAGGCGTGCGCCACCACCTGGCTGAATAACTTTTTTTGAGAGGGAAATAGTGGAGAAAGATGAGGTGCAGATTAGTCAGGGTGCTCGTGCTCTGCCCGTTGAAGGAAACAGGCCCACCTCTCTCTTAGTGCTCTTCTCTGGCGGGGAAGGAGCACTTCCATGCATCCCCAGCTCACCCAGCACGGGGACCAGAGCCAGCCTCACTTCACTCCCTGGCCCATGTTTTTCCCAGTCTCTAATTTCTCTTTTTGCTAATGCGAGTATTCCTGGCACTTGAAACATCAGTCATTTGCGTTGCATTTTGAGCCATCCAGGGAGGAGACTGAGATGTAATGCCCTGGTTTATGTCCCCAGGGCAGAGGGCCACTGGAAATAGCACTATTCATCTGAAAATAGATCTGTTCACTCCCTCCCCTTCATCTCTCCTTTCTTCTTCCTTTATTGCTGACTCCTCAAGACCTACAATCAGGGAGCCTGAAAAGAAGAAATAGGTCTGTGACGGTAGGACGGCAGTCTGTTTTAGGAGATGGAAGCAGGGCTGTTGAGCTGGGTTTTTTGTTTCATCCTTTGCAGTGAGATTGAATCCCAAGGGCGTAGTCAGTCCGTGAGTTACCATAATGTTTCATCGTGCTTGATTTTTATTTATTTATTTATTTATTTGTACTTCTAAGGCTTTGTTAGACAATTGTGATAATAAATGGGCTACATTCCTACATGGTCATTTATGAAACATTTCTATGTCTGTTGCCCAACTGCTCTTTTTTTTTTTTTTTTTTTTTTTGAGACAGGGTTTCTCTGTGTAACAGCCCTAGCTGTCTGGAACTAGCTCTGTAGACCAGGCTGGCCTCGAACTCACAGATTCTGCTGCCTCTGCCTCTGCCTCTGCCTCCCTAGTGCTGGGATTAAAGGCATGTGCCACCACTGCCTGGCTTCTAGTTGCTCTTCTTTAACCAGAGCCTGCAAGAAAGTGAATATTCTGGCTCCCACTTTACAGATAGGACCTCTGAAGCACAGAGGGCTGATAGCTCAGACTTTGTAACAGGTGGCAGAGTGTACCAGGAAATACTCCTGTGCCCAGCACTCTTCATGTTACCCCAGTACAGATCCTGGAAAGTGGACTCTCCCCTCGAGGACCTCGAGCATTCCAGGTTTCAGCCTCTTCAGGACCAGCTGGTCTCAACTTATGAGTTGAGACCCCTTCAGGGGTCGAATGACTCTTTCACAGGGGTCACCTAAGACCATTGGAAAACACAGATATTTACATTATAATTCATAACAGTAGCAAAATACAGTTATGAGGTAGCAACTACAATCATTTTATGGTTTGGGGTCACCACAACATGAGGGACTGTATTAAAGGATTGCAGCATTAGGGAAGCTGAGAGACACGGCTCTAGGACTCTAATGGTAGAACCTCCCAAAGCATGTGGGTAAGAGCTCTCTAACCAGCCCTCATTCCAGAGGCCCCAGAAGAGCCCCACATAGGCAAAAAGCTATCTCAGCTTGAAGAGAAAGCAATGGTGCCCTGAGCTTTCCTTATGGCTCCGGAGTCAGTGAAGATACAAATATCAAATGTGGCTTCTTTCCACACACTGCTAACCTGAGGCCAGTGGGTAGCCAAGGAAGAGATAAGAGCACTGCATATGGAGTCAGGTTAGTGTCCAGATAGTATCCTGCTGGCTGGCTCTATAAGCATGGGTAAGTCTGAGCCTTAGTTTTCTTATGTGTTAAGTGGAGACTACAAGCTTAATATCATAACACTCTTGTGATGATTGTATAGGATGATTAAATTGAAAAAGACCTGGTCCGGGGGACAGTGAGATAGATTACTGCGTGAAATGCCACTCCTGATCCCCTGGGACCCACATGGTGGAAAAAGAAAACTGGCTCCTACAAAGTTGTCTTCTGTCCTTTACATGCGAGTTGTCATTCCCTGACCATTAATAAATACACGTAGTTTTTTTTTTTTTTTTAAGAGACCCAGTCTAGCCGCAGACATAGGGCAAGATACTGCCGAGACTCTAGTCTGCCTTTTCTATTCTTGGATTTTCTGTTCTTGGAGAATCACACTTAATGGTATCCTCCCCACAGATTGATTGGTCAGACCTGACTGTTGCCTTTCTAGCAGCACTGGGGGCTCCTATTTCCTCTGATTGGTTGATCTCTCTCTCTCTCTCTCTCTCTCTCTCTCTCTCTCTCTCTCTCTCTCTCTCTCAGAATGTCTATAGTAATGTGCCACCATGCCTGGTTTATATGATGCTGGGGATCAAATTTGGGGCCTCTTGTGTGCTAGGCAAGCACTCTGCCAATGGATGGAAATCCCTCAGCCCTCTCCCTCCTTACTCCCCTACCTTCCTTCCAGTGAAATCTCACTGTGTAGCACAGGCTGGTCTTGAACTATGGTCTTCCTGCCTGAGCCTTCCAAATACTAGGATCATAGCTGTGTGCCTCCGGGTCCAGTTCAACCTCTGGTTTTGTATTCTGGTTGTTCCGGAACTGGGAGAAGTGACCTCTGAGGTCCTTGTGGTGATCCTGACTGTTAATAGTTGTACAGCTGCTGACCCGACTCTCATACCCCAAGCCAGAGACTTAATCAAATTGAGAAATGACTTGAAATGTTCAGAGTTATGGGCATAATATGCACATAGATTTCTTTGTTAGGAGACACCAAGCTTGGATGGCTTCATTCCTGGGCCTCTATATCCTATCACTAAAGCACAGAGGTCTGTGGCAATGGCTCCCAAGGTCTACTTGGTCACCATGTGATCAGCTCCCCTCTCTCAATAATCAGACCATGGTGCTGGGCATTGTTGGCAAACACCTTTAATCCCAGCACTCGGGAGGCAGAGGCAGGTAGATCTCTGTGAGTTCAAGGCCAGCCTGGTCTCCAGAGCAAGTGCCAGCTCCAAAGCTACACAGAGAAACCCTATCTCAAAAAAAAAAAAAAAAAAAAAAAAAAAAAAAAAAAAAAAGAAGAATCAGACCATGGCACCCTGGAGCTCCCAACCAGATCTGCTCCACCCCCAGGGCATTTGTTGGCCTTTTACTCACACTGGACATGTTTAGCTTCCCCATAGAAGCAAACAGTTCTGTCCCCAGGCCCCACCCACCTATACTCTTGCTCTAAAAAATCACAAAGGAAGCACTGACCAGAGCAGCTGAGAACTCCAGGGAACTTTTCCTTGGGACCAGGATCCTGTATTGCAGGCCCTCTGCCCTGCACACCAAGCTTGAATTGGACAAGGGTTGGAGGCCTCCTTGTCCCTCTGCTTTCCACAGATGATGGCTAAGGACAGATTTCTAAGGCAAAGGAAGACATGAGCTCGCTATCCTTGGAAGGAACAGAAAAAGAAAAAAGAAAAGAACAAAGAAGCTGGTGTGTGACATAGTTCAGAGTGTGGGAGTAAAATAACATGGGCTGAGACCGGGCAGGAGGCGGGCTGAGGACTTTGCACCTGGACCCCATCTTGATTTCACAGAAGAACCAGCTCCTTTCCTACCACAAGGCTGGTCTTGTCTGCCAGGTCAATCTTGGCTACATAGCAAGATCTTTCCTCAAAAACAAACAAAACAAAACAAAAACAAAAAAAGTATCCCCAAGCAGCACTATTGAGAAGGGAGAGATTGGGCCTTGATGATATTACCAAGATGTCATGGAGAATATAAAAGGGAACCTAAACATGGGGGTGCATGCCTGTAATCCAAGCATTTGGAAAATAAGCAGAAAAAAAAACAAAAACGGGCATTTAGAGTCATCCTCAGCTATATATCAAGTTGGCTGCCAGCCTGGGCTACATTCAATCCTAATCCTGCTTGAGAAGAAAAAAAAAAAAAAAAAAGCAAAACAAAACTGATTATTAAATTAATTAAATGAGAAGGCTCACTTTTTTTCTTTTTCCAAGATAGGGTTTCTCTGTATAGCCCTGGCTGTCCTGGAACTTACTCTGGATACCAGGCTGGCCTCGGACTCACAGAGATCCTCCTGCCTCTGCTTCCTGAGTGCTGGAATGGAAGGTGTGCACTTCCCCCACTCCCCCACCCTGATACATTTGTTTATTTTTGTGACTGGGTCTCATGTAGCCCAAGCTGGCCTCAACCTTGAACTCACTATATGCCCAAAGCCGGCCTTGAACTCCTCATCTTCCTTCTCCCATCTTCCAAGTGCTGTGGTTGATAGGCATGCCACACTACCCAGGCAATCCTCCCTTCAGGTGACCTAAAAGCTGCTGCTTTTGAAATCTCACATGTGTACCAGGATGATGGGAAAGCTGGGATGCTCCCTTCTCACAGCCATTTTTGATTATGTCATGTCCGGGCCAATTCTCTTTATCTTCCTTGGTCTTTGAAGCCTGAAGGATGGAACCTGTTTTCCATCTCTTACAGCAAAGGCCTGAGACAGCCTTTGCTGCCCTTCTCTGGCTCTCCTGTCTCTGTTGAGTCTCCGGAGATTCAGATTGGAACTGTACACAGTACTCCAGATTCAGCTGCAATGTGGTTCTCTGCAAGGGGATAATTAATTTTATTTTGTTTCCAAAAAGCCTTCCAGAAGGTCCTTGGCCCACTGCTGCTGGACTTTTAGCTGTGGCAGCATAGTAAGCCAGTGTCTTTTGGGAGCAGTAGATAATTTCTCCCTTTGCTGTGCTGTCTTATTCTGGTTCATAATGCCTTGCCCACAGCTATCATTCAATGAGAAGAGTGAGGATCACTTTCCTCTCAAATGGAAAACTGTAATAGAAGCTCACCTACCCGCCTTTTATTAATTTATTTCTTTTTCGGTCAGCTCACATTGTTCCTTATGACCTAGAATGATTTGGGGTGTCTGTGAAATTGAACATTTAGTCAGTACTTGCTTCCTCGTACAATTTTTGTTGTTGTCGTTTATTTCTTTTTTGTTTTCTTGAGACAGGGTTTCTCTGTGTAACAGGCCTGGTGGTCCTGGAACTTGCTCTGTAGACCAAACTGTTATCAAACTCGGAGATCTGCCTTCTTCTGCCTCCTGGGGGCTGGGCTCAAAGGCGTGTGCCACCACCTCCCAGCTTCCTTGTACAATTTTTAAGAGAGATCAGTCCTACCATTCCACACTTGGGCATTTTTCCACTCAGAGAAATGTCTGTGTTTCCTTACCCTAACCCACTTCCTTCCCTGTGAGCAAGCACTTTGCCTTTCTTCATTCCCACGCCCCATGCAATGTTGAATAATCTCTGATGAACAACCTTGCAGGGAGGGAAGGGGGACATTTTAACATCTTAAGTCCTGGCCACTGGCTTCCCTAATGCTGCGGTCATTTTGTCCCACTTTGGAAGAACTCCAAGAGGCTAGTCAGTCACAATCTTCTGTTCCTGTAACTGGTCCTATTTTTTTCCTAGTCTTCAACACAGGGACACATTAAATCACCTGGGGACCTAGGAAAATGAAGATTCGTGTGTGTGTGTGTGTGTGTGTGTGTGTGTGTGTGTGTGTGTGTGTGTTCCTGTACACACGAGCTTACACAAGATATGCAAGCTTGTGTGAGCCTATGGAAGACAGAGGTTGACATTGGCATCTTCCTCTACCACTTCTCAACTTTTTTTTTTTTTTTTTCAGACAAGCTCTCTTAGTGAGCCTGGAGCTCTGTGAACCTAGATTGGCTGGCCAGCAAGTCCCAGGGACCTTCCTGTCTCCATCACCCCTCCCAGCATGTTGATCTAAACTCAAATTACTTATGCTTACACAGCAAGCCCCTTACCCACCAAGCCACACCCCAGACCCAGAAACAGCAGATACTGATTCATTTTGTCTGGGTGGTTTGTTAGGTTCCCAGGTGATTCCAGTGAGCAGCAAAATTTGAGAAGTATTGCCTTTTTGTTAATGGCAAAGAGTAAAGGATGCTAGAATTACATAAAATGCTGAGGGAAATCTAAAGATTGAGGGCTGGAATGGACAATGTGCCAGATGTGGAGACTGGACCAAACGCTAGGCCCTTTGAGGATGTGCCACCCAGATGTTAGGGTCCTCAGATACCTGTGACCCTTAACAGTAGGGGCTTTATTTATGTCACACCTAGCCCACTTTGCTGGGTTTCCCAGGGGCTATAACCCCATGATAGGGAACATGAGTTGATGGTTGGAATAGAGTTCCCCCCCCAAAAAAAAGAGGGTTCGGGAACCCCCCTTGGAATGAGCCCAAGGATTTTGTTCCATTCCTCAAATACTTTTTAAAAATTTTATTTTTATTTTATGTGCATTGTGTTTTGCCTGTATGTATGCTTGTTGAGGGTATCAAATCTTGAAGTTACAGACAGTTGTTAGCTGCCATGTGGGTGCTGGGAATTGAACCTAGGTCCTCTGGAAAAGCAGTTGGAGCTCTTAATCACTGAGACATCTCCCTAACCCCCTATTGGGCACTGCTTTATGTCAGATACTGTGCTGAGTCCCAGGGACCCTGGCATATGAGTGAGGCATGGTTCCTGCCTTGTTGGAGCTAACGGGATGAGATGGAATGTTTCTTTTTTTATTATATGTGCATCGGTGTTTGCCTGTGTGTATGTCTATGTAAGTGTGTCAGTTCCCCTGGACAGGGAGTTACAGATAGGGGTAAGCTGCCATGTGGGTGTTGGGAATCAAACCTGGGTCCTCTGGAAGAGCAGCCGGTGCTCTTGACCGCTGAGCCATCTCTCCAGCCCCAGATGGAATGTTTCTAATATGGGGGAACTGTAGGAATGCACCCTGGTTATGGCGACGGTCTGAACAAACAGCTTTGGAGAGATCAATGACAATTTCCTAAGCTGTTCCTACTGGGTCTTGCAAGATGAGTAGTAGTTTTCTAGGTAGCTGTGGAGAGGGGAGAAGGGAGCGTGACATTTCCTCCTGTGGGGAGTAGAGGCCCATCGGATAATTGAGCAGGGAAGTTATTTAGACTTGTGGTTTTGGAGGATGGATGATGGAAGAGGAAACTGAGGTTGTAGGAGCTTATGGGTGGTCCTACAAGGCAAGTCTTAAGGATTTCAATAGGTCAGTAGGCATCAGTAAGGACAAAAAGGGGACAGTGATGTAAGTTGCAATAAGAAGCATTTAATGATGACATATAATGACTGGCCATTTTAGGGGTGAGTAAGGTACAAGGCTATGCTGAAGCAAGCTACCAAGGGCACCAGACTTAAGGGTTATATTAGTTATAACCTTGAACTGAGAGGAGTCGAGATGAGTTAAGTCTGTGATATCGTGGTGGGCTAGATGGTAAGACAATTCTCCAGGGATGTGAGGGCTATGGTGTGGTATCAAGGATAGCCAGCCCCTCCATAGCCCTCGCTCTCTCCTTTGTCTTTGTGACTGCATGGGGCTTATGTGAGGTTCCCGCCTCTCCAACCAGCCTGGCTTTGCTCAGTGTCCACTGCCACATTGTACAAGCCAACCTCTGACCTCCCCATAGCATCCTTTAACCCCAGTCCTGTTCTGATTCCAATGATGTGATGCTCACAGGCGGCTGCCCACTCCCCCAGCCTGGCAGCACCCTCAGCCCTGAGAGCCCTTAGACATGTCAGCTAGTTCCACCTGGAAAATTTCCAGTGGGGAGACAGCCAATTTCTTCCAGTGGCTCAAGGTGATGTCAGCCTTCCAGGAGGCCATCGGTGAAATCAGAGGTCAGTTGTCTGCCCTGGGAAAGTACCCTCTTATTGGCAATAATGACAATGCATTTTATGGAGTCAGGCTTTGTACAACTCCATTATTGTGTCCTAGAGGCCCTATTGAAGGCCTTGATGGGGCAGGGACCTTTGCCCAGCATGGAGCTCTCAGTGAGGCTGGGAATATGGTATTCAGATCACTCCTCTGTTATTTTCTAACTGGGTGGTCCAAGACTAGTTACTCTATCTCTTCATCTCCTTCGTTCTTAAGGGAGGAAGAAGCTCTTGTCTGTATAAGTAAGCCCCATATACTGTGCTGCCTATATTTATGAGCCATCCAGAAATGAAGTGATGTTCTGACACTGCAGATGGCGGGGGGAGGGTGGCTTGCTGGGCCTTCAGCTTAGTGAGCCGAGCAGGAGTCTTTTAGGTTGAGTCTAAAGCTCATGTAGCCTCTGGGGCCTCATTTTGTCCCATGTTGCTGGGGAGTCTCTCCCTTGGGTTGTTCTGATTTCCTCAGCAGCCCAAGATTAGATCAAGATTTCCTGCTGCCCCAGTGATGAGCTGTCTTCCTGAGTCAGGAACCACACAGTACAAGGGCTGGGATGCCCAGTGACTGCCTTTTCTCATCCTGCTGCATGCCATCTGGGGCTTGGTTGCCAGGAATAGATTGCCACCCACCTTCACAGACATGGTGACCCAGCCATTCCTTCGTTTCCATAGCAAAGAGATCAGGTGCCTTATATTCCCAAAGGGGTTCCCTCTTTTTCATCCTTAAGGATCCTGTCCACAATGGTAGCTTTGTGCTACTGCTCTAGAGGCTGGAGGGGGAAACTCAATTCTCACTGACAAGGCTCTGTCTGGACAGTCCTTATGTCCACGCCTAGAAGGATCGCAGGGAAGGGCAGCAGAGTGTCTGCTCTGTGGTCATTGGAGTGGAATTGTGGAGTGGAAGCAGGAGGATCGGGAGTTCAAGGTTACCCTTGGCTATGTTACAAGAAGGAAGGGAGAGAGGGAGGAAGGAGGGGGGGAATCTCCTAAATTGTCAACTGACATGATGACACATACCTACAAAACCAACACTCAGGTGGCAGAAACAGGATTGCCACAAGTTCTAACCTAGCCTGGTCTACATACAGGCTAACCTGATCTATATAATAAATTCTGGCTAGTCAACACTGCATAGTGAGATCCTTTCTCAAAAATACAAAACAAGACCAGGCATTGGTGGCACATGCCTTTAATCCCAGCACTCGGAGGCAGAGGCAGGTGGATCTCTGTGAGTTCGAGATCAGCCTACAGAGTGAGTTCCAGGACAGGCTCCAAAACAATACAGAGAAACCCTATCTCAGAAAACAAAACAAAACAAAACAAATCAAACCAATAAAGCTATGTATGGTGATACACACTTATAATCCAGCACTGGTCACCTTCTACTGTATAGAAGGTTTGAGGTTAGTCGGGACTAAATGTGACACTGTGACCAGCAAACAAACAAAAATCCCAAATTGGGGTGCTATGGACCTCTGCCAGTCCTATCTCTGAACCCCATTGTGTTCTCAGGCCATGGAAAGCAAGCTGCTCATTGGGGGGAGGAACATCATGGATCACACCAATGAGCAACAGAAGATGCTAGAACTGAAGCGGCAGGAGATTGCCGAACAGGTAAGAATGCTAGGCTCCAGGTTCCCTGAGGCATGTCGCCTTGAGGTCATGTGTGGGGTAGGCTGGACTGGGAATCCTGGAATTAGAATTAGCTAAGAACCCAAGCTAAGTCACTTGGATTCCATGGGTCTCCCAGCTCAGTGTCTTCTCTTTGAATGAGAGGGAGAGGTGGCTTTCCATGCTGTTAGCCTCCGTGAGACCTCTGGCATTAACTCCCAGGCCTTCCATTGGCAATTGTATTGCTATTTCCTAAGTCATCAAGTTAGTTACCAATTAGCTGTGATGCTATAGGTGATGTCTCCAGAGAATGCCAGCTCTTAGCGCTGGGGTCTCCATGCATACAGGGTCACACCTGACATATGTTCATAGGAGCTGAGAAGAGGGGCCCATGTCCAGTGTTCCACTTAGAATTGTGAGGAACAGTGAACGTGAGCCACAGGGTGCCCCTGACACACAGGACCATGGTAAAGCCAGGTCCTGTGTCAGGCAAAGTGAGACAGCCCCTGTGCTCTTTAGCCCTCCTCCAGTGTGCCTTGCTTTTCTGTTGTGACCCCCTCGCCATGCCTTGCCCTAGAAACGCCGTGAGCGGGAAATGCAGCAGGAGATGCTGCTCCGAGATGAGGAGACCATGGAGTTGCGTGGTACCTACTCATCCCTGCAGCAGGAGGTGGAGGTCAAAACCAAGAAACTCAAGAAGGTAAGATGAGGGCTGGAGAGATGGTTCAGTGGTTAAGAGCACTAACTGTTCTTCTAGAGGACCTGGGTTAGATTCCCAGCACCCATATGGCAGCTCACAACTGTCCATAACTTCAAGATCTGAGACTCTCACACAGACATACATGCAGGCAAAATGCCAATGTACATAAAGTAAGAATAAATAATTTTTTTTTAAAAAAAAAGGAAGGTAAGATGAGCAGCAGGGTAAACGAGACGCTGCTTCAGAGTTGCCTGCCCAAAGAGGGCTTCTCAAGGGCCCCTCCCCACTGCCCAACCCCTGAGTATACTGCCTGTGCTGATGGGGTGGGGGTTAGCCAGGAGGCAGGAGTCTGCTTTCAGGGTGTCACTTCCAGTCTACAGGGTGGTCATCCTCATGGTCATGGTTAAGGTCACCAATGAATCATAGCTTTGGATCAGGGAATGTAACAAGGCTATGGAAATTCAAGCTCAGAGAGGAAAACAAGGTTCTTGACATCACACCAATGAACAAGGACCTGGTCATCAGGATCCTGCAAAATTCATGGAAAGATGTGGCTTGAGATGGGGGTTTAGGGTAGGAAATTCCAGTGTGGACTAAGGGAAGAGCCAGGAGAGCCCCAGGATTATTGGGATCACCTCAGAGCTGGCCAGGCCAGGCCCAGACTTTCTAGCAGTTACAAGGACATCACTCAGGGGGTTAGGAGGGAAGCAGGAACCCACTGCAGCCCCATGCCCTCACTTTGTTTGTTTGTTTGGCTTTGGTTTTCTGAGACAGGGTTTCTCTTTAGCTTTGGAGTCTGTCTTGGAACTCGCTCTGTAGACCAGGCTGGCCTCAAATGTAGAGACCTGCCTGCCTCTGCCTCCCAAGTGCTGGGATTAAAGGTGTGAGTCACCATTGTCTTCTTTTGATCAGTTATGACCTTTTATTCAGTCTATGTCTCATTTTCCTCACCTGTAAAAAGAGGATATTAGGCCAAAATTTCCTCAGTTCTCTTTCAATTTGAATACTCTGTGATACTGAGGGGGGGTAAGAAGGTACAGCCTAAGGTTTCAGGGGGTAGGAGGGACCAACAGAACCACAGGGAGGACAAAGGCAGCCCTTGAGATAGCCCATCCTGATTCATAAGGATGGGCAGCTACTCTGAGTTCACACCAGCATCCCCATCCTCACCTTGGGCTGAGCCTGCAGCAGGTGAAGCCCAGGCTGGGTGGTTGGGGCCTGATTGAGCAGCCTCTGAGCCACACCTGTGCATGTCCAGCTCTATGCCAAGCTCCAGGCGGTGAAGGCTGAGATCCAGGACCAACATGAGGAGTACATCCGAGTACGACAGGACCTGGAGGAGGCACAGAACGAGCAGACCCGGGAACTCAAGCTCAAGTAGGGCTGGCTCCTCTTCTGGTTCTGGTCCCCATGTTGCCCCAAATTCCTCAGGGCCTCTCTGAGAGATTCTTCTGAAAGCCAGATCTTGACTATCTACTCACCTAAGTGTCCATTGAGTTTTTTGTTTGTTTGAGTTTCTGTGGCTTTTTTTAAAGACAGGGTCCTACTCTGTAGCTCAAGTGGTCCTATAACTTTCAGCTATCCTCCTGCCTCAGCCTCCCAGTTGCTGGGTTACCAGGTATAGGCCACTCTGCCTAGCTTGTATGTCTTGGGTGTTTTGGGGCTGAGAGAGTGTATGTGTGTATGTGTGTACACCCAAGATTAGCATGTGGTGGTGGCCAGGGGATGACTTTGGGGAGTTTTTCCTCTATCACCTGCCACTTCTTTTTCTTTCTTTCTTTCTTTTTTTTTAAAGACTGAGTCTCTCACTGAACCTGGAGCTCACAAGATAAGCCAGCTCTTAAAGTTGTTCCATTTCCTCAGCCTGGTTTGGTGGCTCCATCTCCCTCTGCCAAAGTGCAGGCTGAGCGCTGGTTAGAAATAACCCTAAAGGCCCCAGGCCCACAATCTTTGCATGAAAAACGAGTTCCATTATTTCTGTAGTGATGGTGTCCTGACACCCTTTCCCCACCAACTCTGTTGCCTTTGTGACGGGGGCTTCCCCCACCCCCATTTCTGTCTCGTTCCTGCCCCCAGGTACCTCATCATTGAGAACTTCATCCCCCCTGAGGAGAAGAACAAGATCATGAACAGGCTCTTCCTGGACTGTGAGGAGGAGCAGTGGAAGTTCCAGCCACTGGTGCCAGCTGGAGTGTGAGTCCCTCCCGCCATTGTCTGGATCTAGGGGTTTGCATGCCTCTCCTGGGGTTGTGGGTGGCCAGGATCTTGAGACTCTGTCTGCAGAAAGACAGATGTTTGGGGCTTTGGGGAGTGGATAAAGGGGTGTACAAGGAGGATGGATTTTCCAGGATCTAACCCTGTACTGGGTCTCCATGAAGGAAGTGTTTCACTGTCTGGGATGGGAAAGGCACCTGTCAGAGAAGGGGTGAGTGGAGAGAAGCATCTTGTTTTCCAATGCAATAGCTCCAGTGTTGGCTACTTCTGGTGGATACGCATTTGCAGAAATAGCAACAGTAGTTAATGTTTGCCCAGCTCTGCTGTGTGTCCGGTCTGTGTAAGAATAGACAGAAGGTAAGTCCACTAGGCATGGTCTGAGCTTATGGTCCAGAGGGAAAGACTGGGAAGTACCAGACCCGGGGAACCAAAGAGGCTTGATCCACCCTTTCTAGCTTCTCAGCTGGGTGATTCAGCAATTCCACCTGTTTCTACTGGAGAGTGGAGCACTTGGGTGCAGCTGCATCAGTTATCTGGGTGTGCAGCGCCCTCTGCTGGTAGCCGCATAGAAGGAGGTTGACTATGCAAACTCAACAGAATGCTTCACCCAGCTGGACCAAATCTGTATACATTGTTGGAGAGAGAGTACTTCTCCTGAGATTCTTTACTCTCTGTATCCTATTACCACGCAGGGCAGGAGCCTCCCCAAGGCTGGGATGGAAGCTAGTATGAGGTCCATTTCGCCTCAGTGCATTACATGCCTGTTTAATCTATCTGATTTCTGAAAATGAGATCCTACCCACCCGGATGTGATACCAGTTGGAAATAGCAAATTTATGAGTAATGGCTTTCCAGTGGTGGCATTTTGCGCTTGTAATCCACCCTTTGGACCAGGTGTAGTAGCGCACACCTTTAATCCTAGCACTGGGGAAGCAGAAGCAAAATCTCTGAGTTTGTGAGTTTGACTCCAGCATGGTGGTCTACCTAGCAAGTTCCAGGCTAGTCCAGAGCTATATAGAGAGATCCTACCTCAAAAGGAAGAACCAAAACAAAACATTGGTCTTTCATCACCACAGTACAATGATTGCTTTTAGGAGATTTCATACTGAGAGGATTCTATTATAAGTTATATTTAATTTTTTCTCCAGTTTCCCAATTATGTAATTTATGGATGTTTCTCTCCTTCCCTCCCTGAGATCATTATTACATTTAATTACCTGTTTAGTGTTCTTCAGTCTGGAACCTAGAAGGAATACTAATTCTCTTTCTTTCTTTCTTTCTTCCTTCCTTTCTTTCTTTCTTTCTTTCTTTCTTTCTTTCTTTCTTTCTTAAACAAGAGTCATGGAATGTAGCCAAGGCTGACCTGAGACTCACTGTGTAGCTCAGGGTGGCTTTGAACTCCTAAATTCAGTCCTCCTACCTCATGAGTGTTGGGATTACTTGTATGTGTGACACTATGCACTGTTTAATTGAGGGAGGGAAACACGTGAGAACAGTAAATGACACATATGTATGACAATGCCATAATGAAACTCCCTCCTTTGTATTCTAACTTAATTTTTATTTAAAAACATAAACTTTATTTTTTAAATTTCAGCTAGTCCCTTTGCTTCTTTTTAAGATTTTGTTAAATTTTTTTGTTACATTTGATTGTGTGTTGGGGGTAGGTACACATGCCATAGCATTCATTTGAGTGGGAGAGGACAACTCATTGAGGTTGATTCTCTCTTTCTCCCATGTGGGTCCCAGGGATTGAACTCATGCTACTAGACCAAGGCACAGGTGCCACCACTTGCTGAGCCATCTCACCAGCCCCCTTTTATGTATTACTTTTTAAAATGTATTACTATTGTGTATGAATGAGTGTGTGCACGATTTGCTTGTGGCCACATGTGTATCATAGCATACACCTAGAAGTGGGAAGGTAATTCTGTGGACTTGGTTCTTTTTGTTTTGTTTTGGCTCATTTTGTTTTTGAGACGGGGTTTCTCTGTGTAGCCCTGACTGTCCTGGAACTAGATGCGTCAATAACGATGGTCTCCAACTCAGAGATCCTCAGGCCTCTTGCCTCCCAAGTGCTGGGATTAAAGGCTTACACCACCAAGTTCAAGGCCTGTTAGATTCCTGTTAGAGGAATGTCTGGAAAAACAAAACAAAGACAAAGGTGTGCACCACCACTGTCTGGCCCACGGAGTTGGTTTTTACATGTGTTCTAGAGGCCTGACTTTGTCACAAGGCTTTCATGGCAAGTGCCTTTGCCACTGAGCCATCTCACTGGCTCCAGAAAAGCCACTTTAAGCAATATTTAAGGGGTAGCAAAAAGGCTCAGTGGATAAGGGTGCCTACAGCTAAGCCTGACAACCTGAGTTCATTCCCTGGTACCCAGATGGTGGAGGGCCAGAATAGACTCCCACAAGTGTCCTCATGTCTATCAGTCAAGCTCTTTAGCAACTGAGCTGTTTCCTCAGCTCTCCATTACCCTTCTTAAGCAAAGAAAGTCCCAGAAGGACAGAGTTCTCTTTGGTATTGAACAACCTGAAAGCTGGTCATTCCTCTAAAACTTCTAGCTGTTTAGTTTGCCTTTATGTACTGTCCTTTGTTGTGGCTGGTTTTGGGTTTTTTTGTTTTGTTTTGCTTTTTGTTTTTTTTTGTTTTTGTTTTTTTTTTTTTTTTTTTTTTTTGAGGCAGGATTTTTCTGTGTAGCTCTGGCTGTCCTGGAACTCGCTGTGTTCCAGGCAGGCCTCAAACTCACAGAGATTCTCCTGCCTCTGCCTCCCAAGTTGAAAATTTCTGCACCCCGATAAGCCTCTCCACTGATGCAGTAATCCAAATCAGACCAAATCAAACTGAATTAGAAAAAGCCCACAATGGATACAATGCTCCCTGTTGGCCTTCCAGACTCCCAGAGAGGAGGGGGAAAGAGAGACCGGAAAACCACACATCTGTTTTCTTGAGGGCAGTTTAAATACCCTGTGGGAATGGTCTTGAGCATCTCTGGGGGAGGAGGGTCATCATTTGGCGGGCTTTCTGAGATGCAGGAAGATTTGGAGGAAAATAAAGGAGGGGGGCTTGGGTAGAACTTCCACCATAACAAAAGTGATTTGTTTTGTTTTTGTTTTTATTTTGAGCTGGGATTTCATGCAGTCAGGCTGTACCTCTCTAAGCAATATCCCCAGCTTTTCTTTTTTCCTTTTTATGTAGTTTACACTGACCTTGAACTCCTGATACTCTTGCCTCCATCTCCCAAATCTGAGATTATAGGCATGGGCCACCATACTTAGATGATTCTGTTTCTGAGATAGGGTCTCACTAGGTAGCCCAGGCCTTCCCGGTGCTAGGATTGCAGGAGTGTGTAACCACATCCAATTGAGACAATTTTTAAAAATTACTTTCTTTCTTTAACTTATTTTATTTTCTATTTTATGTACATGAATGTTTTGCCTGCCTGTATGTCTGTGCACTGTGTGCTTCCTTGATGCCTACAGAGGCCAGAAGAACATATAGAACACTGTGTCGCTGTTAGGGCTCAAATCTGGGTCCTCTGGAGGAGCCACAGCCAGTATTCTTAACTACTAAGCTGTCTTCCCAGACCCCTTTCTTTGTTCTTTTTTTTTTTTTTTTTTTTAATTTTAAAAGCAGTTGGTGGTTAGAATAATAAAAAAAAAAAAAAAAAAAAGTTCACCATCAAAGTCCCAGTTGTGACTGTGACTCCACAGAGAACCTCAAAGGGTGGGCTGATGGCAGGAGTGGTAGCTACCTCCCATGTCCCAGACTCTGATCCCCCCCATTAGCTCTGCTTTCACAGCTGGAGGCTGGGGGCAGGGAAGGCCTTGAACGTGGTTTCCTCTCACCGGGATGCTCTGGAATCTGAGGCTATGGAAGGAACCCCCCTCCTTTCCTTCCCAGTCAGCTCCCACAACTCACAAAACATGACTCAAGCCGGGCTGAAACACAAAAGCCCTGTCTCTCCCAGAGTGTACGTCACAGCATTGTTCTGTTGCTCAGCTCAAGTGTGGGCTGTTTTGCTTTGCTGAGGCCTGTGGTATTCTGGGATGGGAACACTGAAGACTACACAGAGTGGAAAGACATTGTTTGAAAAGAATTACCTAAGGTCATGCTGTCCCTTCGGAAAGCTTTTGTTAGAAGCAGCCTCCCTCGTTTGACCACAGCTGCCTGGAGAATCACCCCCACCCAGCCCCTCTCCAAAGCAAGGAGTCATTGTTAACATGGGACAATGTTTAGACATGCCTATGTCAGCTTATTTGGAAAGTCTGTCTCCTTCTCCCTTTTCTCCTTTCTGTCTCTTTCATGATGGTAATTTTGATTAAAGTTGCCTTGAAAGCAAAATTTTGCATATTATGGCAGTTTATAAGCACACAGTTTAATTTCTCATAGCTTTCTTTTTAGGGCTGGAGGTATAACTCAGTGGCAAGGTATTTACCTAGTATGTCTAAGGGCCTAGGTTCAATCCTCCTACAAAAACTTGAAGTTTTCATTGAACTTGCAGAAAAAGTACCTCCTAAGGGTTGTATAAATGTGTAAACACGGGTGATGACCCGTGGCTCCTAGCTTATAGTCCACAAAGTTTTATTGTGACTTGAGCACTTTGGCCTCTGCAAGTCCAGCCATGATAGACTTTTTACAACTCATCACAAAGCAGTTGAAGGGTGCTGGACTTGGATTGAAAACAGTCTGAATTTGGGGTCTGCCCAGATAGTTCAGCAGGCAAAGGCACTTGTTGCTAAATCCAAGGACTTGAGTCCGGTCCCTGGGACCCACATGGTAGAAAGAGAAAGCCAATTACCACAAATTCTCCTCTGACCTCAACATAAATGCTATGACTCATATGCATTACATGTGCACACACACAAAAATAAAATGTAATTTTTTTTTTAGTTCTGAATTTTGGTTCTTACTTTGCCACAGAAGAAAGTGATTTGGTTTGATGGTTTTATTTTTTTGTTTTTTGGAGACAGGGTTTCTCTGTGTAGCTTTGGAGCCTGTCCTGGTACTCGCTCTGGAGACCAGGCTGGTCTCGAACTCACAGAGATCCACCTGCCTCTGCCTCTGCCTCCCCAGTGCTGGCATTAAAGGCATGTGTCACCACTGCCCAGCTATTTATTTATTTCTAAGTTAGCCTCTTACTCTATAGCCCTGGCTGGCCCTGAATATAGCATGTAGTTCAAGGTTGACCTTAAACTCCTGATCCTCCTGCCTCTGCCTCCCAAGTGCCACTCCTGTCCAGAGAAGCTCTTTTAACTTATCTGAACCTAACTTTTGTTTTGTTTTGTTTTGTTTTTTGATTTTTCAAGACCAGGTTTCTCTTTGTAACCCTGACTGTCTTGGAACTCACTCTGTTGACCAGGCTGACCTCGAACTCATAGAGATCGCCCTGCCTCTGCCTCCTGAGTGCTGAGACTAAAGGTGTGCACCACCACCTCTGCCCAGTAAAGTGGAAACATTAAGGACTGCCATGCAGAAGTGTGAGGTTGCCACGAGACCATGTGTGGAAGGTTCCAGGCCTGACCCAGTCAAAAAGGGAGCTGGCCAACAATATTTGCCATCATATTGATGAAGGCTCTAAAGTAAGGGCTGCTTCTGACCCCAAGAAGTGCCACTCCTTACTCGTTCGGTTTAGATGTTGACTTTTTACATTTTAGATGCCAGCTTTTTTTTTTTTAAGATTTTATTTATTGTGTATACAATGTTCTGCCTGCATGTATGCCTGCAGGCCGGAAGAGGACACCAGATTTCATTATAGATAGTTGTGAGCAACCATGTGGTTGCTGGGAATTGAACTCAGGACCTCTAGAAGAGTACTCAGTGCTCTTAACCTCTGAGCCGTCTCTCCAGCCCCCTAGATGCCAACTTTTCTTTGCTCTGGATTTTGGGGTGACAGGTTGTTTATTTTTGAAAATCCCAGGGCTCAGGCTGGCATCAAACTCCTGATGTAATTGAAGATGCCCTTCAACTTCTGATCCTCCTTCTTCTACTCCCAAATGCTGAGATTATAGGCTTGGGCCACCACTCCTGGTTTGTGCAGTACTTAGGATCAAACCTGGGCTTTCATGCATACTCGGTAAAAACTCTCTACCAACTGAACACCTACCCCCACTTTGCTTTCATTTTTTAAGATGGGGTCTCATAGACCAGGCTGGCTGGCCTTAGACTTACCCTGTAGCCAAAATTAACTCTGACCTTGTCATCCTCTTGCTTCTCTTCTCCAAGCACCAGGACACAGGCATGAGCTACCTACCATGCCTGCCTCCAGAACCCAGTTTTTCGAAAGCATTCCTTCCTCCCCACAGGAGGGAAGAAAGTTAGACTGTGTTTGATGTCCAGGCAACGTTTATCTTTTTAAATCTTGGTGAGAGCATTCCTCAAATCAGACATGGTAGCTCACAGGTGTAATATTAGTACTCAGGAGGCTGAGATAGGAGGATTGCCTCATATTTGAGGTTAACTTGGGCTACACTGTAAATTTCAGGACCGCCTGGGCTTCATTAGTAAGACCTTATCTCAAAAAAAAGTATATGTGTCACACCATGTGAATCATGGGAATCAAACCTGGGTGCTCTGGAAGAGCATCGGGTACTCTTAGCTGGAGAGATATCTCTCCAGCCCCTCTACTATTAATTGTTGGTTTGGTTTGGTTTTTCGAGACAGAGTTTCACTGTGTAGCCCTGGCTGTCCTGGAACTCATTCTGTAGAACAAACAAACAGGTCTTGAGCTTATAGAGATCTGCCTGCTTCTGCCTCCGGAGTGCTGGGATTAAAGGTGTGTGCCACCACTGCCCAGTTGATTTTTCAGTCAGGGTTTCATGTAGCCCAGACTGGCTGGTGGGCCATGAACTTATTATGTAACCAAAGATGACCTTAAACTTCTTACCTTCCTGCCACCACCTCCTGAGTGTTTGTATTCCAGGAGTATACTACTATGTCTGGTATATATGTGGTCCTGAAAATGGAGCCTAGGATTTTATCAGTGTTAGGCAAGAATTCTACCAGCTGAGTGACATCTCCAGCCCCAGGTTTGTTTGTTTGTTTGTTTGTTTGGTTTTGGTTTTTCAAGACAGGGTTTCTCTGTGTAGCTTTGTGGACCAGCCTGGCCTCAGACTCACAGAGATTCGCCTGCCTCTGCCTACCGAGTGCTGGGATTAGAGGTGTGAGCCACCACCATCCGGCTATGAGCCACAAGTTTTTAATATTAAGTATTTTATTATTTAATGTCTTTAATATTGAAAAGTTAGGATGTTATTCAATTATAAGAGTTCCCAAACAGGAGCTTGGGATCGGTTGAACATATTAACTGTCCTTCTAGGTCTCTTGGAGGTGTGGATAACTACAGAGCTGGGTCCCATGTCTGGGCTATTGACTACAACCTGTTTATGGCATAGGGATCAATCCTGGAAGTAGGCCTAGGGAAGAAGAGGGAGTAAATGGAAAACTGGTGTCCCAGTTATAGATTCCTTTTCCCCAGCCTTTCTTCCCCCAGCAAGCTGCCTAGAATAACCCGGCAGCTTCATTGGGTAAGGCTGCCATTTCCCACTGACTGGCTGCTCTGCCTGCTTAGCCCTGCTCCTCTTTCCCATTCCCAGAGCCTGAGTTTTCAAAGGGTCTCTCTGACTCAGCATGTCTCCTAAGAGATAGTACAGTACACGGTGATAAAAAGGGTTGCTGATTGTGTGACCTTAGCTACAAAGGGTGCTTGGCCCCTCTAAGCCTGTCTCCTTGTTTCTTCCATTCCACAGGCGCATGCTAGAAAATTCTAACATGAGATGTGGCCTGTACCTTGTCACTGATAAATGCCCACTTTCTTCTCTGTGGAGTGGTGATGCTTTTCCATCAGTGTGCTGAGCCAGACTGACATTAAATCTGCTTCTTGGCCTCCTATAGCCTCTGGGAACAAAACGAAATGGGGCTTTTACAGCTTTCTTGTTTTCTTTTGTGAAGAGGCACAACTGGGACCACTAAGTGGGGTTTGGTGCTTTTTAGATGTCTGGCAAACTGAATTTCAAGACTGTAACTTCTCAGGGTTGGAGAGATGGCTGTCTCAGGAGCAACCATGAGGACCTGAGTTCCCCAACACCCATTTAAAAAGCCAGGCATTGTAGTGTATGCTTGTAATCCCAGCACTGGAGAGGCAGAAATAGGCTCCTGAGGGCTTGCTGGGCAGCAAGTCTAGCCTAATTGGCAAGCTCTAGGTTTAGAAGCTGCCTCAAAAAATAAGATGGACGATTTCTATTTCTTTGATGAAACACTATGACCAAAGGCAAGTTAGGAAAGGGTTTATTTCAGCTTACACTTTCAGGTAACAGTGTATCACTGGTGGAAGTCAGGGCAGGAACTCAAACAGGTGGAGGCAGGAGCTGATACAAGGGCCATGGGGTTGCCACTTACTGGCTGCCCCCCCATGGCATGCTCAGCCTGCTTTCTTATAGAACCCAGTACCACCTGCCCACCACCAAATGGGCTGACACCTCCCCCCACCATCAATCACTAATTAAGAAAATAGCCTATAGTCCTATCTTATGGAGGCATTTTCTGAGTTGAGGTTGCCTCTTCTCTAGTGACTCTAGCTTGTGTCAAGTTTACAAAGCTAGCCAGCACAGGGTGTAACTGAGAAAGACACTCAGTATTCACCTCTGGTCTCCACACTTGTACACACACACACACACACACACACACACACACACACACACACACAGTGTAGTACAAAAATGCACTTGCACCCCACACATATGCACACACATGTGTGAGATCACGTGCACACATGTGCTCGCCAACACACACACACACACACACACACACACACACACACACTGCACTAAGACTGTAACTTTTCATTCCTTGCCTGCAGAATGCAAATTAGCCTTGGGGTTTCGGTACAGCTAGTTTTATGCAGGGACAGAATGTCCTGTCTGGGAGTAACTGTGGCTCCTTCCTGTCTTCTCCCTTCCAGTGTCACCTATTGAATTTTTCATTACTCATTTTGTTTGGGTCATTGCTTGAATTAGCAGATGGAGTTAATTCACAGCCCTGTGTTAGCCCTTGCAGTGCACTGTGCTAAGTGCTTGTCTGGTTAAATCCCACAAGTTCTGGGGGCAGGGTGGGTGTGACATGTTGGAGGCCAGGGACAGTCAGCTTCTTCCCAGGGTGACCCAGATGTAAGGGGACAAGACAGTGTTCAAACCCAATCCTCGTGTCACTTCCAAACCTGTGTCCTTTATTCTTTAAATTGGACTCTGCTTTCTTGTTTCTTCTGTTTGCTCTTATTTGTTTTGAGTGATTACAATATTATGCTATATTTATCAAGTTGCCGAGGGGAGAGCTCTACTGTTACAGACATGGTAGCTCATGCCTGTGATCTAGGCACAGTGGAAACTGAGGCAAGATGAGCAAGATTACAGGATGATGAAGAGTTTGCAGCCAGTTTAAGCTACATAGCAAGACACTGTATCACAAAAACAAAACAGGCTGAGTGCGGTCACCCATGCCTAAGGGTAATCTTAGAACTCAGGGGGTAGAGTCAGGAAGATGAAGAGCTGAAGGCCAACCGTGGTGATATGGGACTGTCTCAAAAAACACATAAATAAAGGTGAGGCCACAGCTCAGTTGGTAGACTGCTGCCAGTCATACACGGAGCCCTGGGTTAGAACACCTGTAACCTCAGCATTCAGAAGATGGAAGCAAGAGAACCCAAAGTTCAAGTTCATCATCTGCTACATAGTGAGTTTCAGGTCACCCTGTACCAGGTGAGATTTAGTCTCAGAACAAGACAGGGATGGGTCAAGTGGCCCCCTTACAAAAAAATATTATTTTTTGCTTTTGGATTTTCCAGACAGGGTTCTCTGTATGTCCTGGCTGTCCTAGAACTTGCTCTGAAGGCCGGGCTGGCCTCAAACTCACAGAGATCCTCCCGCCCCTGTCTCCCAAGTGCTGGCATTAAAGGCACGTGCCACCACTGCCCAGCTGAAACTAGGGCCTTTCTAATGAAATCACTTTCAAATAGTGCCAGTCCCTGGTGACCAAACATTTCAAATCTATGTTATTCTCATTCAAACCACTGCACAGGGCTTTGGGGGTTGAACCTGGGTCCTCATTCTCGCATACAATCAGCCCTTTTTACTGTGAGAAAAACAACACTGACCATGGTGGTACTAACTCAGATCTTGGCTTTTGAACTTCAGATGTGGAAGGTCTTTTCAGAAAGCCATCCAACCTCATGAGCCTCCCAGCTACCAGTTAGCAGTCCCTCACAATGCCATTTGCTCTTTGTCTTTGAGCAAATCCCTTCTAATCCATCGTGGTGAGGTATGTCTATAATCCTAGCACTTGGTAGTGGAGGCAGGAGGATGAGTAGGTCAAGGTCACCCTCAGCTATGAGTTCAAGGCCAACCTGGGTTTCATGAGACCCTGTCCTGAAAAAACTCTAAAAGCCCACTAAACCAATGATAAATTCATCCTAATATTCCATTTTCCCTATAGGAATAACAGTCAAATGAAGAAGAGGCCAACTTCGGCAGTGGGCTACAAGAGACCTATCAGCCAGTATGCTCGGGTTGCCATGGCAATGGGGTCCCATCCCAGATACAGGGTAAGAAGCTGGGAAGTAGAAGTTAGAAGGGAGAGAAACCCAAGGAGAAGGGATGTTTACAGAATGTGCTTCCTCTAAGTATCCCATCATCCTTGTGATATCCTGGAAGATAAGCTACTGCTCACATCTGTATCATTTTACCACAGGCTGAAAATATAATGTTTTTGGAATTGGATGTTTCCCCACCGGCTATCTTTGAGATGGAATTTTCTCATGACCAAGAACAAGATCCACGGGTACTACACATGGAGAGGCTCATGAGGTTGGACAGCTTTCTGGAGAGACCTTCCACGTCTAAAGTGCGAAAGTCAAGATCCTGGTTAGTACCACCATGGTCAATGTGAGCTCTGGACTTTGGGAAGCAATGGGATTGCATGTGTTGGTCAAGGCTGAAGAGGGTTTGAGTGTGGGGAGGGAAAGGAAGACCCTTGCAGTTCAATCTACAGTGGTGACCTGTCTGTATGATATGCTGTTGCAATAGTTTGGCACAACAACCTGGCAATGGTGGTGCACGCCTTTGATCCCAGCACTCGGGGGCAGAGGCAGGTGTATCTCTGTGAGTTCAAGGCCAGCCTGGTACTCAGCGAGTTTCAGGACAGCCAGGGCTACACAGAGAAACCGTCTCAGAAGGAAGGAAAAAAGAAGGAAGGAAGGAAGGAAGGAAGGAAGGAAGGAAGGAAGGAAGGAAGGAAGAAAGAAGGAAAGAAAGATAGGAAAGAAAGAAAGAAAGAGAGGAGACGAAAGAAAACAGAAGGGAAAACCTTGAATTTCTGTACTCTGGTTTCCCTAATTTCTCCTTTGGTCTGTCTCGTTGCCTCTCTACAGGTGCCAGAGTCCTCAGCGGCCTCCACCCTCCACCACTCATGCCTCTGTGGCCTCTGCTCCTCTGCACCCTGCACCAGTGGTAGACCATGACTGACAGCCTTCAGTCAGGCTGCCCATCATACAGACTCCTAGGACAGGGCAGCCAACCCTGTTTCATTGCATCTGATGCTTGGTGCGTGTGTATGTGTGTGGTATGCATGTGTGTGTGTGTGTGTGTGTGTGTGTGTGTGTGTGTACTAGTATGTGTGAAGGGGTGAGAAAAGGGCAGATGGCACCTCTGCCTGTTTTCTGTGTCTCCTTTATTTAATTCATGTTATTTATTCATGGAGCTTGGTTAGTGAGGAGAGATCCCCTCGCCTGAGCTGCCTGGGCCTGCCGTGGTCACTGCATATAGCCTTCTTTTCTTCTGCCTGGATAGACGCCTCAGTCAGGCCCCAAGCTCCTCCTCATGTCTGCTGCCTCCAGAAGGGAAGATGGCTAGTGCCTGAGAAGACAGCACTTCCTTTACCCGTCCATTCCATGGTCTCCATCTTCTTGTCTGATGGTGAGCAGCTCCTGACGCTTTCTGGGGCTGTGAAACTGCTAGTGTCCATTGAGGGCAGGAGGTGTGCTAATATCACCGTTGGGCCTGCACTCCTGGTGGACTGAGCCTGGCTGTCCTCTTTTTGAGTCCCAGACTCTTCCAGCTTCCAGGGCTTTTTCCCAAGGACTTTCAGTAGCCTCACCGAGACTCATCCCAAGCTCTCCAGCCTTGGCAAGAACTCATGGCTTCCTCAGTACCACTTCATTGCCAGCCTCTCCACCCTTGTACTGGGAATTGCGAGCCAACAGTTGTTCCACCATGAAAACTGCAGGAAACGGAACAGTGTGGAAACAACGTGGACTGTCATCAAGGGAAGTCCCCCTCGGGTCCCTTTGTTTCTGTCTCCTCTAAGAAGTCCCTTTGAGGAACAAACCACCTGTCCTCATGTGAGGTGTGGCTTCTTCCTGCTTTGATCACTGTTCCCTGATGTTTCCATCCTGAGTCCATAGTGGAATGAATCAGTGTCATTCTGCCCTTATAAATGCAGATAGCAAAGTCCTTCACTTTTCCCCTCTGGCTAGTATAAGAAGCAAACCCAGGCACAATCTTTGCCAGATTTACCTAGTCCCCCTATTTCTGAGTCACATCTTGGGGGGATACTATTTTGTTGAAAATCGATCTATTCTTTACTACCTGTGTGAACTGGCCCTTCCTCACCTTCCTTTGTGACAGCCCAAAATATCTCCAGGTATTGCAAGTGATAAGTAAATTTCTATTTTAAAAAGTTAATTTTCATTGACCTTTATTTTTTACATGCAAGATAAAGCTTATTTTTTAAAGATTTATTTTTTATTATTTTTTAAACTATGTTGTCTATATACATGAATTCAGAGGCCAGAGGTATGGACCCCCTTGGAGCTGGAGTTCAGGTGGTTGTGAGCCACCTGACATGAGTGCTGGGAATTGAACTCAGGTCCTCTGGAAGAGCAATATGTGCTCTTAACTGCTGAGCCATCTCTAGTGTCCCCCCTACCCCCACCCCCAGATAGGGCCTTTTTTGTGTAGCCCTGGCCTACTACTAGTATCCACTTGCTTTGTGCCCCACCCTTGCCTCAAATTTGAAGCACTCCTGTCTCAGCTTCCCAGATGCTGGGATTATAGATGTGAGCTATGATACCCAGTTTTTATTTTTAAAAGGTTTTTGTATATAATTGCTTATAGTCACTCATGTTGAGGTAGGAGAATTGTCAATGAGGATAGCCCATTCTGTAGAAGGAAACCTTATTTCATAAAAACAATACTCAAAGCTCTCGGAGAGATGGTTCCATGATTGACAGCGCTTGCTGTTCTTCCAGAGCGACCCAAGTAGAGTTTTCAACATCCACATTAGGCAGCTTCAGGGAGTCTGGAACCCTCTTCTGGCCTCTGCAGTGACCTACACACACAAGCACATTCCCACCTACAGACACAGACATACACTTAACTAAAGAGTTAAATAATTTTCTTACATTTGGCTTTAAACAGCATGGTGATACACACTCACCTTTAATCCCAGCACCTGGGAGATAGAGGTAGGAAGATTAGAAGTTCAAGATCTTTCTTGACTCTGTAGCAAAATAAATAATAGATAGATAATAAATTTTAAATTTAAGTTAAAATCATCCAATTCTATTTATCCTACAACAAACTTGGATTCCTTTCCTAATTGCTTTCCTGATATGTCTCTAGGGAACATCCACAATCCTCTATTTCTGTTGTTTTGTTTTGCTTTGTTTCATTTTGAGACAGGGTCTCTCTATGTAACCCTGGCTAATCTGGAACTCACAGTGTAGACCAGGCTGGCATGAAACTTGCAGCCATTTTCCTGCCTCTGCCTCCAGAGTGCTGGGATTAGAGGCGTGTGTCACCATCCCTAGCCCTATGTCTAATCTTTTTCAAGCCTTGGAGCTACTCAAAGGATGTCAATGAGTACACAATTTCTTGAATTAAGAATTGTAATTTCTAGGCCGGGTGTTGGTGGTGCACGCCTTTAGTCCCAGCACTCGGGAGGCAGAGGTGGGCGGGTCTCCGTGAGTTTGAGGCCAGCCTGGTCTACAGAGGGAGTTCCAGGACAGTCTCCAAAGCCACAGAGAAACCCTGTCTCGAAAAACCAAAAGAAAAAAAAAAAAGAATTGTAATTTCTGCTGTCAACATTTAACAGCTTACTACTTAGTTTTTATTTGAAAAATTTAAGAAATTCTCTTTATGCTATTAATATTACTTAAGTATTAATACTCTTAATATTAATACTTAATACTGCCAAATAAGTTGATTTATTTTCAAGATGTGTATTTTGGTGGGTGGTAAGGGGTAATTTCAATGATGCAAGCCAATAGGAAGTTAGGGTTTCAGGTGCCCTTATGTTGGTTCCCTGGCTTCTGAGCAGGTCTGTAATTTACGTAAGACACGAAGCTGATAGATCTGCCAGAAGTTTTGTGTGTGGTGAAGGGCAGTGGGCCGTTCTTGTCTCGGGGAAATAAGCCCTTCTGTACCATTCGAGTTTTCCTCCAAGGGTCACTTGCTTCAACTCCACTACTGTGTTTTCTGCTGTTCTATTGGACGGGACCTTTGAGCCTCTAGGTTTGTCTGTCCTTCAAGGAAACCTTAGTTTTCCATCAGAGCCCTGTGATTATTTGACACTCGGGGTTCAGATCAGAGGTTTGGCTGTATGTAGAACAGGAGTTGTGTGTGACCTGGGCATTGAGGGACCTCCCCCTCACCATTTAGTCACTTGTAGATGAAACTGCATGTGCCACCCCATTATCACTTGGACGCATCAACTCCACGTTGTTCGGGTCACTTGTCCCTCACAGTTTTATAGCACAATATATCCCACTTGAGCACCCCAGCCTGAGGGCTAGGCCCAAGGTGTGGTCAGAGGAGGAGCCCCTGCCTGTGGTATTGTGTGTGTGTGTGTGTGTGTGTGTGTGTGTGTGTGTGTGTGTGTGTGTTTACCTGTGCAGGGGGCACTACACTCAATGTAAGATACACTAGGGACAGAGCCACCAGAGGTGGCTGGATCTCAGTCTCTCTCGCTCTCTCTCTTTCCCTCTCTCTCTCTCAATCTCTCTCTTTTCTTTTGATGTATCAGACATTTGATTGACAAAGTATGGGCCTTAATTAGGACCAAATTTCCATGTCTGTTGCTATGGTCTTTAATTAAAGTTACACAGTGGCCCATTCTTGTCACCCTATACAGATGACTATTTGGGACATATGTAATATATAAATATATAAATACATATTATATATATAAATTAACCTCTGTCCCCTTGGCTTAGGATGGAGGCCTTTCTGTTAAGTGGAAATGCACCCTAGTTTGGTGCTGCCAGCAGCCTGCAGGCCCCAGCCCTGTTGAGATTAATACAGTTGACAATAAAGGAATGAGTATCCTTGCGGAGTTGATTGACTGCTTCTCTTCCCTTTGTCTCTTCCTTCTTGTGTTCACTTTTTCATTTTCACTTTCTCTATAGCTTTTTCAACAAGGGCTTAAAAGTATCTGGAGGTCACCTGCATCAGTCAGAGCATCAGAGAAGAAATAACTACTCAATGAAAGGGTATCTGTCGTGGCTGGTGGATTAGTTTGGCTGTCAGAGTGCTTGTGTAGCATGTTCAAGGCACTCAGTTCCATCCCTGGCAGGAAGGAAAGAAAAAGATAACAGACTAGGGCTGGCAAGATAGCTCAGTGGGTAATGGTGCCTGCTGCCAAAGCTGACAGCCTGCTTGTATCCCCAAGGCCCCCCCGCACATAGTGTGGGGACAGAACTGATGTTTGTGAGTTGTCCTCTGACCTCCACATCTATGCTGTCTATGGCAAGGTCTATGTCTATGCACACCCACACACAAAATAAGATTCAAATATAGACTGTTTGAGTTGACAGAGATGGCTTTAGTCAGTAAGGTCATGAGAACTTGAATTTCGGTTCATAGGACCACATAAAAAGCTAGATATGTCAGAGAAAGCCTGTGATCCCAATACTAGGGAAGGGGAGACAAGGGGGTCCCTGAGACTTCCTAGTTAGTCTAATTGAATATGTGTGTTCCAGGCTTAGTGAGAATCTCTGTCTCTCTTTTAAATTGCACATTTATGTGTCATCTACCTCTTAGTTTATTTATCTATTTTACTGGATGTGAAGGCCTGCATTTGGAGATCAGAGGATAGCTGTGTGAGTTCTTTCCTTCTACCATGTGAGGCTCAGGGATTGAACTCCTGTCCTCAGTCTTGTTGGCAAGCATCTTCTCTCAGTGAGCCATTTCACTAGCCTGAGATTCATCCTCAAAAAGAAAAAGGAAAGAACAAAAAGAAAGAAGAAAACAGAGAGTGATTTAGGAAGACAATTTTGGCTTCTACATGCATGCACATATCATCCCACCACACACAAAGATGAAGGAGAGAGAGAGAATATGAATTTATCTGCACAGTAGTGGGAGCAGCTGTCCATGTTCTAGGATTGCAGCCTCCACCAGTTACTGGCTCACCTCAGAACTGGTAGGGAATACTCAGATAGCTGTCAGGGTTTGAACAGATATAAATTTATAGAAAGCACATGCCTGGGGGCTGGATAAATGGCTCAGAGGTTAAGAGCACTGGCTGCTCTTCCTGAGGACCTGGGTTGAATTCCCAGCTCCCACATGGCAGTTCATAACTGCCTGTAACTACAGTTCCAGAGGATCCAACACCTTCACACAGACATACATGCAGGTAAAACATGAATGCACATGAAATAAAAATAAAATAAAATATTAAAA